>NC_053425.1:98210334-98557834 GCF_007990345.1 Gossypium hirsutum
TTCTGTGACACCTTTAAGATGAATGGCGTTTCTGACGATGCCATTCGCCTTTGGTTATTCCCATTTTCATTAAAGAATAAGGCTAAACAGTGGTTGAACTCGTTACCACGAGGGTCAATCACTACTTGGGAACAAATGACCGAAAATTTTTTACTTAAATATTTTTCGTCGGCCAAAATGGCAAAGTTGAGGAATGATATCTCTTTTTTTGTGCAGATGGACTTAGAAACACTTTACGATGCATGTGACCGAATATTTATCAATGGCAAGTCATGAGGACAAAGCCGACAAAAGTAGCCGGCATTTTTAACGTCGATTCGGTTGCTATGCTTTCAAATCAGGTAGAACTTTTGAATAGAAAAATTGATGGTTTACTTGGTTCTACGCAGGTTCATCCGGTAATATAGTGTGATGCAAGTGGAGGTGGAATGTGCAATTCAGAATATCCACCCTACGGCCCCCAACATGGAAAACGAGCAAATGAATTATATGGGTGATAATCCTTGACTTCAAAATAATTCTTATAGTAACACTTATAATACAGGTTGGAGGAACCACCCAAATTTCTCATGGGGAGGCCAAGGGAATCAAAGACCACCACCCCCTCCAAGCTTCGAACAACAACCTTACCAGCAAGAGAAAAGTCGAACTTTGAGGAGATGATGGCAAAGTTTATTTCAGTAGCAAAAACCCGTTTTCAGAACACTGAAACTGCACTTAAAAATCAACAAGCATCAATTCAAAAACTCGAGAATCAAATAGGATAGCTGGCTAAGATTATTTCAGAGAGACCACCAGTGAGTCTACCTAGTAACACCGAACCCAATCCAAAAGAGCATGTGAAAGCAGTTACACTAAGGAGTGGGAAAGTGTTAGCTGAATTTCAAAAGAAGCTGCCACCAGAAGCTGACAGAAAAGAAGATGATGAGGTAAAACCCGAAAATAATGAAAAACTGGTGTTGAGGGAATATAAACCACCAATCTGTATCCAGTAAAGTTAAAGAAAGTCCGCATGGATGCACAATTTTGTAAATTTCTTGAACTTTTTAAACAGTTACATAGTAACTTACCTTATGTTGAAACTATCTCGCAGATGCCTACATATGCAAAATTTTTGAAGGAGCTTCTAACAAATAAAATGAAGTTTGAAGAATTTTCTACAGTGAAACTCAAAAAGGAGTGCTCGGCCATACTATAAAATAAACTGCCAACCAAACTAAAAGATCGAGGAAGTTTTGCTATTCCCTGCTTAATTGGTAGTTTAAATGTTGAGAAGGCACTAGCTGATTTAGGCGCTAGCATTAATCTGATGCCTTACAAAATGTACAAGCAACTTGGAATTGGGGATCCAAAACCTACTAGGATGAGTATTCAACTAGCTGACAGATCTGTTAAATATCCAAAGGGTATTATCGAGGATGTACTTATAAAAGTAGATAAGTTCATATTCCCTGTTGATTTTGTTGTGCTTGACATGGATGAGGATGTTGAGGTGCCTTTAATTTTAGGTCTCCCATTTTTAGCCACTAGTAGGGCTGTCATTGATGTAGGTAACGATAAACTTGTGCTTAGGGTAGGTGACGAAGAGATTATTTTTAAAATTTATGATGCCATGAGATTTTCTAGGGAACAAAATGACTCCTGCTATTTTATTGATTCTATTGATCATGCTACTCAAGATTCTTTACAGGAAATCGTACATAAGGACACGTTGAAACTGTGTCTTGCCCAAGGAGAGGAGGTAAATGATGATGATTCTACGATAGGTAAGATAAAAGCCGAACTAAATTCTAATTAGCCTTCACTGAGACAGAAGAGATATAAGGGTTTGAGGTAAACAATGAATTAAAATTAAAACCCTCTGTTGAAGAACCTCCTAAATTGGAATTAAAGCAACTACCAAATCACTTAGAATATGCGTTTCTTGGAACATTACCAGTGATTATTGCTTCAGATTTATAGTCAACCGAAAAGGACGAGTTACTCCAAGTGTTGAAGGAGAACAAAAGAGCCATAGCTTGGAAGATTTTTGACATAAGAGCGATCAGTCCTTTGTTTTTGCACACATAAAATTTTAATGAAAGATGAATATAAACCTGTGTGCAAGCTCAAAGGCTACTGAATCCTAACATGAAAGAAGTCATAAAAGTTAAGGTAATTAAACTTCTAGATGCTGGAATTTTTTTATCCTATTTCTGACAATTCTTGGGAGAACCCTGTGCAGGTCGTTCCTAAGAAAGGACGCATGACTGTTGTGGCCAATGAGAAGAACGAAATGATCCCAACTCAAACAGTCATGAGATGGAGAGTTTGCATTGACTATAAGAAATTGAATGATGCCATAAGAAAAGATCACTTTCCCTTACCATTCATTGATCAAATGTTGGAAAGATTATCTGGGCATATGTATTATTGCTTCCTAGATGGAGTCTCTGGTTATTTTCAAATCCCAATAGCTCTTGAGAACCAAGAGAAAATGACATTTACATGTCCATATGGTATGTTTGCTTATTGACAAATGCCTTTTGGATTATGTAATGCTCCTACTACTTTTCAGCGATGCATGTTGGCCATTTTTTATGAACTCGTGAAAGACATTATGGAGGTATTTATGGATGACTTCTCGGTATTCGGTAACTATTTCCATCTTTGCCTTAAAAATTTAAAATGAGTTCTAATGAGATGTGAGGAAACGAACCTTATATTGAATTAGGAAAAATGTCACTTTATGGTTCGTGAAGGGATTGTGTTAGGCCATAAAATTTCTAGCAAGGGAATCGAGATTGACAAAGTGAAAATTGAAACTATTGAGAAATTACCTCCCCCTAGTTCAGTTAAGGCTATTTGAAGCTTTTTAGGTCATGCTGGATTTTATAGAAGATTTTTTAAATATTTTTCTAAAATAGTTAAGCCTTTAACGAATTTACTAGAAAAATATGTGCCTTTCAATTTCAGTCAGGAATGTTTAGAAGCATTTAATACTCTTAAAGATAAATTAATTAATGCTCTAATCGTAGTTGCACCTGATTAGAATTTACCCTTTGAACTAATATGTGATGCTAGTGATTTTGCAGTAGGGGCGGTTCTTGGACAGCGAAAAGACAAGCATTTTCAATCGATCTATTATGCTAGCAAAACATTGACAGCCGCACAAGAAAATTATACGACGACTGAGAAAGAATTGTTGGCTGTGGTTTTTGCATTCGATAAATTTAGACCATATTTAATATTATCTAAAGTTGTCGTTTACACTGACTATTCAGCTCTTCGATACCTCCTTAGTAAAATAGATGCAAAACCTCGACTAATAAGATGGATTTTATTGTTGTATGAATTCAATTTAGAAATTTAAGATAAGAAGGGAACAGAAAATCTTGCAGTAGATCATCTATCTAGATTAGAAAACCCACATCTCAAGGAGCTTGATGAACATGAGATAAATAACTCGTTCCCTAAAGAACAACTCTTTGCTATAACTGACTCAGAGGAACCTTGGTTCGCAGACATTGCGAATTATTTAGCTGCTAAGGTTACACCAAAAGGGTTGACACATTAGCAAAAGAAATGCTTCTTTACTGATGTGAAAAACTACTTTTGGGAAGATTCTTTTCTTTTTCGTATATGTGCAGATTAAGTCATTAAAAGATGCATTACGAAGTCAGAAGTAATTAGAATCTTGGAACATTGCCACTCAGGACCGACTGGAGGACATTACATTAGGATTAGGACCGCACATAAAACACTCGAATCAGGTTTTTATTGGCTGACACTATTCAAAGACGCCAACAGGTATGTTACTTCTTGTGATAAATGCCAACGAACAGGTAATATCTCTAACCTGACAAAATGCCTCAAACGTACATACTTTCATGTGAAATATTTGATGTATGGGGTATTGATTTCATGGGTCCATTTCTTAGTTCATTTGGGAATAAATACATCTTAGTAGCTATTGATTATATGTCTAAATTGGTGGAAGCCCAAGCCTTACCTACTAATGATGATAGAATGGTGGTGAGGTTCTTTAAGAAACTTTTCTCTCGATTTGGAACACCTAGAGCAATTATTAGTGATAGGGGTACTCATTTCTGTAATGCTCAATTTGATAAAACCCTTAAAAAATATGGAGTTTACCATAGAACAGCTACACTTTACCATCCTCAATCTAGTAGACAAGTCGAAGTCGTAAACCGATAGCTTAAATGTATCCTAGAAAAGACTGTAGAGTCGAGTAGGAAGGATTAGGCAAAGAAAATAAATGATGCTTTATGGGCCTATAGAACTGCTTTTAAGATCCCCGTAGGAACATCTCCTTACAGACTTGTTTATGGAAAGAGTTGTCATTTACCATTTGAACTAGAACATAAAGCATTCAGGGCTATAAAATTTTTAAACTTTCATCCCAAACTCACAGGTGAAAAGAGATTGATGCAGCTGAACGAGTTAGATGAATGGCGAGCTAATGCATATAAGAACTCACGATTATACAAGGAAACAACGAAGCGCTGCCATGATTCTCGTTTAAAGCAACACAAGCAATTTGAAGTTAAAGACCTTGTCTTGCTATATAACTCAAGGCTCAAATTATTTTCTGGGAAGCTTAAATCACAATGGTCAGGTCCTTTCGTAGTCCAAACCGTTTTTCCATATGGCACAGTAGAGGTAAGTCACCCAACCCAATGCACTTTTAAGGTAAATGGACATCGTCTTAAACTTTATAACGGTAAGGATTTTAAAGATAATGGAGAGGATATACGGCTTCGCGAACCTGCCTAAATAGACCCACAAGGTAAAATCGAGCTTAGATACTAAATAAGCGCTCCTCGGGAGGCAACCCGAGCACAAACCCCATTAAATAACTTTAGTTTGTTTTTTCATTTTTTATAATCTAACTGCAAGTATTTTTGGCACACAAGGCCTGGCACACGAGCGTGCCTTAGGCCGTGTGCTCACCACGGGTAGGAGACACAGGTGTGTCCATGGCCATGCTAAAACAGGACAAACATTTTCCTCAAGACAAGATGACACACGGGCTGTGATAAATAGCCACAGCTGTGCGATACGGCTGTGTGCACCACAAGGCTAAAGGACACGGGCGTGTCCCAAACCGTGGCAAAACTACACTTTAATTCCCCAAAAAATCAGTAGAGGCACAACATACGTTAAATCACCACGGCTGTGCGAGGCGGCTGTGGAAGTCACACGGTTATGAACACGGGAGTGCTTGAGGCCGTGTGGGAACTTGCACAAACAACTGAACTTTCAAAAAGTCAGAATACAACACGGGCTTCTGCCACGATCGTGCCAAAAAGCCGTGGGCAATCCTGATTACTAGACACAGGCATAGTGGACCTAACATGGGCATGGGAGAAGCGAATGAATTAACACATAGCCGTGCGATGCCGTCGTGTGGTCCACACGGCCTAGACATACAGGAGTGTCCAGAGGCCGTGTGTGATACTGACTTAAATCATCAGACCATAAGCACAAGTCATGAACACGGGCGTGTTGGACCTAACATGGGCCTAAGAGAAGCGAACGAACGTGCACACGACCGTACGACGAGGCCTTGTGTACCATACGGCCTAGAGACACAGGGGTGTCTAAGAGGCCGTGTACAATACTAACTTTAAATTTCACGAAAAACACGGGCTAAGAGCACACCACAGGGGCGTGGGCCACGTTCGTGTGGACCAACACGGGGTCTGCACGACTATGGCCCCCTTTTTAATTTAAAACCCTAACCTTAAATTTAAACCCCACTATTCATCCTTTTCTTTCCCTTTACTATTCATCTCCCTTACAACCGCCGCAAGTCAACAACCTCTCCTATTCAGGCCACCATTTTCCGACGAGCCGCCGGCAACTAACATCCCCACCCCCTTTTCTTTCTCATCCTCATTTCTTCCTTTCCTTTTCTCCTTCTTTTCTTACCCCCACAGCCACGACCGCCTACCACAACTGCCCCAAGCCAATCCAACACCATCCGTATCCACTCCAGTCACTCCCATTGATTTTCAATTCTTTCCTCTCTTCTTTTATTTTTATTGGTTATTATTACTCTTATTCTCTTTTATTAACTCTTTTTCTTGTTACTTTGTTTACTTCTCATTAGCTTTACTACTGGTTTATCGCTTACTGTCATCCTATGTTTCTTGCTAAATTTTCCTCCTGTTCATTTAATCGCTGATTTTGGGCTGATTTTGATTTAGTATTGGACTATTTTGGTAGATTTGTGCTACTGGTTGCTTTTATCTTCTTTCAACAGTATCATGCCTATAGTTATTTTAGTTGATTCTTTGTTTTCATGCTATTTTGTTCTGATCATTATTCATATTAATTATTCATTTCTAAAGGTAGTATTTCATTTAAGTAATATCATTAGTAGTGTAGTTAAAAGTGTTGAACTCCACTCAGAGTTTTATTTTTTTATCTACTTTATGATTAGTTTGTCCGGTTAATTTATTTCATCAGTTTTGGCAGATATCTTGACGAACACAAGATGCAAGAAAACTGTGGTTCCCACTTCTAAAAAATGGAAAGGAGCGACATCCTCAACTGTGACTACTGAGATACGCCACCCCTTCGTCCAATTTCCACCAGGACCTTAGAAGGAGTTGTTTCAAATTCTATGTGCCCGACCCCTTGGTGTGGGAAGTTGCACTGATTGGGCCGCATTAGAGCAGGTCCACCTAGCTAACTCAGTTCGAGCCCTCCTCGCTACCGCTCATTGAGACAGCTTCTTTGACATTATTGAGTCGACGTACCAGGAACTCACCTTGGAACTTTGTTCGACATTTCAGTTGCAGTCGATTACGGCAGAGTACAACGACCCAGGCACAGTCTAATTCTATCTCGGCAATCTAGTGCAACAATTGAGTGTCCCAGAATTCGGAGTTACCTTGGGACTTTGTACAGAAGACTTTTTGGAGGACGACAATTTTCCCCATTGATCGTGTGATTCGTAACAAGTAATAAATATTTATAATGAAGATCAAACCTAGACTAACTATTATCACGACGAAAAGGCAAGCGCACCTATCGAACAATAGTATAGTAATGGCAAGACCGGGATATCGTACCCAACGGAACCAAAAGTACTAGTAATAACTATCTTTTTATTATTTAACCTAAGAATAAATGGGTTTTTTTTAATTAACTAATTATCTAAACTAAGAACGCACAGAGAAAAGAATTGGGGAATTGCTTTTGGGAAAAAATTGATTGACTTGAGACAATACCTAAGGAAAAATCCACCTAGACTTTACTTGTTATTCTGGCTCCGAATCGGACGATTTATTCATTCAACTTGTTCCGTAGAGATCCCTAAATTATGTTATTATCCCTATTCAAGACTAATAACGTCTAATCCCTGGATTGAATAACCGAGACTTTTCTGTAATTAACACTTTAGGGTTGTATTAACTCGATCTATGGATCCCCTTATTAGGTTTCACCCTAATCCGGCAAAATCTTGTCACCCTATTTCTAGGCGCGCAATCAACTCTGCTTAATTATGACGAGAGTACTCTTAGACAGGGTCTATTCCTCCTCTGAATAAGAGCTTATCTTGAATCAGTATCTTGGGATATCAAAACAAGAATTAAGAACACATAATTAAGAACAAGTTAAATATTTATCATACGATTCAGAAAATAATAACAAGATTCGTCTTAGGTTTCATTCCCCTTAGGTATTTAGGGGATTTAGTTCATGACTAAATAAGAAAACATCTCAGAAGAATAAAGAATACAAAACATAAAGAAAACCCAAAACTCCTGAAGGGAAATTAAGGAGATATCTTCAGTCTTGATGATGAATCAAGCTTCTGAAATGGATCAATCGGCTTCCTTGGAGTAATTCCTTACCCCCTCCTCTCTGTGTCCCCTTTTACTCCTCTTCTAGGGTGTATTTATAGGCTTTTGAATGCTTAGAAGCCCTCAAAAGTGGCCTTTTTCGAATTGGGCTTAACTTGGGCTGGGCAGGGACACGCCCGTGTGACACGATTGCCAGGCCATGTTCGATCCGTTAAATTGCACATGGCCATGTGGGTCAATGGCCAGGCCGTGTGAATCGTGAAAGCCTTGGTCATCACCCTTGAAAGACACGGGAATGTGAGCTACCCGTGTGGCAAGGCTTGGGCCGTGTCATCTTCTCGATTTGGTCCGTTTTGTCCATTTTTAGCTTGTTTTTTGCTCTCTTATGCTCTCCTAAGTATAAAACATGAAATTAAAGCATTAAGAGCATCTGATTCACCAATTCTAATGAGAAATCATCCATAAAATGCATTAAACATGGGGTAAAAATATGTACAATTTATGGTTTATCAAATACCTCCACACTTAAACATTTACTTGTCCTTAAGCAAAATCCTCAACTCATAATCAAAATAAATTCTTTTTAACTTATAATTTCTATTAATAATATCTCAAATTAATCCATAGGTAATCATACATTGAGAATTTAGCTGAAAGAACATAAAAGTTTCAATCATTCCAAGTTGAGCATTTTATTCCAAAAACATAGGTGTCTTCCCTCATCTAAGTAATTACCTTTAATTCAGAATATCACAAAGTTTTACATCCTCACTAAAGATTCACTCAAATCACTTGAGGTGTTTTAAGGACAATAAAGGAAGCACTCGATAGTCAATAATAGAAAGTCATTACCATATGCTTGCATTAAAATCAAATCTCCACCACTATAATTTAAGACGATACATCAATTAAAAGGTCTTTAGAGGGTTGTAATGAGGCTTGGTTAGGGGGTATGGTCACAAGCTGAAATAAAAGGTTAGAATCGAGATTGAATTGAAAAGTTGCCTAACTAGAAAAAGAGTTAATCTTCACTTGCATACAACAGAGCTTCTCTCAGAATATGAAAGTACAGATATGTATACATAGTTTTTTTTTAAAAACAAGTTAAATAATATAGACTATATATCAAGAACAAAACATAGCTAGGCAATCCATTCAACTCAAATCTCAACAAAAATAGGGATTAATTTAGGGGATTTCAACAATAATGGGTTAAAGGTTAATATTAAGGGTAATACAAAGAATGGTTTGTTAGGCTCAAGGGGGTTTACTAGGGATTAATCGTGGAGGTAGGCTTTTCATGGCATGAGTGGTTAATCCTAAGTGCCTTAATCATTTTGACATATCAAATCAAATAGTGTGGTCTCATCATGCATAATCAAGCAAGTTCTAGAATAACAATTCAATACGGACGCACTCAAAGCAATAATAAGAGTGAGCATGAAAGAATGAATAGATGCTCAAAAGGCTAAAAAATCTCACAAAAATTATGGCTTTTTGATGATAAAAACTTGTGGATTCCAATTCAAAGGAATACCTAAACTTTGGGGAAACAACCTAAGATTTTAAATTCTTAAAAATCAACTTATCATGCTTGATTCTCTAATGTCTTAAAGTTTAAACAATCAATGCATAATTTCCTATGTTTTAATTCGAGATATATCAATCAAAATCATAAATCAATCAAAATTTATCCTAAATATGATATGAGAGCTTTTCAAGAGAACAAGGCAATCATTCAGGGATTTTCTGATAATGAAATAAATACTCCCCACACTTAAGATGTACATTGCCTTCAATGTACAAAGATAGATATTAAAGTATATAAAAAAATAGGGGGAGATGTGAAACTTCCTGTATTAAGAATGGATGATATTCTTGGATTGGCAGGATCGAATATTGGAGATAAATCTGGCAAGCTTGACTCTGAAGGTAAGCCGTTTCTAAAAGGAAAACAAGTGAATAAAAGAAAAATAAGATAATTATTCTATATATATATATTTTAAATGGCACGGCTGGTGCGCACGCCCGTGTGTGTCATGGCTCGGCCATGTTCGTCGCGAATTTGTGATGTCGTCACACGGCCTTATCGCACACCTGTGTGTATAGGTCGTCTGGCTGCATGATTATGTTGCACGGCTGTATATGGCTTGGTTCGCGTCTCCCACGCCCGTGTGTTAGGGTACCATGCCCGTGTCGAAGAAACAGAAGAGCCTTGCCCCTGGCACGCCCGTGTTCACCTATCAAGTTCACCCACGGCCATGTCGCACGGCCGTGGGGATTTATCGCATCCCATGTTTTGGGGAAATCAAGTCCTGCTTCCACACGGCCGTGTCTCTTCCCCTGTTTGGCCACGGCTTTAGGCACACCCGTGTGCCTGGCCGTGTGTTCTGAAAAACTTTGTTGTTCAAAGATAAAGTTAATGATTTAAAGTGTTAGAAATAAAAAATAAAAAATAAAGAAATCAAAATATGTTAGTGCTCAGGTTGCCTCTCGAGAAGTGCTTATTTATACTCGAAGCTTGACTTACCTCTCTAGTGAATAGTCAGGCTGGTTCGAGGAGTTCGTACTCCTCAGTCCCGCTATCAATCTCATCAAAATAAGTTTTAAACGGGTGTTGTTTACCTTAAAAGTGCCAAACCTAGGATGACTCACCTCATCATACCGAATGGAAAAATACTGAGTACCGTAAGAGGGATTTCCTCATTCGGTGTGGTAGTGACAATGTGAGGATCTACGGCTTCTAGTAAGACTTTATCACCAACCTTAAGTTGATTTGGAGAGGTATCGAACTCATTCTGGCGTAATTTTGGTTTATCGTGTGTTCTTGATTTATGTGCTTGCCATTCGTCTAGCTCTTCTATCCGTAGCCTTCATTCCTCATGAGTGTCTTTGTTCTCTAAATGATAGTAGTGCACTGTCTCTGTTGTCTTGGTTCGAAGAGGTTCCTGCAAGGACGATTGAATATTAGTTTTATCATCGACAGGTTTTATAGCATTATCTTGAGTCTTAGAGGTTTTGACTGAGTTGCGTGCTTGGAGTGTTACTGCGTCATCACCTACACGAAGTATTAGCTCTCCTGTGCCTACATTAATAATGGTTTTGGCAGTTGCTAAAAAGGGTTATCCTAAAATTAAAGGTACCTCGTTATCCTCATCCATGTCTAAGACGACAAAGTCTACTGGGTAAATAAATTTATCAATTTTAACGAGAACATCTTCAATAATACCCTTAGGAAATCTACTGTTTTGTCAGGCAATTGAATGCTCATCCTAATCTGTTTGGGTTTACCGAGACCTAGTCGTTTAAACATTTTATAAGACATAACATTTATACTTGCCTCTAAATCAGCTAATGCATGACTTATATCTAATCTACCAATTAAGCAAGGAATTGTTAAACTCCCTGGATCTTTCAATTTGTGGGGTAACTTATTCTGTAGAATAGCTGAGCAGACTGCATTTAGCTCTACATGCGATGCTTCGTCCAACTTTCGCTTATTTACTAAAAGCTCTTTTAAAAATTTCATTGCATTCGACATCTGCGACAAAGCCTCAATAAACGATAAGTTAATATGCAATTTTTTTAAAAGTTTAAGGAATTTACCGAATTGTTCGTCTGGGCGATCTTTCCTTGTTGCGTTAGGGTATGGGACACGAGGTTTATATTCTTCATTCACCGGTTTGTTTGTATTTTGATCTACCTCATCTTTTCCTTTGCTTACTACTGTTTCTTCCCTTGGTTCTGGTTCAGGCTCAACGACTCCTTCGTCATTCTGGATATTAATTGCGTTGAGTTGTTCCCTTGGGTTGGGTTCAGTGTTACTTGGAAAGCTACCTTGTGGTCGTTTAGAGATTAGTTTGGAAAGCTGGCCTATCTGAGTCTCGAGTCCTTGGATCGATGCTTGTTGATTTTTAAGTGCTGTCTCGATATTTGGGAAACGGGTTTCTAACACTGATATGAATTTTGAGAGCATCTCCTCAAGGTTTGGTTTCTTCTCTTGTTAATAAAGTGGCTGTTGAAAACCCTGAGGATTTTGTGGCTTTTGATTCCCTTGACTACCCCAGGAGAAATTTGGGTCCAACCTGCATTTTAAGTATTACTGTATGGGTTATTTTGAGATTGAAAGTTATTTTTACCCATATAGTTGACTTGTTCCTCTTCGGTTGTAGGATTGATATTATGTATGCGCACCTCCGCCACTTGAGTCACACCTCATTACTGGATGTACCTGTGTAGAACCAAGTAAACCATCAATTTTTTTTATTGAGAAGTTATACCTAATTAGAGAGCATGGTGACTGAGTCGACGTTATAAACGCCAGCTGTTTTCGTTGGCTTTGTCCTTATAACTTGCCATTGATAGTTATTCAGTGACATCTCCTCTATAAACTCATAGGTATCTTCCGGTGTTTTATTGTTGATGGTTCCACCAGCAACTACGTCAACCATTTACCGAGTCGAGGGATTCAGACCATTGTGGAATGTTTATACTTGAAGCCAAAGCGGTAACCCATGGTGAGGGCACCTTCTCATTAAGTCCGTGTATCTCTCCCATGCATCGTAGAGTGTTTCTAAATCCATCTGCACAAAAGAAGAGATATCATTACGTAATTTAGCCGTTTTAGCTGGCGGAAAGTATTTTAGTAAAAAAATTTTGATCATTTGTTCCCAAGTAGTAATTGACCCTCGTGGTAACAAGTTCAACCACTTTTTAGCTTTGTTTCTCAGTGAAAAGGAAAACAACCGAAGACGTATGGCATCATCAGAAACGCCATTGATTTTAAATGTATCGCAAAATTCCAGAAAGTTTGCTAAGTGAGCGTTGGGATCTTTATCCTACAAACCATCAAACTGAACAAATTGCTGAATCATTTGAATTGTGTTAGGTTTCAGTTCAAAAGTATTTGCAGCTACAGCAGGTCTAACTATGCTAGATTCAGTTCTTGTTAAAGAAGGTTTAGCATAATCATACATAGCACGTGGAAAGGGTTTTGATTAGCCACAATTACAGGAGGTAGCTGATGGTTTTGGTTTTCAGCCATCTCTTCGATTGGGGGTTGAGTATCGTCTTCTTGCTCGTTTTCTGTGTATCTTAGGCTGCGCCTTTTTTCTCTTTGATTTCTGCAATTGTATGATCGATTTCTTCGTCAAAAAGTAATGGTCCCGACGGGTTTTTTCTAGTCATAAACTATAAAAACCTATCAAGAGAAAGAAAAATTAAATTAATTAATAATAATATAAAATTAAATTGCAAAAAAAATAAATGGCTAAAGTAATAAAAATTGAGCATTCCTAATATTTTAGTTCCCCGGCAACGGCGCCAAAAACTTGATCGCGTGATTCGTAACAAGTAATAAATATTTATAATGAAGATCAAACCTAGACTAACTATTATCACGACGAAAAGGCAAGCGCACCTATCGAACAATAGTATAGTAATGGCAAGACCGGGATATCATACCCAACGGAACTAAAAGTACTAGTAATAACTATCTTTTTATTATTTAACCTAAGAATAAATGGGTTTTTTGTTTTAATTAACTAATTATCTAAACTAAGAACACACAGAGAAAAGAATTGGGGAATTGCTTTTGGGAAAAAATCGATTGACTTGAGACAATACCTAAGGAAAAATCCACCTAGACTTTACTTGTTATTCTGGCTCCAAATCGGACTATTTATTCATTCAACTTATTCCGTAGAGATCCCTAAGTTATGTTATTAGCCCTATTCAAGACTAATAATGTCTAATCCCTGGATTGAATAACCAAGACTTTTCTCTAATTAACACTCTAGGGTTGCTTTAACTCGATCTATGGATCCCCTTATTAGGTTTTACCCTAATCCAGCAACATCTTGTCACCCTATTTCTAGGCGCGCAATCAACTCTGCTTAATTATGACGAGAGTACTCTTAGACAGGGTCTATTCCTCCTCTGAATAAGAGCTTATCTTGAATCAGTATCCTGGGATATCAAAACAAGAATTAAGAACACATAATTAAGAACAAGTTAAATATTTATCATACGATTCAGAAAATAATAACAAGATTCGTCTTAGGTTTCATTCCCCTTAGGTATTTAGGGGATTTAGTTCATGACTAAATAAGAAAACATCTCAGAAGAATAAAGAATACAAAACATAAAGAAAACCCAAAACTCTTGAAGGGAAATTAAGGAAAGATCTTCAGTCTTGATGATGAATCCAGCTTCTGAGATGGATCAATCGGCTTTCTTGGAGTAATTCCTTACCCTCTCCTCTCTGTGTCCCCTTTTTCTTCTCTTCTAGGGTGTATTTATAGGCTTTTGAATGCTTAGAAGCACTCAAAAGTGGCCTTTTCTGAATTGGACTTAACTTGGGCTTGATAGGGACACGCCCGTGTGACACGGTCGTGTGACGTGATTGCTAGGCCGTGTTCGATCCGTTAAATTGTACACGGTCGTGTGGGTCAATGGCCGGGTCGTGTAAATCGTGAAAGCTTTGGTCGACACCCTCGAAAGACACGGGCGTGTGAGCTACCCGTGTGGCAAGGCTTAGGCCATGTCATCTTCTCGATTTGGTCCGTTTTGTCCCTTTTTGGCTCGTTTTTGGCTCATTTCGCTCTCCTATGCTCTCCTAAGTATAAAACATGAAATTAAAGCATTAGGAGCATCAAATTCACCAATTCTAATGAGAAATTATCCATAAAATGCATTAAATATGGGGTAAAAATATGTACAATTTATGGTTTATCACCCATTTCCACCGTCACATCCATTATGCACCTTCCTCTTGTTGGGCAGCCCTCATGCCTGCTACCGACATCTATGATCCCAGCCGCTCAAAGGCATCGGCTCTCTCTCCAGCATTGCGATACCTCTACGCCCTTTTAGCTCACATCTCAATCGGGCGATGAGAGAGCACCGGCGTCGTTAACACTCACGACGCATACTTTCTATAAAGCATGAGGCAAGGGCATATTTTCGATCTCACATACTTCATCTCCCTTGCCTTTCGCCATCAGACAGAACGACACCGAAATGGAGTCATCAGCAGTGGCCCTTATGTAACTCGTCTAGCTCGATACTTTGGGCTCCTGAACACATCGGCACAGTCCTTATCGCTCACACTTATCGGCCAGATGTTCCCACAAGGCATCCTAAGTATGCTCCACATGAGGATGATAGAGCATCGTCATGGGTTCGATTCTCCTCAATATCGACTAGCACGAGCCACCGATGAGGATGACCTTGAGGATATTCCTGACCATATCCCTTCAATTCATGAGGACCCACCTACTCAGCCACCGTCGAGTCACAGACCAGTTCATGCGGCTGCTTTATTAACCGAAATTTCTAACCACCTAAATCGTTTTGAACAATCAGCGATTCGACAGCATAGAGGCGACCCTGCAGTAGATTTGCCAACATTTCCGCATTTCACCTCCAGCACCACCACCTCACGACCCAGCTGCCGACGAGGACTTTTGAGTCCATTTATTTTTTACTTTATTTTCTTTTTCCTTTTGTTTTTATATTTCTTTTATTTTTATTTCTATTTTCAGTTTCCATGTTTTAAAAAGACTTTAATTAGTATATTTTGAACTCCTTAATTTTATGGCTGTTTCTTTACGAGTAACCATAACAACCCCATTGATATAACTCTCTAAAACATTACTGATGATTTCGCAGTTTCGAAAGGTTCAGTCGATTGGTGCTACTCAGGAATACACAAACAATCCTATGGGGATAGTTAATCCATGATTGCCATGTCCTGCTTGACCACGACCATAAACACCACGACACCGACCACCACGATAACCTCTTCGCTGGGTGTTGTGATTGTGGAACCCAACCTCTACCACCACCTTCACCTCTATCTACATGTCACATGCATATCATTTCCAATGCCTCTAAACCTGCTTTCGCTCTTTCAAGGACTACATCCAAATTCAAGGCAGTTTCACTTTTCCCCTCTTCTATGATATTATGCTTATGTTGTCATTATCTATTTTTGTACATTGAGGATAATGTACATATTAAGTGTGGGGAGGTTAGTCATATCATTATCAGAAAACCCTTGAATTTTGTCTAATCCCCAAGTAATTTTTTTCATATCACTATTAGAATGAATTTTGATTAATTCATGATTTTTATTGATATGTTTTGGATCAAAACATAGGTAATTGTGCATTGATCGTCTAACTTTAAGGCAATAGAGAATCAAGTATGATAAGTTGACTTTTGAGTATTAAAATTACTAGGTTGTTTCCCTGAATTGAAGTATTATCTTGAAGTTCTAAGTTTACAGGATTGACATCAAATACCCATAATTTTCGCTAGATTTTGAGCCTTTTAGAGTATATATCTTCCTTACTCACTTATTTTATTGGTTATGAGTGTGTCAACATTGATTTGCTATTCTAGAACTTGCATCGATTATACATGTCGTGTAACAGCCTAATTTTCAGTGGTGTTAGGAATAGAGATTTGAGATCACTAAATCCGATGAGTGAGTCAAAAATTTAATAAATTAATACCTATGTGTCAAATGTGAATATAGAAGTATTTTTGAATTAGTGAATTTGGTGATTTAAAAGAATTAATTAGGTAAATTGGGTTGAGAATGAGGTATCGAGACCTTGACTTCATAAAACGAGCCATAAATATTTTTAGAAATATTTATGGAGTGTTAGTGAGGTAGTATTAAAATTTTGTCAAAAACTTTTGACGTTTGGGTGGTTAATTAAATAAAAAGGACTAAATTGAAAAGGTATAAAAGTTGCTAAAAGGATTAAATAGCTCAATTGTCAAATGAGAAAGGAGCTAAAGTGCAAATAATCCCAAAGGAGATATTTTAGGCGGCAATAGATGATAAAAAAAATAAGAAAAAGGGTGAAAGAAGGGCAAAATTGGAAAATTACCAAAATTAGCTAAATAAAAATAGGACCAAATTGGAATATCTAGAATTCTCTTCATTTTTTCTTCATTCTCATCAGCCAAAATGCCATAGAAGGGGTTCTATAAGCTGGTATTCTATAATTGTTTCACCAAGTGAGTTAATCATTGCCTTTTTCTTATAATTTTTGTGTTTTTAAGACTTTTACAACGAGGTCCTACTATTAACTTCATTATTTTTTGATTTCATGGATGAAATTGAAAGTCATCATGGTTGAGTGCTGTAAGTTTATGATGAAATAGCATGAAATTGAAGCTTTAATTTGTTTATGAGATGATTTTATTAGGTAATTTCAATAAAAATTGATTTTTAGGACCTAATTGTGAAAATATTTGGAATTAAAGTCTAGTGCTGAAATTCTGATTCCCAAAGGTTATAAAGTAATTTAAAGTGATAGAATAAAGTGTTAATTGAGAAAAATCAACTCAATTGAGAGGCTAATTGAGTAGGGACGAAATTATTATTTATTAAAAGCTTAGGGAAAAAATGGTAATAAACATCTTGCACTAAAACAGTTTTGGACAGCAGTAGTAAGCTAACTTGCACTAAAATAATTTTGAACAGTAGCAGTAAGCTAATTTTGAAAAATCATCATAAATTGTAGAAATCGAATTAGAAGATGAAAAAAATATCGAATTAAAGCTTATTGAGTCTAGTTTCTCATAGAAGAAATGATATAAGCAATGGAATTGTAAATCATAAGATATAATAAATTTTGTAAGACAATATCAGAATGAAATTGGGTTCCCCTGTTCTGACTTTGAAAAATCATAAAATATTTAATAAAAATTATTAGGGGCTTAAATTTATATTTTTAGAATTCTAAATGAGTCTATTTTCAATAGAAATAAATGGGAACATTATTCAAATCTTTTATGAGGAGATAATTAATTTTTAGTAAAGAATGGTCGAAACTGTCAGACAGCAGAATAGGGGTGACTTTAAAGAATAAACTGTACTTATTGGTTAAACCAAAAATTATGAATATTTTTTGGTAAGAAGATACGTGAGTCTAGTTTCAGGGAAAATTAGCAGATCTTAATTTGGAGTTCTGTAGATCAAGATAAAAATAATTTAGTGACTATGACACGGATGGATAACTTGAATATTCACATAAGTAAATAGTGAAAATTATGGATAATGTTACTTACAAGTGTGTTATCTATACTAAGGATGTGGATGGAGAGGAGGAGGAGGAAAATATACATATATATATGAATGACTTATGTATAAATCGATCACATGCCCGATTATAATCGATAAATGTTGAATTAGAAATGATATAATGTTTTATTTGGAATATTTATTATGAAATTATGATTATTGCTATAATACAAAAATTGAACTTGTGAGTTTATATAACTAAAGTTTAGTGATCATTTGTTAAAATTATTAAATTTCAATATTATTTTATGAATGGTGATTAATATTTATGTATGTTAATTTTTGAAAATAAGTAAATTATGTTAATTTTTGAAAATAAGTAAATTATGTACAAAAGTTATGAAATTGAACTGAGTATTTCAGAGGAACAGAACGCAAGAAATGAGTATGAGCTTTCAGTGAAAAAGATGAATTGACGGTAAATTACCCAAGTAAACCGAGATTCAGCATTTGGTGAGAATTCTCGTGTTTGCTTTCTGTTTAGCTCTTACGAGCTTTCGTTAACTCATATGAGTTTCAGTTAACACTTTTGGGGTTTCAGTTCAGCTCTGATGAGCATCAGTTAGTCTTCGGGCTTCTGTTTAGCACTTTTGTGTTTCAGTTAGCCTTTGGGCTTTTGTTTAGCACTTGTGTGCTTCAATTAGCCTTCGGGCTTCCGTTTAGCACTTATGTGCTTCAGCTAGACTTCGGGCTTCAGATCACGATGTGCTCAAATCCGTAAGCCGTTCCTTGAATGGACAAGTTGGTAAGTCGTAAATGTAACGTGTGGAAAAAGAAATATAAGTAATGTTATCATTATTATTATTGAGCTCAATTATGTGATTTCTTCATTCAGAGATTGTGTTTGATAGGATATGTTAGTAAATTATGAGTATGTAAATCAAAGTGACAGAATTTAAACACCTAATGAGGTTGAGCTCGTTCACATGAATTTGTCATTTGAAATTGTGATTGATAGGAAGAAACAATGAATTGCATGCTTATGAATGGTTACACATAATTATCTGAAAAACAAGAAAAATGATGGTTATTTATATATGGAGACATGAGACATTGATATATAAATGTGGAATATGTCTGATAAATGTGTTCATTCATAATTATGGAATTATGTACTTCATGTTCGCTATTTGCATAAAGATGATATTTCAAATACTTTGGTGAATAAAGCTTAAATATGAAATAGTATGAAATCAAGACAATTTGTTATGAAAATATATTTAAATTATCTGTAAGTGTTTTGTACTCTTCGGTAATGCCTCGTACTCTATTCCGGCGACGGATACGGGTAGGGGGTGTTACATGTCGAGACCACACCTTTGATTTGATATACTAAAATGATAAAGGCACTTAGGTTTTAACCCATTTACCCTATAAAAAGCCTACCCACATAATTGACCCCTAATGAACCCCTTTGAGCCTTAACCATTGTTTCTTGATTTTCCCCTTAATGATTAACCCACGACTTAACCCTTTTTGATTCGGTCAAAATTTCTCTTTTTATTAACTCCCTTTTTATCGAGATTTGATTTGATTAGTTACCTAACTATTTCCGTCCATTTCAGTTGCTGAATTATTATATACTTTCCATTATTGTTCTTATTCTAAAAAAATGCTTATTTATATTCATTCAATTACATATTGTTTTATAGAGCTTGGATAAGTTAAAGTTATTATATTGAGGGAAAGCTCACTTCATTTTAGAAAGTTTTAATTCTGGCACTTGTTTGTAATTCAGTATTTAGCTTTATTCTTCTAAGTTGGGTAATTTATTAAATTAATCTCGATTCTAACCCTCTTTTTTAGCCTTTATCCACACCTTTAACCCAAGCCCCATTACAACTCTGTTAAAGACCTTTTGATTCGTGTATCATCTCATTTATAGTGGTGGTGATTTGATTTTCATGCAAGCCTATGGTAATAACTTTTCATGTTTGACTATTGAGTGCTTAATTATTAAACCTTAAACACTTCGAGTGATTTGAGTGAATCTTTAGTGAGGATGTCAACTCTTGTTAATTTGGAATCAAAGGTGATTACTTAGATAAAGGGGGATACCTATGATTTTATGATTAAAATGCTCAACTTGGATTGTTTGAAACTTTGATGTTCTTTTAGTTGAATTCTCAATGTATGATTATCTATGGACTACTTCGAAACATTATTGATGAGAATTATAATTTAAGAAGAATTAATTTTAATTGTGAGTTGAGAATTTTGCTTGAGGACAAGCAAATGCTTAAGTGTGGGGATATTTGATAAACCATAATATATACATATTTTTACCCCATGCTTGGCATATTTTTGGAAGGATTATCATAAGATTTAATGAATTTGATGCTCATAATCCTTTAATTTCATGTTTTATACTCAGGAGAGCTTAGGATAGCAAAAAGAGCGAGAAACGGGCCAAAAACGAAAAAAATAGGCCTAATTCAGTGTTTCACACGGCCTAGGCACCTCCACACGGGTAATCCACACGCCCGTGTGTCATGGTCGTGTCGACATTAAACCAAGTCAGAATTGCACACGGCCTGAGCACCTTCACACGGGGGTGTTATATGGCCATGTCCCTATTGAGCCCAAGTCTAATTTTATTCGAAAAAGGCTAATTTAGGGCTATTTTGGGAATTCTAAACTCTATAAAAACACCCGAGAGGAGGATCAAGGGGGGAAGCGGAGTAGAAAATAGAAAATACTCGAAGAATAGCCATCAAAATTAGCTTGGAAGTAGGATTTGCTTCAAGACTGAAGATCTCCATTAAATTTCTACCGAAGTTTTTGGGTTTCTTTATGTTTTGTTACTTTCCCAATTTTGAGATGTTTTCCTCTATCTTTATGAACTAAATTCCCTAAATACCTAGGGAAGTTGAAGCCTAAAGACAAATCTTATTACTATTTGAATTATATGATAAATACTTGTTCTTATTCTTAATTATGAGTTTTAATCTTTGCTTTAATATTCCAGGATATTAATTCAGGTTTGATGTGCTTATTCAGTGGAGTAAAAGTCTCTGTTTAAGAGTAGATCCTCTATAATTAAGCAGAGTTGCATGCAATCCTAGAGATAGAACGACATAAATCTGCCAAATTAGAGTCAAATCTAATAAGGGAATCCATAGATCGAGTTAATGCGACAATAGGGGTTTTAGTTAGAAAGAGATTTCAGTTAATCAACCTAGAGCCAGATGTTTTTGGTATCGAGAGAGATAATAACATAAAACAGGGATTTCTACGGATTAATTCAAGTGAATAAATCGTCTAATTTAGAAGTAATAAGTGAAGTCTAGGTGAATTCTTCCTTAGGCATTGTCTTCTCCATTGGTTTTCCAAAAGTATTTTCCAACTTTCATCTCTGTCTCATTCTTAGTTAATTAAATAATTAAGTTTAGCTTAAAAAACATCCCTTAAATTCTTAAGCTAGATAATAAAAAGATAGTAATTACTAGTACTTTTAGTCTTTGTGGATACGATATTTTCAATCTCACCTTAATTATACTACTGTTCAATAGGTGCGCTTGCCTTAGTCAAATTTTTAGTTAGTTTAGCGACCATCACCAAGAACTCTCAGAAATAGGATAAAAAACTCCAACATCTAGAATTTTAATTACCTCAACTTTTACGACTTCTTTCATGTTAGGATTCAGTCGTCTTTGAGCTTGCACACAAGGTTTATATTCATCTTCCATTAAAATTTTATGGGTGTAAAAAGAAAGACTAATCCCTATAATGTTGGAAATCTTCCAAGCTATGGCTCTTTTATGTTCCTTCAACACTTGAAGTAACTCATCTTTTTTTTTGTTTGGATGCAAATCTGAAGCAATAATCATTGGTAATGTGGAACTATTTCCAAGAAACACGTATTCTAGGTGATTTGGTAATTGCTTCAGTTCTAATTTAGGAGGTTCTTCAATAGAGGGTTTTAATTTTAATTCATTGTTTACCTCAATACCCTCATAATTCTTCTGTTTCAGTGAAGACTCATTAGAATTTAATTAAGCTTTTGTCTTACCTATTGCAGTATCATCATCATTTACCTCCTCTCCTTGAGCAAGACACAGTTCCGACGTGTCCTTATGAACGATTTCCTGTAAAGAATATTGGGTAACATGATCAATAAAATCAATAAAATAACAGGAATCATCTTGTTCTCTAGAGAATCTCATGGCATCATAGATTTTAAAAATAATTTCTTCGTCACCTACCCTAAGCACAAGTTTACCGTCACCCACATCAATAACAGCCCTAGCAGTGGCTAAAAATAGGCGACCCAAAATTAAAGGCACCTCAACGTCCTCATCCATGCCAAGCACAACAAAATCAATAGGGAATATAAAATTATCTACTTTTACAAGCACATCTTCAATAATACCTCTAGGATACTTAACAGATCTATCAGCTAATTGAATACTCATCCTAGTGGGTTTTGGTTCCCCAAGACCAAGCTGTTTGAACATTTTATAAGGCATCAAATTAATACTGGCACCTAAATTAGCTAATGCTTTCTCAATATTCAAACTACCAATTAAACAGGGAATAGTGAAACTTCTTGGGTCTTTCAATTTGGTTGGTAGCTTGTTTTGAAGAATAACTGAACATTCCTCGTTGAGTTCCACGGTAGATAGCTCTTCAAACTTCCTTTTATTTGTTAGAAGCTCCTTAAAAAATTTAGCATATGTAGGCATCTATGAAATAACTTTTACAAAAGGTAAGTTAATATGCAACTGTTTAAAAAGTTCAAGAAATTTACCAAATTGTGCATCCATGCGGTCTTTCTTCAACTTTGCCGGATATGGAATAAGCATTTATATTCCTTGAGTACTAGTGTTACACTCACTTCGGGTTTTACCACTTCGGGTTTTACCTCTTCGTCCTTTTCCTTATCAGATTCTTGCGACAACTTCTTTTCAGGTTCAGTTAACACTTTCCCATTCCTCAATGTAACTGCTTTTACATCCTCTCTTGGGTTGGGTTCGGTGTTGCTAGGCAAACTACCTTGTTGCCTTTTCGAAACTAATTTAGCAAGCTGCCCAATTTGATTTTCGAGCCCCTGAATCAACGCTTGCTGATTTTTCAAGGCCTTCTCGGTGTTTTGGAAACGAGTCTCTAACACCAAAATAAAATTTTCAAGCATCTCTTTAAGGTTCGATTTCTTTTCTTGCTTACAAGGTTGATGCTGAAAACCTGGAGGGGGTGGTGGTGGTCTTTGATTTCCTTGACCTCCTCATGAGAAATTTGGGTGGTTCCTCCAACCTGCATAGTAGGTATTACTGTAAGGATTGTTTTGAAGTCTAGGATTATTACCCATATAATTCATTTGATCATTTTCCATGTTAGGACCGTAGGGTAAATTTTGTAAATTGTTCATTCCACCTCTACTCGTGTCATACTGCATCACCGGATGTACCTACGTAGAACCACATAAACCATCAATATTTCTATTTAAAATTTCTACCTGATTTGTCAACATGGTAGCCGCATCAACATTAAAAGCATCGGCTGCTTTTGCTGGCTTTGTCCTTATAACTTACCACTAATAATTATTCAATGACATCTCCTCTATGAACTCATAAGCCTCCTCAGGTGTTTTATTATTTATGGTACCATCGGCGGCTGCATCGATCATCTGCCTAGTTGGGGGGTTCAAACCATTATGAAAAGTCCTTATACCTCTCCTACGCATCATATAAAGTCTCTAAATTCATTTGCATGAAAGAGGAGATATCGTTCCTCAACTTAGCTATCTTAGTTGGTGGGAAATATTTCAATAAAAACTTCTCGATCATTTGATCCCAAGTAGTAAGGAACCTTGTGGTAAGGAGTTCAACCACTGCTTAGTCTTATTTCTCAACGAGAAGGGGAATAATCATAGGTGAATGGAATCGTAAAAAATGTCATTTATCTTGAAAGTATCACAGAACTCTAAGAAATTGGCCAAATGAGTATTTGGGTCTTCATCCTGCAAACCATCAAACTGAACAAACTATTGAATCATTTGAATACTGTTAGGTTTCAGTTTAAAATTATTTGTAGCAATGGCAGGTCTAACAATACTCGATTCAGCCCCAGTGAGAGTGGGCTTAGCATAATTGTACATAGTACGAGGAGTAGGATTCTGATTTACAGGTATTGCGGCAATCACTGAGGTAGCGGATTATTCCAATTTTCAGTCATCTCCTCAGTAATATTGGTATCGTTCTCGTACTCTTCCTCTATATACTGTAAACTTCGCCTTATTTTTCTACGATTTCTGCTAGCTGTGCTTTCAATTTCACTGTAAAAAAGTAGAGGTCCTGACGGGTTTCTTCTAGTCATAGACTACAAGAACCTGCTGGAAGCAAGCAAAAGAAAAATTAGTAATTAAAAATAAAACTAAAATAAAAATAAAATGCAGTAAAATAAAAATGGCTAAATTAATAAAAAATCAAGCGTTCCTAATATCTTAGTTCCCCGGCAACGGCGCCAAAAACTTGATGATCGTTTTATGAATCACTAAACTAGACTACGATCATGACTAAGGCAAGCGCACCTATCGAATGGTAGTATAGCTATAGTGAGTCCAAAATATCTAATCCACAAGGACTAAAAGTACTAGTATTAATTATCTTTCTATTATTTAGCCTAAAATAAAAGGGATTTGTTTTAATCTAAAATTAACTAAACTAATTAACTAATGAACGCAACAGAGAGTGAAGGAAATAATCGAATAAACCAATGATAAAGACAATACCCAAGGAAGAATCCACCTAGACTTCACTTATTATTCTAACTCTGAATTAAATGATTTATTCACTTGTCTTGATCCGTAAAAATCCCTAAATTATGTTAATATCTCTTTTGAGACTAAGAACAACTGACTCTAGGTTAATTAATTGAAATCTCTTTTTAATTAAAACCTATATTGTCGCATTAACTCGATCTATGGATTCCCTTATTAGATTTGACTCTAATCCGGCAGATTTATGTCATCCTATTTCTAGGATTGCAATCAACTCCGCTTAATTATGCTAGATCCACTCTTAAACAGGGACTTTTGCTCACTGAATAAGCACATCAAACTTGAATTAATATCCTGAAAATATTAAGGCAAGAATTAATAACACATAATTAAGAACAAGAACAAGTATTTATCATGTAATTCAGAAAATTAAATAATAAGATCCGTTATAGGTTTCATCTTCCCTAGGTATCTAGGGAATTTAGTTCATAATTTTAGGGAAAAATATCTAAAAAATAGGAAAACAACAAAACATAAAGAAACCCAAAAACTTCGAGAGAAATTGAAAGGAGATCTTCAGTCTTGAAAGAGATCTTGCTTCCGAGTTGAATCCATTGGCGTTCTTCGAGTAATTTCTGCTTTCTACTCCGTGTGCCCTCTTTAGGTCCTCTTCTAGTATGTATTTTTAGACTTTAGAATGCTCAAAAAACCTAAAAATTGGCTTTTTCTGCGTGTTTATGAAATAGGGAGCGATATTAACACGGGCTGCCACATGGGCGTGTGGCCATCCCGTGTAGCTCACAGGGGCGTGTGCTCAACCCGTGTGGAATTTATCTTGGCCGTGTGGATCTTTAAATCAGCCTGTTTTGTCCGTTTTGGCCCGTTTCCCACTCCTTTTTGTTCCCCTATGCTCTCCTAAGTATAAAATATGAAATTAAAGGATTAAGAGCACCAAATTCACTAAATTACATAATAAATCATCCAAAAATATGCTAAGTATGGGATTAAAATGTGTTACTTTTATAGTTTATCAATATGCCATGTTGGCTTGTGTGCTTTGCTTAGTACCAGACAAGTTGATGCTAATGACTTACAACCTGTTTTTTAATTTGTAATATTTTATATTATATACTTTTATATATAATAACATATTAAAATATTAAAAAATATGTTTAATTTTTTATATTAAAAATTATAATAAATAAGAAAATATATAAGTATTCAATATTAATTAAAATAATATAATATTTTAAATAATAATATGAACAAATTTAAAATTAGATTGAATTAGTAATTTATGAATATAAATAGATTTAGATAAAATTTAACGTTGATATGTTAATGTGGACTGATTTGGATAAGTATAAAATGGGTTATATATATATATATATATATATATAAGCAAAACCAAATTCTGTTAGAAAAGTTTAGAAAATATAACCAGAGATTGTTCACTATGAGAGACGAAGGCAGTGAGGTGAGTTCATTGCCACAGTCAGTAGCACTTTAAATTACAATTCTTTTTTACTAGAGGAAATTTCATGATTATCACGGAGCATTTGAGCAGCATTCGTGACGAACTGGATTTCAAAGTCGGTGAAAATTTTTCCTTTTTGAAACAGAACCTGTGGTTATTCCTAAAATACAAAATCAGGATGATGATTGCTCCGGGGATAATGAATCGCACAGTGTTCCATTCATGGAGGCACAGATTAACAAAGCTGTTAACGATGTTGGAAGATAATTTGATATTTAGTCTTTATACTTTAAACTATAAAAATTCAGTACTCTTATTTTTTTTTCAATTTAAAAAATCTCATTTCAATCATTACTGTCATTGATATTTTCTATTAAGAATTGTTAAGTTAACATATTTATTTCCAATCAATCATATGAAATATCACATGAGGGTAGCTTAATCAACGTGTAAAATTTACAAATTTGACAACAAATATTAACGATTTTAATAATTGGATTGAGATTTTAAATTAAAACCGTTGAAGTACTAAACATTTAACTTTTTAAATATAGAAATTAAATTTCAAATTTTATCAAAATGCAGTGACTTATTATATCTTAATATTCAAATTGAAAATTTTTTATTTTTATTTTTTATTTCATCTTCATCGTATTTGTTTGAGCCAGCTATTGGCTTTGTATGGCGTGGGACTCGCGAGGTTTAAAATAATGGTTTCTTAATTTAAAAATACCACATGATGTTGGTATACGCAATTCCCACTTTTAGTCAAATATAACGGATCATCTGCAAATCCTTGTTGCAAGATCTCTAGAAAATTAGTTCCTCTACGTTGCCATCTTCCTAATGGAGACTTCAAAATTTTTTCCGATAGTAGAGACACAAGATGAAGGCTATCAAAAGACATTCAAAAACTGCGCTGAACTGGTGCCAACTCTCCCTCGAAGCAAAGGCTGGTGGTTAGACGAGCTTTTCCAATACCAAGGCTTCTGGATGTCTAGTTTTCCCATCAGAGGAAGCATGTGTTGGGTATGGGTCCCACTATGTGGGAAACTCATATTTTATGCCATAATGTTTTGTCTCTCTATTATTATTGAGTGTCAAATTCTCAATTTAAAAGAGAGAAAAACAGAGAGTGAGATTAAAAAAAAAAAGCTCGTTGGAGAAAAAGAGAATAAAAAAAATCAGTTTTTTTTCAAGCTTGGTGCAGCAGTGATCAACTCCTCGATCGAAGGTCCATCCGTGGTTCGATTGAGCTGATTTTTGGACAGCAGCTAGGTGATAAGGTGTTCTTGACTTTGTACGGTCGGATCTTTCATCCGAGTCTTGTAGCGTCGGAAATACCCATTTTTCAGCAGCTACGTTTTTTTGGTGATGTTCTCTCATTTTTCTCTCTTTTGCTAAAGATTACATATTGTTAGCCTTGTCGGAGTTGAATGCTTGTTGTAGGCTTGATATTGTGATCTTGTAGCCGAACATTTGATGATAGTGGAGCTCTTTATCGGACTCTAAAGTCCCGTGGTTTTTTTTACCCTTGATTTAAAGGGGTTTTCCACGTAAAAATATCGGTGTCTCTATTTATTTTTGTTGTGGTTGCATTAGTTGATTTGTGGTTGATTAAGGTTGCTAGAGAACATATCTTGTGCTATTGTGCTTGCCATAATTTTTACAGGAGTTATAAGGAGAGAAAGAACACCGGTTGTGCTTTCGCTTTGTTTCGGTTGTTCGGTTTCTTCCCAACAAACTGGTACCAGAGCTTGGTTATTGTGTCAGATAATTATGGAAATTAATACGAGCAAGATGATTATGTTGAATGGCACAAATTATCAACTTTGGCGGAATAAAATGAAGGACTTGTTGTTTGTGAAGGCTTTGCATCTTCCGGTCTTTACTACTCAAAAACCCGATTCGAAAAGTGATGAAGAATGGGAATTTGAGCATCAACAAGTGTGTGGCTTTATTCGGCAATTTGTTGAAGAAAATGTTTACAATCACATTGATCAGGAGACACATGCTCGAACATTGTGGGAGAAGCTTGAAAGCTTGTATGCTTCGAGGTCGGGCAATAACAAGTTATTTTTGCTGAAGAAAATGATGGCGCTGAAATATAAAGAAGGAATGTCTATAGCTGACCATGTTAGTGAATTTCAGAGTATGATGAATCAGTTGCTTGGTATGGGTGTCAAATTTGATGACGAGATTTTAGGACTTTGGTTGCTTGCTACTCTACCAGACTCTTGGGAGACCTTTCGAGTCTCACTCATTAATTCTGCCCCACAGGGTATTATTACTTTGGATTTGGCTAAGAGTGGTGTGTTGAATGAAGAGGTTAGAAGAAGATCTCAGGGTTCTACATCACAGTCCGAGGTGTTGGTTATCGAGAACAGGGGGAGAAACAGAGACAAAGATGGAAAGGGTAGAGATAAAAGCCGAAGCAAGTCAAGATCGAGATACAAGAATCTTGAGTGTCATCATTGTGGTAAGAAAGGCCATATCAAGAAATATTGCTTCAAGTGGAAGAAAGAGAACAAAAGTGGTGGTGATAAACACGACCGGAATGACGATGAAAAATCCGAGCGTGTTACTACTGTTACTCGTGAAGATTTGTTAGTTATTTGTGATCAGAATTTGGTCAACCTAGCATGCGACGAGACTAGTTGGGTGATTGATACTGGTGCATCACTTCATGTCACGTCGAGGAAGGAATTCTTCACATCTTATACTCCTGGTGATTTTGGGGTATTGAAGATGGGTAATGATGGTTTGGTTTCGGTTATTGGTATGGGAGATGTTAGCTTGGTAAGTAACAATGGAACAAAGTTAACTCTCAAGGATGTCAGACATGCACCGGATGTCCGTTTGAATTTGATTTCTGCAGGAAAACTTGATGATGAGGGATTCTGTAACACCTTCAGTGAAGGGCAGTGGAAGCTGACTAAAGGCTCCTTGGTTGTGGCTCGAGGAAAGAAGAGCTCAAATTTGTACTTGATGCAAGCTTTGACTTCTCGAGAGACGGTGAATGTGACACTGAATGACAACTCAACTGAGTTGTGGCATAAACGACTCAGTCACATGAGTGAGAAGGGGCTTAGCTGTTTAGCGAAGAAGAATCAACTTTCGGGTTTAAAGAATGCTACACTGAAGAATTGTGCTCATTGTCTAGCAGGAAAGCAGAAAAGAGTTTCATTTAGAAGCCATCCTCCTCATAGGAAATCAGAGTTGCTAGAGTTGGTCCATTCAGATGTTTGTGGTCCGATAAAAGTAAGATCACATGGTAGTGCACTTTACTTTGTGACTTTCATTGATGATTGTTCAAGAAAGCTATGGGTTTACACTTTGAAGTCTAAAAATCAAGTCTTTGAGGTGTTTAAACAGTTTCAAGCATCAGTTGAAAGGGAAACTGGGAAGAAGTTGAAGTGCATTCGTACTGATAATGGTGGCGAGTACACAGGGTCGTTTCATGAGTATTGTCTGCGACAGGGAATCAGACATCAGAGAACACCACCAAAGACTCCACAGTTAAATGGGTTAGCTGAAAGAATGAACCGAACATTGATTGAGAGAGTCAGATGTTTGTTGTCAGATGCAAAGTTACCAAGATCGTTTTGGGCTGAAGCTTTGAATACAGTGACACATGTGATAAATCTGTCTCCTAGTGTTCCTTTGAAAGGTGATGTGCCAGATAGAGTTTGGTTTGGTAAAGACGTGTCATATGATCACCTACGTGTGTTCGGTTGTAAAGCATTTGTTCATGTTCCAAAGGATGAAAGATCCAAGTTGGATGCCAAGGCTCGACAATGCATTTTTATTGGTTATGGTCTAGATGGTGAGTTTGGTTATAGACTCTATGATCCAGTTCAGAAGAAACTCGTGAGAAGCAGAGATGTTGTCTTCATTGAGGATCAGACCATTGATGACATTGATAAGACGGAGAAAGTGGATTCACAAGGTAGTGGTGACTTGATCGATGTGAATCCGGTTCCCCTAGACTCTTCACCAGATCCTATCCAGGATGATGTGCATGGTGATGTTAGTGGTGACCATCAGACTATAGGTGACTTTGATACTCCCATGGATGATGTTGTGAATGATCAACAACAAGCACCTATAGCTCCACCAGCAGTTCCACTTCGAAGGTCTTCCAGAGATCGACGATCTTCTGTCAGGTATTCTCCTGATGAATATGTTCTTTTGACTGACGGGGGAGAACCTGAATGTTATGAAGAGGCTATGGAGAGTGAATGCAAAGATCAGTGGGTTGAAGCGATGAAAGACGAACTTCAATCCTTGCATGAGAACCATACTTTTGAATTGGTGAAACTGCCTAAAGGCAAAAGAGCTTTGAATAATCGGTGGGTTTACAGGTTGAAGCAAGAAGAGAAGTCTTCATCTCCACGATACAAAGCTAGATTGGTCGTTAAGGGTTATACTCAGAAAAAAGGGGTTGATTTTGAAGAAATATTTTCTCCGGTTGTGAAGATGTCCTCTATCAGAACTATACTGAGTTTGGTAGCTTGTTATGACCTAGAAGTTGAACAAATGGATGTGAAAACTGCTTTTCTTCATGGTGACTTGGAAGAAGAGCTTTACATGGAGCAGCCAGAGGGTTTTGTTGCACAAGGGAAAGAGGACTATGTGTGCAGATTGAAGAAGAGCTTGTATGGTTTGAAGCAAGCTCCAAGGCAATGGTACAAGAAGTTTGAGTCTGTTATGGGGGAGCAAGGCTACAAGAAGACTACTTCTGATCATTGTGTGTTTGTTAAGAGATTCTCTGGTGATGATTTTATTATTCTTTTGCTCTATGTTGATGATATGCTTATTGTTGGTCAGAATGCTTCTAGAATTGAGAAGTTGAAACAAGAGTTGAGTAAATCCTTTGCAATGAAGGATTTGGGGCCAGCAAAGCAAATTCTTGGCATAAGACTGACACGTGATAGAAAGGCCAAGAAATTATGGTTATCACAAGAGAGGTACATTGAGAAAGTACTTCAAAGGTTTAGTATGGACAAAGCTAAAGCGGTGAATACTCCCTTTGCTATGCACTTTAGATTGAGTGTTAAGCATAGTCCTTCCACAGAAAAGGAGAAGGAAGAGATGCAGAAAATTCCTTACTCTTCAGCCGTGGGTAGTTTGATGTACGCAATGGTTTGCACGAGACCAGACTTGGCTTATGCCGTTGGTACAGTTAGTCGGTTTCTTTCTAATCCAGGTAGAGAGCATTGGAATGCAGTGAAGTGGATTATGAGATATCTTCGTGGCACTTCCAACATGAAACTTTGTTTCGGCAATGAGAAACCTGTTCTTGTTGGGTATACAGATTCAGACATGGCCGGAGACATTGACTCGAGGAGATCTACTTCAGGTTACTTAATCACTTATGCAGGGGGAGCTGTGGCATGGCAATCGAGACTGCAAAAGTGTGTTGCATTGTCCACCACCGAATCAGAGTTCATTGCAGCAACCGAAGCGTGTAAGGAGATGCTTTGGATGAAGAAGTTTGTGCATGAGCTTGGTTTTACTCAGGAGAAGTATGTCCTGTACTGTGAGAGCCAGAGTGCTATTCATCTTGGTAAGAACTCAACTTTTCATGCTAGATCTAAGCATATTGATGTGAGGTACCATTGGATACGAGATGTTCTTGAAGCTAAGCTGTTAGAGCTTGAGAAGATACACACTAATGATAATGGTGCTGATATGTTGACGAAGGCCTTACCAAGAGGAAAGTTTGAAGCATGTTGTTTGACCTCCGGTATGGAGGCATTCCCCACATAGTTGGAGGGGGAGATTTGTTGGGTATGGGTCCCACTATGTGGAAAACCCATATTTTATGCCATAATGTTTTGTCTCTCTATTATTATTGAGTGTCAAATTCTCAATTTAAAAGAGAGAAAAACAGAGAGTGAGATTAAAAAAAAAAAGCTCGTTGGAGAAAAAGAGAATAAAAAAAATCAGTTTTTTTAAGCTTGGTGCAGCAGTGATCAACTCCTCGATCGAAGGTCCATCCGTGGTTCGATTGAGCTGATTTTTGGACAGCAGCTAGGTGATAAGGTGTTCTTGACTTTGTACGGTCGGATCTTTCATCCGAGTCTTGTAGCGTCAGAAATACCCATTTTTCAGCAGCTACGTTTTTTTGGTGATGTTCTCTCATTTTTCTCTCTTTTGCTAAAGATTACATATTGTTAGCCTTGTCGGAGTTGAATGCTTGTTGTAGGCTTGATATTGTGATCTTGTAGCCGAACATTTGATGATAGTGGAGCTCTTTATCGGACTCTAAAGTCCCGTGGTTTTTTTTACCCTTGATTTAAAGGGGTTTTCCACGTAAAAATATCGGTGTCTCTATTTATTTTTGTTGTGGTTGCATTAGTTGATTTGTGGTTGATTAAGGTTGCTAGAGAACATATCTTGTGCTATTGTGCTTGCCATAATTTTTACAGGAGTTATAAGGAGAGAAAGAACACCGGTTGTGCTTTCGCTTTGTTTCGGTTGTTCGGTTTCTTCCCAACAGCATGTTGATCAATGACCACTTCAAGGCTCGACCCACTGACATCATCGTCGCAACTTCCCCTAAATGCGGCACCACCTGGCTCAGAGCCCTTGTTTTCTCCATTATCAACAGACATTTTTTTGATTTCAACGACCATCCTTTACGCAAACTAAACCCTCAAGAGTTGGTTCTCTTATTTGAAGGACATATTCATAAAGATGGGTCAACTTCCTTCCTTGATGAGCTTCCTTCGCCTCGCCTTCTTTCAACTCACATTCCTTACTCTTTGTTTCCAAAACGCATGACCGATGATACCTCAGGTTGCCGTTTCGTTTACATCTGCCGAGACCCCAAAGATGTTTTGGTCTCAAAGTGGCATTTCTCCAACAAGTTGAGACCCAAAGAAGTACCACCACTTTCTCTAGAGGAAGCCTTTGACTTGTTTTGTAATGGGGTTTCGCACTATGGACCGTTTTGGGATCACGTTTTGGGGTATTGGAAAGCTAGTGTGGAGTCACCGAAGAAGGTGTTGTTCTTGACATACGAAGATGTGAAGAAGGAGCCTTTGGGGTGTGTAAGGAAAGTTGCAGAGTTCTTGGGAGTACCCTTTTCACCAGAGGAAGAAAACAAAAAGACTGTGGAAGAAATAGTGAAGTTGTGTAGTTTCGAGAGCTTGAGCAATCTAGATGTGAATAGAAGTGTTGCAAAACGTTCGGAACGTCCTGTTAGCAACTCTGATTTCTTCAGGAAAGGTGAAGTAGGAGATTGGGTTAACCATTTGTCACCTGAAATGGTTGAAAAAATGAATCAAATTACAGAACAAAAGCTTCAAGGTATTGGATTCAACTTTCATTGACTCCTACTACTTCATGCTGTTAGAATGATGTAGCTACTGGAGCCTATAAATCTATTCACCGTCCCAGTCTCAGTGGATCTGATTTATATTTCATAAACCCTTTAAAACTAAATAAAAGAAGTCTTTATTTTTATATATGTGGTTATTTTGGATCTGCTTAGGTTTAAATTTTATTAAGGGAATAATAATGTGTGGGTTTTTAATTTCATAATATGTATACGTTATGTGTGGATTTTGTGGTCCGATATATTTTATATTGATTTCAGTATCATGTGATTTCTATCTTATGGCTAATTATTTTTTTGGTTATTAGATATATTTTAATATTTGTAAAAGAAATATATATTATATGTTGTATTGGAAGTAGAAGGATATATATTTTCTTTTTATATATAGATTTAATTATTTTAAATAAATTTGTCATTGATAACATAGTTATAAATTCAATATAAATACAAATATATATTGAATTAGTTATAATGAAAAATTAAACAAGTATATAAAGAATTCGAAAAAAAAAACCTTGTATATAACATACACATCACAAAAATAAAAGTCACAAATCATAATAAAAGTCAAACTTAGTAAAAAACCCAAAACTTCCACCATAACCATAAAATCATTAATTGGTACATAAAATTTTAAAACAAGTTACGACTAATTAATTCAAAACCGATGTGTATTTGGACTATTTTATTAGCAATAATGGTATCTTATTGCTAGTAATGTCAACGATTATCTTCAGCAATTTAATCAGTTCATATAAATTTATTTAAAAAAATCTTAGGATTATTTTAATGCTTGCGTCTTGGGTATTTATTAATAAATCGTATAGAAATAACTCTATTAACAAATCATCTCATATTTAAGAATTATAATTGAATTAAAAAATAATTTTATGTAGACTTAAAAGAAGACATATAGCCCATCCTACTCCATCTACTTCATTTCCTAGAGCAAATGTAACAATACATAATAATTTATAGGACGTAATTTTGTATATGGATGTAGTAAGTCGCTCTATAATAATAAAAAGTGGTGGTCATAATAATTATTCTCATCACAAAAAGTTGAAAATTAAAGATAATACGGAGACTGATAATAAGATTAATGTTGAAATTAAGATTAGTAGTTTCATCCTATGTTCCAATTTTTAATTGTTGCTCATTTATGGCATGCTTATATGTTTTTCTTAATTTTGCACATATATCTATACAAATGAGATATTTATTTATGCAAATTTTGAAAATTGATAGATTTTATTTGCAACAAATGCATGGGGTTCAAGCTATGATTTTATTGTATTGAGTTTAATGTTTTATATTTAGATGCTTCAAAGTTGAAATCTATAACTACCTTAAGACTTATTAATTTGGTGTTTTCTTCAATATAATGCTAGTATATCTGTTTGTATGATTAAATCACATGTGATGGTAAACCAGGAGCTTACCTTAGTATTATTGAATCACATGCATAGTAAACCACAAATTTACTAGTCCAAATATACTAATTAGTTAGCATGACCGGTTAGACCATCTCGATCTATAATGATGCGGTAAAATGAGAATTTACATGGAAGTTTATCAATGAACCTGAAGATTATTTATTTTAAAGATTTTTTAAATGTTGCTTGTTCTCAAATAATATGGATTATTAGAACCTTACTAACAAAAGTTGAGATTAAATCTCTAGCATTTCTAAAAGAAATATGGGCTAGTTTATCCAACAAGTGGATGCTTTGATTTGATTTTGGTAGATGCATCTATAAGTTAATCACTTGTGAGTTATCAAATCACAACCTATAGTTCGCAAGATTAATTGTTTAATGATTTGTTTAAGAACAATACTTTCATTTATAGAATTTAAGAAGTAAATATGTCACACTGATGGTCACTAAACTAACTATAATTATGACAAAGACAAGCGCACCTATCGAATAATAGTACAGCTATGGTGAGTAGGGAATATCGTATCCACGAGGACTAAAAGTATTAGTAATTACCGTTTTTCTATTATTTAGCCGATAAATTGGAGTGATTGTTTTTAATCTAAATTTAATAATTTAATTTAACTAAGAATGCAATAAAGAATGAAATAGGAAAATAATCGAAGATAACCAAAGAGAAAGACAATACCTAGGAAAGAATCCACCTAGACTTCACCTAGACTTCACCTATTATTCTGAATCTGAATTAAACAATTTATTCACTTGTGTCTTGATCTGTAGAAATCCCTAAATTATGTTAATATCTCTTTCGAGAGTAAGAACAACTGACTCTAGGTTGATTAATTGAAATCTCTTTCTAATTAAAACCGCTATTGAGAACAACTGACTCTAAGTTGATTAATTGAAATCTCTTTCTAATTAAAACCCCTATTGTTGTATTAACCCAATCTATGGATGCCCCTATTAGATTTGACTCTAATTCGGTAGATTTATGTTGTCCTATTTCTAGAATTGCATGCAACTTCACTCAATTATTGTAGATCTACTCTTAAACAGGGACTTTTGCTCCACTAAAATAAGCACATTAAACATGAATTAATATCCCCAAAATATTAAAACACGAAATAAACATACATAATTGAGAACAAGAATCAAGTATTTATCGCGTAAAACAGAAATTAAATAATAGGATTCATCCTAGGTTTCATCTCCCCTATGTATCTAGGGGATTAGTTCATAATCCTAAATGAAAACATCTCAAAGTCAGAAAAACTACAAGACATAAAGAAATTCAATAAAACTTTAAAAGAAGTTAAAAGGAGATCTTCAATCTTGAAGGAGATCCGTTTCTGAGTTGGCTCCAATAGTGCTCTTCGAGTCTTTTCTTTAATCTTTTCTGAGTACCCCCTCAAGTATTCTTCTAATTGGTATTTATAGACTTTAGAATGCTCAGAAAGCCTAAAAATTGGGTTTTTTCGCGTATCTAGGAAGTAGGTTGCAAAATTGACACGGGCAAGGCACATGGGCATGTGGATCCTGAAAACAACTTTTTTGTCCGATTTTGGCTTGTTTTTCGCTCCTTTCACTCCCCTATGCTCACCTAAGTATAGAAACATGAATATAAAGGATTAGGAGCATCAAATTCACTAATTTACACAATAAACCATCCAAAACGCATCAAGAATGGGATTAAAAATATGTTACTTTTATGGCTTATCACACGCCCCAAATATGGTGGACCAATAGTCCAAATATCTAAATATATAAAGCCAATAAGGGTATGAGTTAAGTAGTTTTGCAAAAATGAAATAAGCAAAATATAATTTTTCACTAAGTCCTAGAATTGATTATGAAATATACTTTTTTATGGTCAATGCAATAACCTTTAGATATCTTATTAGTTTGGTAGTTCATGAAAATTTGATATGTGTCTAATGAGTGTTGTTATAGTCTTTTATATGAATCACTATATAATGAAGTTCATATTAAAATCTTTGGAGGATTTAGAATGCCGGAAAGATATAGAAATTTCTAGGAAATTGTTCAATATGTTTGTGTAAATATTTATATTAATTGAAATGATTTGAACATATGTAGTAAATTAGACTCAGTGGATTGTAGTTGAAGGAAGATTATAAGATAATCCAAAATAACTATATGTATTTTTGTAGAAGGATCATGATCAAAGTTTGTTATGGTTATTGCCAGAGCTCCTGAAGAGATCGAAATATATTTCTCCAAAATTCTTCCTCACTCATGACATTTAGAAGAATGATGATATAAATGTTGATCAAACATCATTCAAGCGATCATTTGAAATGTTAGTATTCAGGATGGAATAAATAGAATATGAGATAATATGTGATGTTGTCATGAGGGGGAGTAAATATGCAATATATTTTTTTTCCCTTAATCGAGGTTTTGTCCCACTGAGTTTTCTTGGTAAGTTCTTTAATGAGGCAGCATGTTATGCGTATTATAGATTTATGTACTTTTTTTCCTTCACTAAGAATTTTTTTTTCCATAGGAATTTTATCTTAGTAAGGTTTTAATGAGGCACATCATCTACTAATGGATATTCAAGAGGAGTGTTATAAATATTTCATTATTAAGTGGATGTTCATCAAGATAAAAATAAGTTTAATGTACTTTAGGACTCTAATATTCATTAGAAGTAATGTTTTATTTTATTGTTATTTCTTATGTCTATAAATATAAACTTTAGAAAAAAATTGTTAAAAAATTGTTCTCTTTTACTCTCCTATTTTTCATTTTTTTATTATTTTATTTCATAACACGTTATCATCATTAATCTAAACAAAACTTTAATAAATCTTTAATAAAAAAAATGAAGTTAGAACATATGCATGTAAACCGAAATGGCGTCATCGGCTTTTAAAGCCTAGGTAGAAAAAGACCTTTTGTGATTTGTATGTGAACCTTTAATAAATTCTTAGATTTATAAAGAAAATTAAAATAAAATAGATTTTAGAAAAATGTAGTTTTTAATCTGTAAAGGCATGACCGAGATTTTCAGTCTATTGGTTGAAGGACAAGTTTGATCCTTTTGTAGTGAATCACTAAAATATTTAGGTTAAAATATGTCATAAATGTTGGGTATGGGTCCCACTATGTGGGAAACCCATATTTTCTGCCACAATGTTTTGCCTTCTTTGGTTTTATCAAAAGCCAATTTTTTGGCCTTTTAACGTGGGAGTGGGCAGCATTTTTATTAAGAGAAAAATTCTCAATTTCATCCAGAGAAAGAGAATGAGATTGAAGCTCGTTGGAGAAAAAGAGAGAAGAGAAAAATCAGTTTTTTTCAAGTTTGGTGCAGTAGTGATCAACTCTTCGATCGAAGATTAATCCGTGGTTCGATTGAGCTGATTTTTGGACAGCAGCTAGATGATAAGGTGTTCTTGACTTTGTACGGTCGGATTTTTCATCCGAGTCTTGTAGCGTCAAATATACTCATTTTTTAGCAGCTGCATTTTTGGTGATATTCTCTCATTTTTCTCTCTTTTGCTAAAGATTACATATTGTTAGCCTTGTTGGAGTTAAATGCTTGTTGTAGGCTTGATATTGTGATCTTGTAGTTGAACATTTGATGATAGTGGAGCTCTTGATCGGACTCTAAAGTCCCGTGGTTTTTACCTTTGATTTAGAGGGGTTTTCCACGTAAAAATACCGGTGTCTCTATTTATTTTTGTTGTGGTTGCATTAGTTGATTTGTGGTTGATTAAGGTTGCTAGAGAACATATCTTGTGCTATTGTGCTTGCCATAATTTTTGACAAGAGTTATAGGGAGAGAAAGAACATCGGTTGTGCTTTCGCTTTGTTTCGGTTGTTCGGTTTCTTCCCAACAAACTGGTATCAGAGCTTGGTTATTGTGTCAGATAATTATGGAAATTAATACGAGCAAGATGATTATGTTGAATGGCACAAATTAATGGCACAAATTATCAACTTTTGCGGAATAAAATGAAGGATTTGTTGTTTGTGAAGGCTTTGCATCTTCTGGTCTTTACTACTCAAAAACCCGATTCGAAAAGTGATGAAGAATGAGAATTTGAGCATCAACAAGTGTGTGGCTTTATTCGGCAATTTGTTGAAGAAAATGTTTACAACCACATTGATCAGGAGACACATGCTCGAACATTGTGGGAGAAGCTTGAAAGCTTGTATGCTTCGAGGTCGGGCAATAACAAGTTGTTTTTGCTGAAGAAATTGATGGCGCTGAAATATAAAGAAGGAATGTCTATAGCTGACCATGTTAGTGAATTTCAGAGTGTGATGAATCAGTTGCTTGGTATGGGTGTCAAATTTGATGACGAGATTTTAGGACTTTGGTTGCTTGCTACTCTACCAGACTCTTGGGAGACCTTTCGGGTCTCGCTCATTAATTCTGCCCCACAGGGTATTATTACTTTGGATTTGGCTAAAAGTGGTGTGTTGAATGAAGAGGTTAGGAGAAGATCTCAGGGTTTTACATCACAGTCCGAGGTGTTGGTTACCGAGAACAGGGGGAGAAACAGAGACAAAGATGGAAAGGGTAGAGATAAAAGCCGAAGCAAGTCAAGATCGAGATACAAGAATCTTGAGTGACATCATTGTGCTAAGAAAGGTCATATCAAGAAATATTGCTTCAATTGGAAGAAAGAGAACAAAGGTGGTGGTGATAAACATGATCGAAATGACGATGAAAAATCTGAGCGTGTTGCTACTGTTGTTCGTGAAGATCTGTTAGTTATTTGTGATGAGAATTTGGTCAACCTAGCATGCGACGAGACTAGTTGGGTGATTGATACTAGTGCATCACTTCATGTCACGTCGAGGAAGGAATTCTTCACATCTTATACTCCTGGTGATTTTGGGGTATTGAAGATGGGTAATGACGGTTTGGTTTCAGTTATTGGTATGGGAGATGTTAGCTTGGTGAGTAACAATGGAACAAAGTTAACTCTCAAGGATGTCAGACATGCACCCAATATCCATTTGAATTTGATTACTGCAAGAAAGCTTGATGATGAGGGATTCTGTAACACCTTCAGTGAAGGGCAGTGGAAGCTGACTAAAGGCTCCTTGGTTGTGGCTCGAGGAAAGAAGAGCTCAAATTTGTACTTGATGTAAGCTTTGACTTCTCGAGAGACGGTGAATGTGACAGTGAATGATAGCTCAACTGAGTTGTGGCATAAACGACTCAGTCACATGAGTGAGAAGGGGCTTAACTGTTTAGCGAAGAAGAATCAACTTTCGGGTTTAAAGAATGCTACACTGAAGAATTGTGCTCATTGTCTTGCAGGAAAATAGATAAGAGTTTCATTTAGAAGCCATCCTTCTCATAGAAAATCAGAATTGCTAGAGTTGGTCCATTCAGATATTTATGGTCTGATAAAAGTAAGATCACATGGTGGTGCACTTTATTTTGTAACTTTCATTGATGATTGTTCAAGAAAGCTATGGGTTTACACTTTAAAGTTTAAAAATCAAGTCTTTGTGGTGTTTAAACAGTTTCAAGCATCAGTTGAAAGGGAAACAGGGAAGAAGTTGAAGTGCATTCGTACTGATAATGGTGGCGAGTACACAGGGTCGTTTCATGAGTATTGTCTGCGACAAGGAATCAAACATCAGAGAACACCACCAAAGACTCCACAGTTAAATGGGTTACCTGAAAGAATGAACCGAACATTGATTGAGAGAGTCAGATGCTTGTTGTCAGATGCAAAGTTGCCAAGATCGTTTTGGGCTGAAGCTTTGAATACAGTGACACATGTGATAAATCTGTCTCCTAGTGTTCCTTTGAAAGGTGATGCTCCAGATAGAGTTTGGTTTGGTAAAGACGTGTCATATGATCACCTACGTATGTTCGGTTGTAAAGCATTTGTTCATGTTCCAAAGGTTGAAAGATCCAAGTTGGATGCCAAGGCTCGACAATGCATTTTTATTGGTTATGGTCTAGATAGTGAGTTTGGTTATAGACTCTATGATCCAGTTCAGAAGAAACTCGTGAGAAGCAGAGATGTTGTCTTCATTGAGGATCAGACCATTGATGACATTGATAAGATGAGAAAGTGGATTCACAAGGTAGTGGTGACTTGATCGATGTGAATCCGGTTCCCCTAGACTCTTCACCAGATCCTATCCAGGATGATGTGCATGGTGATGTTAGTGGTGACCATCAGACTATAGGTGACTTTGATACTCCTATGGATGATGTTGTGAATGATCAACAACAAGCACCTATAGCTCCACCAGCAGTTCCACTTCGAAGGTCTTCCAGAGATCGACGATCTTCTGTCAGGTATTCTCCTGATGAATATGTTCTTTTGACTGACGGGGGAGAACCTGAATGTTATGAAGAGGCTATGGAGAGTGAATGCAAAGATCAGTGGGTTGAAGCGATGAAAGACGAACTTCAATCCTTGCATGAGAACCATACCTTGAATTGGTGAAACTGCCTAAGGGCAAAAGAGCTTTGAAGAATCGGTGGGTTTATAGGTTGAAGCAAGAAGAGAAGTCTTCATCTCCACGATACAAAGCTAGATTGGTCGTCAAGGGTTATACTCAGAAAAATGGGGTTGATTTTGAAGAAATATTTTCTCCGGTTGTGAAGATGTCCTCTATAAGAACTATACTGAGTTTGGGAGCTTGTTATGACTTAGAGGTTGAACAAATGGATGTGAAAACCGCTTTTCTTCATGGTGACTTGGAAGAAGAGCTTTACATGGAGCAGCCAGAGAGTTTTGTTGCACAAAGTAAAGAGGACTATGTGTGCAGATTGAAGAAGAGCTTGTATGGTTTGAAGCAAGCTCCAAGACAATGGTACAAGAAATTTGAGTCTGTTATGGGGGAGCAAGGCTACAAGAAGACTACTTCTGATCATTGTGTATTTGTTAAGAGATTCTCTGGTGATGATTTTATTATTCTTTTGCTCTATGTTGATGATATGCTTATTGTTGGTCAGAATGCTTCTAGAATTGAGAAGTTGAAACAAGAGTTGAGTAAATCCTTTGCAATGAAGGATTTGGGGCCAGCAAAGCAAATTCTTGGCATAAGATTGACACGTGATAGAAAGGCCAAGAAATTATGGTTATCACAAGATAGGTACATTGAGAAAGTACTTCAAAGGTTTAGTATGGACAAAGCTAAAGCGGTGAATGCTCCCTTTGCTATGCACTTTAGATTGAGTGTTAAGCATAGTCCTTCCACAGAAAAGGAGAAGGAAAAGATGCAGAAAATTCCTTACTCTTCAGTCATGGGTAGTTTGATGTACGCAATGGTTTGCACGAGACCAGACTTGGCTTATGCCGTTGGTACAGTTAGTCAGTTTCTTTCTAATCCAGGCAGAGAGCGTTGGAATGCAGTGAAGTGGATTATGAGATATCTTCGTGGCACTTCTAACATGAAACTTTGTTTCGGCAATGAGAAACCTGTTCTTGTTGGGTATACAGATTCAAAGATGGCCGGAGACATTGACTCGAGGAGATCTACTTCAGGTTACTTAATCACTTATGTAGGGGGAGCTGTGGTATGGCAATCAAGACTGCAAAAGTGTGTTGCATTGTCCACCACGGAATCAGAGTTTATTGCAGCAACCGAAGCGTGTAAGAAGATGCTTTGGATGAAGAAGTTTGTGCATGAGCTTGGTTTTACTCAGGAGAAGTATGTCCTGTATTGGGATAGCCAGAGTGCTATTCATCTTGGTAAGAACTCAACTTTTCATGCTAGATCTAAGCATATTGATGTGAGGTACTGTGACAGCCCAAAGTTGACCCTAGTCGGGAAGTGGTTTCGGGACCGCTAAACCGAGTCACCGAAATGTTTGAATGTGATACTTATTGTCTAGAATATGTAATTATGAATGTGTGAAAATTTCAAGCTTCAATTTGGTTGATTTCATGTGAATTTAGTCAATAGGACGTATGTGAGAAAATTCTAAAATGTGATAGGTCAATGTGTGAGGACCTATTAGTGCATGTGGACAAAGGGGGGACTTGCATGTCAAATTCCCCCCCTACTAGTAGTGGCCGGCCATGACAAGCATGGTAGACCAAGTTTGATGGCCAAGACATGTCATAGACATGTTTTGTTGGTGCATCATGGGTGGAAAAAATAAAATAATAGGCATGGAAATTAAATAATGAAAAGGAGTATGATGAATACACAAAAAAAAAGTGTAGTTGATTCTTTTCCCCCCCCCATTGCCGTGAGCTAAAGAAAAGAGAGGAGAAGATCTTTGTTCATCCTTTTCTCACCTTCATTTAGCCTAAATTAGAAAGAAAAACAAAGAAAAAATTTTCTCATCCTTTGGTTCATCCTTGGCCAAAAATTTTAAGGAGGAAAGAAGAAGAAAGGTGAAGAGATTCGGCCATGCATGTAGCTAGGCTAAGGTATGTTTGATGATGTTCCATGAGATGCATGCATGTTTTAGTTGTTAGCTTGAGTTCTACCTAGCCCATGGTCTAAATCTTGCTATGTGATGGAATTGGCACTTGACCATGGATGCATCATTCTTGGTTGGTGTTTGATGTTGTGGTGATGAGGCATGAGGATGAGTTAAGATTCGGCCTAGGTGGAGGTTGTGTTAATGCCATTGCATGCAAAATATGAAGCTTGTTAATGATGCATGTGATGATGGCTTGATGATTCTTGAACCTCCTTTTTAGCATTTTTGTGTGAGCACATATGTGCATTGGTTGCTAAATGGAGAAGAATCGGCTAGCAAGATGTGTGCTAAGGCCGAATGTAACTTTGCATGTTAATGAGCAATGCATGTGTTAAATTGATGAAAAGGGGGAGGATGCTTTACTAGTGTGTATATGTGTGTATTAAGTGTTGAAATCGACCCCAAAAATAGACATGCATATTCGGCCAAGGGGAAAGAAATTAGCTAATATGTTGTGTTGATGCATGATTTTTGCATGTATGAGACTTTAATGTCTAATGTATAAATATGGGCTAAGTGCCTTGTGTTCATCTTTTTGATGCCTAAATGATGAAATCAATTTATTTGTTTAATTAAGCTCAAGAGCAAAGGGGAAATAAATCCGATAAAGGGAAGGAAAAAGTGGTTGAATAGCTAGCGGAATCGTTCGACAACACCCGAGGTAAGTTCTTGAGTAAGAGAGCTTAAATTACGATGTGATTAAATCATGCTCTATGTGTGGCTATTGAGCCGAATGTGCAAGGACGATATGTGCCTTGTGTTTGAGTTTCGCAAATGAAAATGAAATATGAATGTGCCATGAATTATTGTTAGATGTGCATGATTAATTGAATGCTGTCCGGGCTAAGTCCCGAAGGCTTTGTGCTAAGTGAATATATCCGGACTAAGATCCGAAGGCATTTGTGCGAGATACAAATTCCGGGTTAAGCCCCGAAGGCCTTTGTGCGAGATACTAAATCCGGGTTAAGTCCCGAAGGCATTCGTGCGAGTTATTAAATCCGGGTTATGTCCCGAAGGCATTGTGTGAGTTACTAAAACCGGGCTATGTCCCGAAGGCATTTGAACGAGGAGCTATATCCGGTTAAATCCCGAAGGTGCGTGATTTGGTAATGAATGAGCTTGCTGTAAAATTCCAGCGAATACTCGAAAAACATCCCAATATGGGGATATGTTACGTTTGTGTTAAATTTAATTGAGCCCTTACAAATAAATGTTCGCTCAGTTGATAAACGAGCTACCGGCCTTCGGCTAAGTTAGTCTATTGTGTATGTACATAAGGGTTGTTAATGTTGTGAAGCAAGTTTGATATCGGACTCGGGATCTTGAAGTCGAAGTCGCCCACACTATCAAAGGCTCTTTTGGGTACTATTTTGGTTGAATTTTGATATGGCATGTATAGGACTACCCATTGTTGTTTTTCGAGTACTTTATGAAATGTATAAGTGTACAGCCATGCGAAAATGGCTTGTAGAAGTGGAGTATGGCATTAGACCATTCATGTTTATGAATGTATAGATGGTTTCATGATGTAACTATAGTTGGAATGGAAGTGTTGAGCAAATGATCAGCCATTGGAATGGCTAAATATGATCATATGTGGGCATATGTATGACAAGGCCCTAGTTGGTCCATGAAACCCCGAAAATAGGTAAGGTTTACTTTGAAAACAGAGGCTGACAGCAGCAGTGCTGTGGATTGGAAAAATCACAAGAATTCGTAGGAGTGGAATTAAATAGTGAATAAATTATGTAATCGAACCTTGATGAATCTACTTTCATATGAAAGTAACGAAACAATCATATGAACAGTACAGTAAGAGATATTCGGGTTCTTGTGGAACAGGGCCAGAACAGTTTCTGGATTCCCTGTTCCGAATTTGGAAATTCACTATAAATTGACCAGAGATAATTAGGGGTCATGCCATATATGTATGGATTCCTCTCTGAGTCTAGTTTCCATAGAAACAAACGGCATCAGTATTGAAGCTCTGTGCAGAGAGATATCCAAGTCGTAATGGGAAAAGGTCAGTGTAGTCGACCCCTGTAACATGGGAGACTTTGACTAATAAACTGTACTAATTGGTCCGACCAAAAATTCTAGAAAAAAATACATAGGTGGGGACATGAGTCTAGTTTCAGGGAAAAATCACAAAACTGATTTTCGAGTTGTGAAACTCAAGATATGATTTTTGAAGCGACTAGTACTCAGACTGGGCAGTGTCTGGAAAAATTTTTCAAAGTTTGTTAACATCTCGTGTCCGACTCCGGTGTCGGTCTCGGTCTCGGGTTCGGGGTGTTACATTAAATTGGTATCAGAGCTACGGTTTAGTCGATTCTAGGACTACCGTAATGTGTTGGGTCTAGCTATACATGCCATTTTATGTGATTACTTGATAGTGTGGTGATTTCTGACAATTGTAAATGTGTTTATAGTAATGGATCCCGATCGTGACCGAGAGGTAGCTGATGATCTTGAGAGTGTAGCGCCTGCTCCCGCACAAGGGACAGTGCCGGCAGACTCTCAACCTAATGCTAGTAATCCGAATGATGAAGCTAGACAAGCATTCTATAGCGTGATGAATGATTGGTTCAACCAATACATTCGAACTAATATGGCTGTTCCACAACCTCCATTCCCGACAAATACTACCCCCGCACCTACAATACCACCGGTAACGGACCAAATAAGGTCAAATAAGCCCCCAGTTGACAGAATCCGAAAACATGGGGCTACTGAATTTAAGGCTATGGATAGCGATGATGCCGAGCAAGCTGAATTTTGGCTGGACAACACTATCCGGGTACTCGATGAGCTATCTTGTACACCCGATGAATGCCTAAAGTGTGCTATCTCCTTGCTACGTGATTCTGCCTACTATTGGTGGAGTACTCTGACTTCTGTTGTGCCCCGAGAGCAAGTAACTTGGGAGTTTTTCCAAACTGAGTTTCGGAAAAAGTATATCAGTCAGAGATTTGTTGATCAAAAACGGAAGGAATTTCTTGAGCTTAAGCAAGGCTCCATGTCGGTTACTGATTACGAGCGAAAATTTGTTAGACTTAGCAAATACGCTCGGGAATGTGTTTCGTCCGAAGCTATTATGTGTAAACGCTTCGAGGATGGGCTGAATGAAGATATAAAAATGTTCGTTGGCGTTCTTGAAATACGAGAGTTCGTGGTACTTGTTGAACGAGCTTGTAAAGCCAAAGAGCTTAGAAAAGAAAAGCAAAGAGTTGATGAGGGAACTGGAGAGTTTCGTAAAAGATCCTCGGGAAGGTCTCTTCAACAGACATCGAAGAGATTTCGAGATGATGCGGGCCAGTTTAGAGGCACTTCGGGCCTTTTTAGACGAGATCGTGATCGACCCCCTGTGGGTACACGAGGCACTTCGGTCGCCAGTGTTGGGAATGAACGTCGAGATAGAACGAAATGTCGATATTGCGGTAAATGGCATTCGGGGAGTTGTAGATTCCCTGACCGCTCCTGTTACAAGTGCGGATCAGTTGACCACTTCATTAAAGATTGCCCGAGGTTGTTTGAACAGAATGAAAATCAGAGTGGGAAACCGGGTGCTACCTGTAACACCCCTTACTCGTATTCCGGCTCGGAACAGAGTATGAGGTATTACTAAGTTTTTTTAAAAAAAATTTCGACAGCATTTCTGCTTAATTTTGCTTAAACCTCCTGCAAATTTAAATCACAATCCAATATATATATATATATCAACCAAACTCATTTATAATAATACTCACAATTTAACTATTAATGAACACCACATTTTAAATCAAACCATAACATATATTTACATGATGATTCCATATTTCATAGGTCGTCTATACATGCCATAATTTTCCGGAACGATAGTAGCAAAATACCCCAAGTGTGAAGGATAGTGTGGATGATTGTCTGACTTCGTTCCAAATTTCCGAGTTGTCGGAAGTCACTATAATCAAGGGAAAAAATAAAATCGAGTAAGCATATAGCTTAGTAAGTAAACACATGATAAATAAGTAATTACTCACATAACTACACCAAAATATAAACTTATTCATGAATAACTTCATTGTTTAGGCAATTTCCAGCAAACTGTTTTTATACGTCATAGTCGCTAATTTATTTTTATCCGGAGCTACAGGGCTCCAAATTGAGTTTCGTAAATTTTCCCTGAAACTAGACTCATATACCATTTCACCATAAAAATTTCAGAATTTTTTTACCCAGCCAATTAGTACAGTTTATTCATTAAAACTTCCCCTGTTTCACTGCCCAACGGTTCTGACCCTTCCTCAAAAAAATTCACTTAACTCTCTGTACAAAATTTTAAAAATGGTTTCGCTTGTTTCTATTAAAAATAGAGTCAATAAGGAATCCAGGAATATAAATTTCACACCATAATTATTTTTGTACAATTTTTGGTGATTTTCCAAAGTTAGAACAGGGGACCCCGAAATCAATCCAGCCCTGTTTCAGTAAAATTCAGATATCTCCAAAAATACAACTCTTTTGCTTATTCTATTTATTTCATATGAAAATAGACACATTCAGCTTCAATTTCATATATTATTCAGCTTCCCATTCATTTTCCACCATTTATGGTGATTTTTCAAAGTTACCCATCTGCTGTTGTTCAACACAGTTTATAACTAAATCGTTCTTTTTTTCGTTTTTGATATTTTCTCCCATCTCATACATGGATCGATTTAGTATCCAACTCAATATTTGCCACATAAAAATTTCCACCATATGGCAATATTCACCTTCCACACTTTTTCGTTGAGCACTCGGAATGTTAACCGTTATTAGTGGATCTCGCACTTAGCACCACCACTTAATCGGGGAATCAGCACTTAGCAACCCCTTGGGGGAATCAGCACATAGCAACCCCCTTTTTATTTCAGAGATACGGTGGATATCGCACTTAGCACCACCAATGAACTGGGGAATCAGCACTTAGCAACCCCTCGGGGGAATCAGCACACAGCAACCCCCTTTCACATTTCAAAGATACGGTGGATATCGCACATAGCACCACCAATGAATCGGGGAATCAGCACACAGCAACCCCTTTATGTACAACATACTTCGGCTTATTCCGAGTGTTCAACCCATAAATCATATATTGCAACCCTTTACCACCTTTCCCGATTTAACAACATTTTTAGGATATGGCCAAACATTTATTTTAATTCCAAATAAATCTCAACATATATCAATTAATGTCAAAATAATACATCAAGTCACGTGTTTACTTACCTCGGTGCAAAATATCGTAATTTTGCACTTCACTCCACTATCTTTTCTTTTCCTCGTTTGAGATAATCTTCACGTCTTTCTTGATTATGAGCTTGAGAAAGCAAAGAAACCTTAGCTATGGCTTCCTTCAAATTTCGGCAGCAACTAATGAGGAAGATGATGATTTTTGTCATCTTTTTCCCATTTTATTTTTTTTATTACCAAATGACTAATATGCCCCCACTTAAAAAAAATCTATTTCTCTCATTTCTTATGTCTATTTTTGTCCATCAACTAACTAATGGTCTAATTACCACATAAAGACCTCCAATTTAAAATTTCATATCAATTAGATACTTCTACATATAGAACTCAACTTTTGCACTATTTACAATTTAGTCCTTTTGACTAAATTGAGTGCCCAAACGTCGAAATTTTCGAACGAAATTTTTACGAAAATTTTCCGTGAAATTGTAGACCATAAAAATATAATAATAACCATATTTTCCCTCGTCGGATTTGTGGTCCCGAAACCACTATTCCGACTAGGCCCAAAATCGGGCTGTTACAACTCTCCCCCCTTAAGGATTTTCGTCCCCGAAAATCTTACTGGAAAAGAGATTTGGGTACTGTTTCCTCATAATTTCCTCCGGTTCCCACGTAGCTTCCTCCATCCCATGTTTTTGCCACAGTACTTTTACTAAGGATACACTTTTATTCCTTAACTGCTTGACTTCCCGAGCCAAAATCTTTATTGGTTCTTCCTCATAAGTCATATCTGGTCTGACCTCAATCTCTGTAGGGGAAACTATATGTGAAGGATCCAAACGGTAACGTCGCAACATCGACACATGAAACACATTATGTATCTTTTCCAACTCCGGTGGTAAAGCTAACCGATATGCTACAGGGCCAACTCTCTCGGTAACTTCATATGGTCCAATAAATCGTGGACTTAGTTTGCCTTTACGACCAAATCTCAGAATCTTCTTCCATGGAGACACCTTCAAGAACACCTTATCACCTACTTGAAACTCAATTTCTTTTCTCTTTAAATCCGCATACGACTTTTGCCGATCTGAGGCAGCCTTTAAACAGTCACGAATTATTTTCACCTTTTCTTCAGTTTCTTTCACCAAGTCGACTCCATGAATCCTGTTCTCACCGAGCTCAGTCCAATATAAAGGAGTTCTACACTTACGCCCATATAATGCTTCATACGGTGCCATTCGTATACTTGACTGATAGCTATTGTTATAAGCAAATTCAACCAATGGTAGATATTTCTCCCAACTGCCTTTCAATTCTAAAATACAACACCGGAGCATATCTTCAAGAATTTGAATCACTCTTTCCGATTGCCCGTCAGTTTGCGGATGAAACGCAGTACTGAAATTCAATTTTGTACCCAAGGCTTCCTGCAACTTTATCCAAAACCTCGAAGTAAATCTCGGATCTCTATCCGATATAATAGATTTAGGCACCCCATGTAATCTCACTATTTCAGCAACATATAATTCTGCCAACCTGTCAAGTGAGTAATCAATGCGTATCGGAATAAAATGAGCCGACTTTGTCAATCTATCAACAATTACCCAAATAGCATCTTTCTTCTTTGGAGTTAAAGGCAATCCTGTCACAAAATCCATCGTAATACTATCCCACTTCCACTCTGGAATCGTTATCGGTTGAAGTAAACCCGATGGTACTTGATGCTCAGCCTTCACTTGTTGACAGATTAAACACTTTGATACAAATTCCGAGATATCCTTTTTCATGCCTGGCCACCAATACAACTTCTTCAAATCATTATACATTTTCACACTACCCGGATGAACTGACAAGTCACCACTATGTGCCTCACATAAAATGGTCTGAATTAACTCATCATTTCTTGGTACACATACTCTATCCCGGAACATCAAGCAATCATCTGAACCAATTTGAAAATCTGAGTCAACACCTGCTTCACACTGAGCTCTCTTGGCTTGCAATTTACTGTCATTCTTTTGAGATTCCCGAATTTGCTGAAGAAATAATGGTCTAGCTCTCAATTCAACCAACATTGAGCCATCATCAGATAAAGTTAACATCGTACCCATAGCTCTCAAAGCAAATAAAGATTTTCTGCTCAAGGCATCAGCAACCACATTAGCTTTCCCGGGGTGATAATCAATCACTAGCTCATAGTCTTTGATTAGCTTGAGCCATCTTCGTTGCCGCAAATTCAAATCTTTTTGGCTCATCAAATACTTCAAACTCTTATGATCAGTGAAGATTCGGCACTTTTCACCATACAAATAATGACGCCAAATTTTTAAAGCAAAAACAATGGCAGCCAATTCTAAATCATGCGTCGGATAATTCTTCTCATGCGGTTTCAATTATCTCGAAGCATAAGCTATTACTTTGCCCTCTTGCATTAACACACACCCAAGACCATTCAACGATGCATCACTGTAAATTACAAACTCCTTCCCGGACTCAGGTTGCACCAACACTGGCGCCTCAGTCAATAATGCCTTCAACTTTTCAAAACTCTGTTGACATTTATTGGTCCATTCAAACTTGACATTCTTCTGCAGTAACTTAGTCATAGGAGAAGCAATCATCGAAAATCCCTTGACAAAGCGTCTGTAATACCCAGCTAAGCCCAGAAAGCTTCTAACTTCTGTCACATTCTTTGGTGGCTCCCAATCAACAATTGTTGAAATTTTGCTTGGATCAACCCGAATACCTTCACTTGAAACTATATGTCCCAAGAATCCAACCTCACGAAGCCAAAACTCACTTTTGCTAAATTTAGCATACAATTTCTTTTCTCTCAGAATCTTGTTCTAAAGGCGGTTTTCGGCACATCAGACTCTTTAACTCTTAACTGATAGTAACCAGACCTCAAATCAATCTTAGAAAACACTGTTGCCCCTTTTAATTGATCAAATAAATCATCAATTCTCGGCAAAGGATACTTGTTCTTTATAGTCACCTTGTTGAGCTGACGATAGTCAATACAAAGTCTCATAGAGCCGTCTTTTTTTTCACAAATAACACAGGAGCACCCCAAGGAGAAAAACTCGGTCTCACAAATCCTTTATCTGTCAACTCTTGTAACTGAGCTTTTAATTCCTTCAACTCAGTCGGAGCCATTCGATACGGTGCAATAGAAATCGGTGCAGTACCAGGTAACAGATCAATAGAAAACTCAACTTCTCTAATCGGAGGTAACCCAGGCAATTCCTCTGGAAATACATCTGGAAATTCACAAACTACCAGCACTGATTCAAGCTTCGACCCAGTAATATCCGTGTTCAGCACATAATCAAGATAAACTTCACATCCCTTTCTCAAGTATTTCTGAGCAGACATGTGCGAAATCACCATAGGCAACTTATTCGGCTCCTTTGTTTCAACCCGGAGAATTTCACCGTTTTCACAATTTAATTCAAGAATTTTCTGTCTACAATTTACCTTGGCATCATGCAATATCAACCAATCCATCCCCAAAATAACATCAAACTCATCAAATGGTAACAACATCAAATTAGCCGGGAAACAGTGACCTTGAATCATCAGGGGACAATTCTTGCAAACCTTATCGACTAAGACATATTTGCCTAAAGGATTTGATACTTTAATTACAAATTCAGTGTTTTCAACAGGCAATTTCTTACTAGACACCAAATTCATGCATATATATGAATGAGTAGAGCCGGGATCAATCAAAGCAATAACATCAATATCATGAAGAGAAAATGTACCAGTAATCACATCGGGAGATGAGGCATCCTCTCGAGCGCGTATAGCATAAGTCCTGGCAGGCGCTCTAGTTTCTGATCCTCCAGCTGCATCTTTTATCACACTCTTACCACTGGCTTTGCTTCCCACATTTCTCGGTGGTCTGCCTCTACTGACAACATCACCCGATCCAGCTCTTTGTAATCTTTCTTCTTCTATTCTCTCAGGGCAGTCTTTTACATAATGCTCTTGGGAACCACATCTGAAACAAGCTCGTTTAAATCCCCAACACTCACCAGTATGTCGCCTGCCACACTGTTGACATTCAGGTCTGGTGTTTCCTACATTACCCACACTTGCCACTGAGGTAGCTCGAGTTGTAGTTCCGGAATATGACCTCCCTCGGTCTCTGCGTGAATACCCAACTGAACCGGTTGGTCGTGGATCCATCCCTTTAAACTTCTTCGGGTGAGATTGAAATGTTCTGCCCATTGACCTCTTCCTTACATCTCGAGCTTCCATCTCTGCCCTTCTCTTTTCTCTACTCAGCGCTTCAGCTTTGCAAGCACGATCAACTAATACCACAAATTCTTTTAACTCTAAAATTCCAACATGTAATCTGATGTCTTCATTTAGCCCCTCTTCAAATCTTTTACACATAATAGCCTCCGTAGGCACACATTCCTGGGCATATTTACTAAGCCGGACAAACTCCCGTTCATATTCTGCTACTGACATTCGGCCTTGTTTCAATCCGAGAAACTCTTTGCGCTTCTGATCAATAAACCGTTGGCTTACATATTTCTTTCTGAATTCTTCCTGAAAGAAGTCCCAAGTAACTCTTTCTTTTGGAACCACCGTTATTAATGTTTTCCACCAACGGTGTGCCGAATCCTTCAATAAAGACACAGCACATTTCAAACATTCCTCAGGAGTATAAGATAATTCATCAAATACCTGGATAGTATTTTCAAGCCAAAACTCGGCTTTTTCCGGATCATCATCAACATTGGCCCTGAAATCTTCAGCCCCATGCTTTCGAATTCTATCAACGGGTGGTTTACTTGATCTCACCAATTCAGCACTTCGTGGAGCTACGGGGACCGGCGGAGGAATAGGAGGGGGTGGAGGAGGTGGAACATTCGGATTTACACGGACATATTCTGTATACCAATCACTCATCATTCGGAGGAAGGCTTCTCGAGCCTCATCCTGTCCATGTGTCTCATGTCTACTCTCTTCATGCGCGGTCCCTTGTGCGGGAACCGGCGTGTTACTTTCAACATCATCTGCCATACTTCGATTAGGATCCATTTACTATATAAAACAAAATTTTAAATTGTCAGAAATCATCACACTATCACAATATATTGATGGCATGTATAGACTGACTTTCACACATATTTTATTGGTCCGAGAACCGACTAAACCGTAGCTCTGATACCACTAAAATGTAACACCCCTTACTCGTATTCCGGCTCGGAACAGAGTATGAGGTATTACTAAGTTTTTTTAAAAAAAATTTCGACAGCATTTCTGCTTAATTTTGCTTAAACCTCCTGCAAATTTAAATCACAATCCAATATATATATATATCAACCAAACTCATTTATAATAATACTCACAATTTAACTATTAATGAACACCACATTTTAAATCAAACCATAACATATATTTACATGATGATTCCATATTTCATAGGTCGTCTATACATGCCATAATTTTCCGGAACGATAGTAGCAAAATACCCCAAGTGTGAAGGATAGTGTGGATGATTGTCTGACTTCGTTCCAAATTTCTGAGTTGTCGGAAGTCACTATAATCAAGGGAAAAAATAAAATCGAGTAAGCATATAGCTTAGTAAGTAAACACATGATAAATAAGTAATTACTCACATAACTACACCAAAATATAAACTTATTCATGAATAACTTCATTGTTTAGGCAATTTCCAGCAAACTGTTTTTATACGTCATAGTCGCTAATTTATTTTTATCCGGAGCTACAGGGCTCCAAATTGAGTTTCGTAAATTTTCCCTGAAACTAGACTCATATACCATTTCACCATAAAAATTTCAGAATTTTTTTACCCAGCCAATTAGTACAGTTTATTCATTAAAACTTCCCCTGTTTCACTGCCCAACGGTTCTGACCCTTCCTCAAAAAAATTCACTTAACTCTCTGTACAAAATTTTAAAAATGGTTTCGCTTGTTTCTATTAAAAATAGAGTCAATAAGGAATCCAGGAATATAAATTTCACACCATAATTATTTTTGTACAATTTTTGGTGATTTTCCAAAGTTAGAACAGGGGACCCCGAAATCAATCCAGCCCTGTTTCAGTAAAATTCAGATATCTCCAAAAATACAACTCTTTTGCTTATTCTATTTATTTCATATGAAAATAGACACATTCAGCTTCAATTTCATATATTATTCAGCTTCCCATTCATTTTCCACCATTTATGGTGATTTTTCAAAGTTACCCATCTGCTGTTGTTCAACACAGTTTATAACTAAATCGTTCTTTTTTTCGTTTTTGATATTTTCTCCCATCTCATACATGGATCGATTTAGTATCCAACTCAATATTTGCCCCATAAAAATTTCCACCATATGGCAATATTCACCTTCCACACTTTTTCGTTGAGCACTCGGAATGTTAACCGTTATTAGTGGATCTCGCACTTAGCACCACCACTTAATCGGGGAATCAGCACTTAGCAACCCCTTGGGGGAATCAGCACATAGCAACCCCCTTTTTATTTCAGAGATACGGTGGATATCGCACTTAGCACCACCAATGAACTGGGGAATCAGCACTTAGCAACCCCTCGGGGGAATCAGCACACAGCAACCCCCTTTCACATTTCAAAGATACGGTGGATATCGCACATAGCACCACCAATGAATCGGGGAATCAGCACACATCAACCCCTTTATGTACAACATACTTCGGCTTATTCCGAGTGTTCAACCCATAAATCATATATTGCAACCCTTTACCACCTTTCCCGATTTAACAACATTTTTAGGATATGGCCAAACATTTATTTTAATTCCAAATAAATCTCAACATATATCAATTAATGTCAAAATAATACATCAAGTCACGTGTTTACTTACCTCGGTGCAAAATATCGTAATTTTGCACTTCACTCCACTATCTTTTCTTTTCCTCGTTTGAGATAATCTTCACGTCTTTCTTGATTATGAGCTTGAGAAAGCAAAGAAACCTTAGCTATGGCTTCCTTCAAATTTCGGCAGCAACTAATGAGGAAGATGATGATTTTTGTCATCTTTTTCCCATTTTATTTTTTTATTACCAAATGACTAATATGCCCCCACTTAAAAAAAATCTATTTCTCTCATTTCTTATGTCTATTTTTGTCCATCAACTAACTAATGGTCTAATTACCACATAAAGACCTCCAATTTAAAATTTCATATCAATTAGATACTTCTACATATAGAACTCAACTTTTGCACTATTTACAATTTAGTCCTTTTGACTAAATTGAGTGCCCAAACGTCGAAATTTTCGAACGAAATTTTTACGAAAATTTTCCGTGAAATTGTAGACCATAAAAATATAATAATAACCATATTTTCCCTCGTCGGATTTGTGGTCCCGAAACCACTATTCCGACTAGGCCCAAAATCGGGCTGTTACACTACCACTGCTCGAGGTAGACCATCTGGAAATACGGGCAATGCTAGTGGTGGTCAGAGAGGATCTAGAGATGATATAACCAGATCCGAAGCTCGTGCGCCTGCTAGAGCTTATGCTATACGTGCCCGCGAGGATGCTTCTTCGCCTGATGTTATTACCGGTACATTCACTCTCTTTGATACTAATGTAATTGCTTTGATTGACCCCGGTTCTACTCATTCTTACATATGTGAAACCTTAGCATCCAGTAAGACTTTACCTATTGAGTCTACTGAGTTTGTAATTCGGGTGTCAAATCCCTTGGGTCATTACGTGCTTGTCGACAAAGTGTGTGAGAAATGTCCCCTGGAAATTCGAGGTTCCTGTTTTCCGGCGGACTTGATGCTTTTGCCGTTTGATGAATTTGATGTTATCCTTGGTTTGGATTGGTTGACCGCGCATGATGCGATTGTGAATTGCAAGAGCAAGACTATTGATTTGAGGTGCGCAAATAACGAAGTAGTCCGAATTGAGTCTGCGGACTTGGAGGGGATGCCAGCTGTAATATCAGCAATGTTGGCACAGAAATATGTAAGAAAAGGGTGCGAAGCATACCTTGCGTATGTACTTGATGACAAAGAATTAGAAAAGAAACCCGAATCTGTGCCGGTGGTTTGTGAATACCCGGATGTTTTTCCGGAAGAATTGCCGGGTTTACCACCTGTTCGGGAGATAGAGTTTGGTATTGAGCTTGCACCTAGGACTACGCCGATTTCGATAGCCCCATATCGTATGGCACCAACCGAGTTAAAAGAGTTAAAAGCTCAGTTGCAAGAATTGACGGATAGAGGTTTTGCTCGACCAAGCTTCTCACCTTGGGGTGCACCAGTATTGTTCGTGAAGAAGAAGGACGGAACCATGAGGTTGTGTATTGACTATCGTCAACTGAATAAAGTGACGATAAAGAATAAATATCCGTTGCCGCGCATCGATGATTTGTTCGACCAACTGAAGGGAGCCACAGTGTTCTCGAAAATAGATTTGAGATTGGGCTATTATCAGTTGCGAATTCGAGAATCGGACATACCAAAAACTGCCTTCAGAACGAGATATGGTCACTATGAATTCTTAGTGATGCCGTTTGGGCTCACTAATGCCCCTGCGGTATTTATGGATTTGATGAATCGGATCTTTAGACCATATTTGGATCGGTTCGTAGTTGTGTTCATTGATGACATTTTGGTCTATTCAAGAGATGAGACCGAACATGCTGAGCATCTGAGGCTAGTGCTGCAAATTTTGCGGGAAAAGCAGTTATATGCTAAGTTCAGTAAGTGTGAGTTCTGGTTAAGAGAGGTTAGCTTCTTGGGTCATGTGGTATCCGCGTCGGGTATTCGAGTTGACCCGAACAAAATTGCAGCCATACTTGACTGGAAACCTCCGAGAAATATTACTGAAGTTCGGAGCTTTTTGGGGCTCGCCGGTTATTACCGACGATTTGTGAAAGGTTTCTCGATGATAGCCACACCAATGACGAAGCTACTTCAAAAGGATGTTAAGTTCGAGTGGACGGAGAAATGTCAGAAAAGTTTCGACCAACTGAAAACTCATTTGACTGAAGCTCCAATTTTGGTGCAACCCGAATCAGGTAAAGAGTTTGTCATTTATACTGACGCATCCCTACTTGGGTTGGGTTGCGTATTGATGCAAGAAGGTCAAGTCGTGGCCTATGCGTCAAGACAATTGAAGCCACACGAGAGGAATTATCCGACCCATGATCTCGAACTAGCTGCCATCGTGTTTGCTTTAAAAATATGGCGACATTATCTGTTTGGTGAGAAGTGCCATGTATTTTCGGATCACAAAAGTCTCAAATATTTGATGACTCAACGAGACTTGAATCTGCGACAAAGACGTTGGCTTGAGTTGTTGAAAGATTACGAGCTTGTCATTGATTACCACCCGGGAAAGGCTAACGTGGTTGCGGATGCCTTAAGCCGGAAGTCATTGTTTGCTTTACGAGCGATGAACGTGCATTTGTCTATTCTACCAGACAATGTGTTAGTAGCTGAATTAAAAGCTAAACCATTATTGACTCACCAAATTCGTGAAGCTCAGAAAGTCAATGATGAATTGGTTGCAAAACGGGCTAAGTGTTTTCCGAACGAGGAATCGGAGTTTCAAATTGATGATGATGATTGTTTGAGGTTCAGAAATCGTTTGTGTGTTCCAAGGAATTCGGAACTCATTTCGATGATTCTGAACGAAGCCCATTGTAGCCAAATGTCAATTCACCCGGGGAGTACGAAAATGTACAACGATTTGAAACGTCAATTTTGGTGGCATGGTATGAAACGGGACATCTCTGACTTTGTTTCGAGATGTTTAATATGTCAACAAGTGAAAGCGGAACATCAAGTGCCTTCAGGATTACTCCAGCCGATCATGATACCCGAGTGGAAATGGGATCGAGTCACAATGGACTTTGTGTCCGGACTGCCCTTGTCAGCAAGTAAGAAGGATGCGATATGGGTTGTTGTTGATAGACTGACTAAGTCGGCTCATTTCATCCCCGTACGTACGGATTTTTCATTGGATAAACTAGCTGAATTGTACGTTTATCAAATTGTGAGATTACACGGGGTACCTGTTTCTATCGTGTCGGATAGAGATCCGAGATTCACCTCACGATTTTGGAAGAAATTGCAAGAAGCTCTGGGTACCAAGTTGCATTTTAGCACTGCTTTTCACCCCCAAACCGATGGCAATCCGAGCGGATAATTCAGATACTTGAGGATATGTTGAGATGTTGCATCCTCGAGTTCAGTAGTTCATGGGAACGGTATTTACCTTTGATTGAATTCGCTTACAACAATAGTTTTCAATCAAGTATTAAGATGGCACCTTACGAGGCTTTGTACGGTAATAAATGCCGTACACCATTGTTTTGGACCGAGCTCGGTGAAAGTAAAATTTTCGGAGTTGATTTGATTAAAGATGCTGAACAGAAAGTAAAGGTAATCCGTGAAAGTCTAAAGGTAGCCACGGATCGTCAGAAGTCGTACGCAGATTTGAAACGAAAAGACATCGAGTATCAGGTGGGAGACAAAGTGTTCCTTAAGGTTTCACCTTGGAAAAAGATACTCAGGTTCGGCCGTTAGGGCAAGTTGAGCCCAAGATTCATTGGGCCGTACGAAATCTCCGAACGAGTTGGTCCGGTTGCGTATAGATTGATTTTGCCCCCGGAGCTTGAAAAGATTCATGACGTCTTTCATGTTTCGATGCTTCGACGCTATCGATCTGATCCATCGCATATAATTAGCCCATCAGAGGTTGAAATTCAAGTCGACATGAGCTATGAAGAAGAACCGATGCGTATCCTAGCTCGTGAAGTGAAGGAGTTGCGAAACAAAAGAGTTCCGCTAGTAAAGGTGTTATGGCTCAAACACGGGATCGAGGAAGCTACTTGGGAGACCGAGAGCTCGATGAAAGAACGATACCCAAACCTATTTACCGGTAAGATTTTCGGGGACGAAAATTTCTTAAGTGGGGGAGAGTTGTGACAGCCCAAAGTTGACCCTAGTCGGGAAGTGGTTTCGGGACCGCTAAACCGAGTCACCGAAATGTTTGAATGTGATACTTATTGTCTAGAATATGTAATTATGAATGTGTGAAAATTTCAAGCTTCAATTTGGTTGATTTCATGTGAATTTAGTCAATAGGACGTATGTGAGAAAATTCTAAAATGTGATAGGTCAATGTGTGAGGACCTATTAGTGCATGTGGACAAAGGGGGGACTTGCATGTCAAATTCCCCCCTACTAGTAGTGGCCGGCCATGACAAGCATGGTAGACCAAGTTTGATGGCCAAGACATGTCATAGACATGTTTTGTTGGTGCATCATGGGTGGAAAAAAATAAAATAATAGGCATGGAAATTAAATAATGAAAAGGAGTATGATGAATACACAAAAAAAAAATGTGTAGTTGATTCTTTTCCCCCCCCCATTGCCGTGAGCTAAAGAAAAGAGAGGAGAAGATCTTTGTTCATCCTTTTCTCACCTTCATTTAGCCTAAATTAGAAAGAAAAACAAAGAAAAAATTTTCTCATCCTTTGGTTCATCCTTGGCCAAAAATTTTAAGGAGGAAAGAAGAAGAAAGGTGAAGAGATTCGGCCATGCATGTAGCTAGGCTAAGGTATGTTTGATGATGTTCCATGAGATGCATGCATGTTTTAGTTGTTAGCTTGAGTTCTACCTAGCCCATGGTCTAAATCTTGCTATGTGATGGAATTGGCACTTGACCATGGATGCATCATTCTTGGTTGGTGTTTGATGTTGTGGTGATGAGGCATGAGGATGAGTTAAGATTCGGCCTAGGTGGAGGTTGTGTTAATGCCATTGCATGCAAAATATGAAGCTTGTTAATGATGCATGTGATGATGGCTTGATGATTCTTGAACCTCCTTTTTAGCATTTTTGTGTGAGCACATATGTGCATTGGTTGCTAAATGGAGAAGAATCGGCTAGCAAGATGTGTGCTAAGGCCGAATGTAACTTTGCATGTTAATGAGCAATGCATGTGTTAAATTGATGAAAAGGGGGAGGATGCTTTACTAGTGTGTATATGTGTGTATTAAGTGTTGAAATCGACCCCAAAAATAGACATGCATATTCGGCCAAGGGGAAAGAAATTAGCTAATATGTTGTGTTGATGCATGATTTTTGCATGTATGAGACTTTAATGCCTAATGTATAAATATGGGCTAAGTGCCTTGTGTTCATCTTTTTGATGCCTAAATGATGAAATCAATTTATTTGTTTAATTAAGCTCAAGAGCAAAGGGGAAATAAATCCGATAAAGGGAAGGAAAAAGTGGTTGAATAGCTAGCGGAATCGTTCGACAACACCCGAGGTAAGTTCTTGAGTAAGAGAGCTTAAATTACGATGTGATTAAATCATGCTCTATGTGTGGCTATTGAGCCGAATGTGCAAGGACGATATGTGCCTTGTGTTTGAGTTTCGCAAATGAAAATGAAATATGAATGTGCCATGAATTATTGTTAGATGTGCATGATTAATTGAATGCTGTCCGGGCTAAGTCCCGAAGGCTTTGTGCTAAGTGAATATATCCGGACTAAGATCCGAAGGCATTTGTGCGAGATACAAATTCCGGGTTAAGCCCCGAAGGCCTTTGTGCGATATACTAAATCCGGGTTAAGTCCCGAAGGCATTCGTGTGAGTTATTAAATCCGGGTTATGTCCCGAAGGCATTGTGTGAGTTACTAAAACCGGGCTATGTCCCGAAGGCATTTGAACGAGGAGCTATATCCGGTTAAATCCCGAAGGTGCGTGATTTGGTAATGAATGAGCTTGCTGTAAAATTCCAGCGAATACTCGAAAAACATCCCAATATGGGGATATGTTACGTATGTGTTAAATTTAATTGAGCCCTTACAAATAAATGTTCGCTCAGTTGATAAACGAGCTACCGGCCTTCGGCTAAGTTAGTCTATTGTGTATGTACATAAGGGTTGTTAATGTTGTGAAGCAAGTTTGATATCGGACTCGGGATCTTGAAGTCGAAGTCGCCCACACTATCAAAGGCTCTTTTGGGTACTATTTTGGTTGAATTTTGATATGGCATGTATAGGACTACCCATTGTTGTTTTTCGAGTACTTTATGAAATGTATAAGTGTTCAGCCATGCGAAAATGGCTTGTAGAAGTGGAGTATGGCATTAGACCATTCGTGTTTATGAATGTATAGATGGTTTCATGATGTAACTATAGTTGGAATGGAAGTGTTGAGCAAATGATCAGCCATTGGAATGGCTAAATATGATCATATGTGGGCATATGTATGACAAGGCCCTAGTTGGTCCATGAAACCCCGAAAATAGGTAAGGTTTACTTTGAAAACAGAGGCTGACAGCAGCAGTGGTGTGGATTGGAAAATCACAAGAATTCGTAGGAGTGGAATTAAATAGTGAATAAATTATGTAATCGAACCTTGATGAATCTACTTTCATATGAAAGTAACGAAACAATCATATGAACAGTACAGTAAGAGATATCCGGGTTCTTGTGGAACAGGGCCAGAACAGTTTCTGGATTCCCTGTTCCGACTTTGGAAATTCACTATAAATTGACCAGAGATAATTAGGGGTCATACCATATATGTATGGATTCCTCTCTGAGTCTAGTTTCCATAGAAACAAACGGCATCAGTATTGAAGCTCTGTGCAGAGAGATATCCAAGTCGTAATGGGAAAAGGTCAGTGTAGTCGACCCCTGTAACATGGGAGACTTTGACTAATAAACTGTACTAATTGGCCCGACCAAAAATTCTAGAAAAAATACATAGGTGGGGACATGAGTCTAGTTTCAGGGAAAAATCACAAAACTGATTTTCGAGTTGTGAAACTCAAGATATGATTTTTGAAGCGACTAGTACTCAGACTGGGCAGTGTCTGGAAAAATTTTTCAAAGTTTGTTAACATCTCGTGTCCGACTCCGGTGTCGGTCTCGGTCTCGGGTTCGGGGTGTTACAGGTACCATTGGACACGAAATGTTCTTGAAGCTAAGCTATTAGAGCTTGAGAAAATACACACTAATGATAATGGTGCTGATATGTTGACGAAGGCCTTACCAAGAGGAAAGTTTGAAGCATATTGTTTGACCTCCGGTATGGAGGCATTCCCCACATAGTTGGAGGGGGAGATTTGTTGGGTATGGGTCCTACTATGTGGGAAACCCATATTTTCTGCCACAATGTTTTGCCTTCTTTGGTTTTTTCAAAAGCCAATTTTTTGGCCTTTTAACGTGGGAGTGGGCAGCATTTTTATTGAGAGAAAAATTCTCAATTTCATCCAGAGAAAGAGAATGAGATTGAAGCTCGTTGGAGAAAAAGAGAGAAGATAAAAATCAGTTTTTTTCAAGTTTGGTGCAGCAGTGATCAACTCTTCGATCGAAGGTTCATCCGTAGTTCGATTGAGCTGATTTTTGGACTGTAGCTAGACGATAAGGTGTTCTTGACTTTGTACGGTCGGATTTTTCATCCGAGTCTTGTAGCATCAAAAATACCCATTTTTCGCAGCTGTGTTTTTGGTGATATTCTCTCATTTTTCTCTCTTTTGCTAAAGATTACATATTGTTAGTCTTGTTGGAGTTGAATGCTTGTTGTAGGCTTGATATTGTGATATTGTAGTTGAATAAAAAATATCGATACTTTTCATTCTGGAGTAATTCTAACTTGTTTGAAAATGATTAAAATATATTTAAAAATATTTGACTCAATTGAAACCATTTCGACTTGATTTTTATGAAATTGCTGAACTTTACTTTTATATAAAAACACTTTAATTTGTTATATCAAAACATATTATCTAATAAGATTTAGTTTAACACAAATTAAAGTAATATGTCAATAAAAGCGTCACAATGATAGATTCCAAAATTGAAAGAAATCCTTATATTTAATTTTCTTAGCAAATTAAACAATTAAAAGAAAATCTTCACCCTTATATTTCTTGTTTCTTTTATCCTCTACTTTACAATTTCCTATTTCATCTTTTATCCCTTCTTGTGTGAGTCATCAGCCGGCTATTGGCTTGTATTCGTGGTTCTTAATTTAAAAACACGATGTTGTCATAACCGAGGTGCAGCGTTGCAATTTCCCATCACCTAATCCAATAAAATAGATCATTTGCAAATCCTTCTTACACGGTATCTCTAGCACATTACTTGCTCTACTCCAGCATCTTCCCCAACAACTATGTAATCTTAAATTTTGTCCACTTTAACTTATTTTTGTTTCCTTGGATTGTTTTGGATTTTTGGACTATTTTTAATTCCTGTTTTATTTTTATTTCTCATTTTGAACCGTTAAACGTTTTTTTTATAATACCAAACTTTTCTGCAAATGTTGAATTTCAAAATTAAATCGTGTTTCCAAAACTTTATTTAACTAAAAAAATTTACCCCAAAACTAAGTGATTTTAAAAGTGATCATCGGTAAAATTAATAAATTATTTTAAAACGAAGATTTCCTCAAATAAAATGAAGTTTTAATTATTTCACAGTTTTAAAATGAGTTCTAGATTTTTAAATGAACTTAACTAACACCTCCAGATTTAGTCATAATGTCTAAACCAGATTTAATGCGTTATATCTCTTTTTCTTGATCACCTACCTATGAAACTTCTTTTTGTTGAAAGATGCTTTTGCAAATCTTTTGATAATGTCCCATCTTTTGCATGGTGCCTCCAAACTTTTAAAAGTATTGCATCAAAATGGGGTGAGTTTATTGCTACAGACAGTAACATTTTAAATTGCAATTCTTTTACTAGAAGAATTTTCATGATTATCACGAAACATCTGAGTAGAATTCATGAAGAACTGGATCTCAAAGTCAGTGAATTTTTTTTTCAAAATTAGTGCCATTGAAACAGAATCAATGGTTATTTCTAACAAAATTAGGATGAAGATTACTCAGGGGATAATGAATCGCACAGTGTTCCATTCATGGAGGCAGAGATCATTAACAAAGATGTTAACCATGTTGGAGGAGAATTTGATATTTAATCCCTATACTTTAAAAGATAAAAATTCAATTCTCTTATTTTTTTAATTTAAAAAATCTCATTTAAATCATTATTATCGTTAGTAGTTTCTATTAAAAATTGTTAACTTAACATGTTTATTTTTCCTCAACCATATGACACATCACATGAGATTAACTTAATCAACATGCCAAATTGACAAATTTTGTCAAAAAATATTAAAGATTGAATTGATATTTTAAATCAAAACAATTGCAAGACTAAATTTTTAAGTATAGAGATTAAATCTAAATTTATGAAAGTGCGGGGACTAACGTCATATTTTAACCATTTATTGTATCATAAAATTCAAATTGACAATTTTTTTATTTCAACTTCATCGTTTTCCTTTGAGCCAGCTACTGGCTTTGTATAATGTGGGACTCGCGAGGTTTAAAATAATAGTTTTTTAGGGTCCGTTTGTTTGCCTGGAAAGTGTCTTCCTAGTTTTACAGTGTTTGGAAACTTGAAAACATTTTACAAAATGTAAAATTTTTTCCAAGACACGAGTAAAACGAATGGATTTTAGGGAAAATGTCTTACTGATTTTATTTCTATAAAATATTTTCGATCTCCTTCTTCATCCAGGTAAAAGTCCTTCTCCTTCTTCCGTTTTTCATCTTCTTATTATATCTCTTCCCTTTTTCCTTAGTTTGTGGCATATCTTCTCTTCTTAGGAAAATTACACACTGCTGTTTCATTTCCTCTCTTTCTCTCTTTCTCAAGCAAATCTCATTCCTGTCCGCAGGGTCTTGGCTTAAGGTATGGCATCTTCTTTAAGTTCATTTAAAGCTCTTTTTTTCCTTCTTGTTCTTTACTTTCCACATTTTAACCAATTTTATGCTTGACAATTTATGCCTTTCTTTGTTTCTTTATTTTTAATTTTTTCTGGGTTTTGGATTAATTTTATGCCTTTCGGTTATACAAGTTGAAGTGAATTACAAGTATCTTTTGTTTGTGATGATGTTTACAACTATAATGCTATTCCCATAGTAGCAACATCATTCCTGAACAGCATATTTCAATGGTGTTTATGGTTAGTCTATTTGGTTTGCTTTGAAATGAGTAAAAATAGAGATAAAAGTATAAGTTGTGATGATACCAATTTAGGTAGGATTCATGTATCTAGAGAGAGGGTTGCTTAATTTAACTCGCAACTATAAAGTCACCTATTCTTGTTATTTATTTATTTATTTTTATCAATTATTATTTATAACAAGTACTTTTTTTTTGCAGTTATGTTTTGATGTGCATTCATTTCTTACAGCAACGTAGACCTACTATCCTTCCATGCTTGCAGGTGAGTATGCTTTTTGCTTCCTATATCAATTTTTGTTTTTAATTAGTATTTGGATTTTGCCCTACCTTTGCTACAACATTGTTGGTAGAAATTTTCTTCTTCTAAATAGTAAAGGTTACATGATAACCTATTTTCTTATATGCCATTTTTGGTTTTATTCAGTTATTGTTTATTACTATTTTTTTACATGCCTTGTCTAGTAGGCTCTGAAATTTGGCTGTATATTTTAAGGATAAAGGATCAATAAATTGTGTGTTTACTAGTACCTTGTATTACTTTGGTATGGTAGAAAGAATTGGGTGATATATTGAAAGGGTGGCACACTTAAGAAAGAGAGTTATATAATGAATGGAAAAATCTTTCGCTGAAAGAAAATGACATTTTATTATGGGTTTTGATCTTTCACTGGTTAGGAGCTACAGTCATTTTTTACCTGCCTGGTTTGTGTGTGATTGTTGGTTCTGTTCCCTATGAGCAATTGTATGGTCAGTATTTATATGAAGTTAGTTTCATGTCACACATATCATGGTCTTTATTCCTTTGCATGAAACATTTCTTGAGAATTTATTTTTTGCAAAATTACCACGACTAGATGTTTTTGGGTTAGTCATTCAGATTTTTCATTTACTAATTCTCTTTCAGGGAATGGAGACAACCTTCTCTGTCATTGTGGATGATGTTGAGTGTGCTTACTTTGATAAAGTTGAAACCTTTTTCGGGTTTTCAACTCAAAACCACCTTTGGTTTCAAAGCGCCCTTTGCAGGTTTTCGCCTTGGCCTCTCTATTTTCTTCTTCTTCTTTTTTTAAAAGGTCTCAAAGCACCCTTTGCGGGTTTTCCCCTTGGCCTCTCCCTTTTTAGGTGAAATACTTCTTAACGGAATCTGAATTCACAAGATTGGACAAGTTTTTACCATCCATCTTGACTAGAATCAATGCTCCTCAGGAAAACGCTTTTTTTACCACATAAGGTCAATTTCTAGTTTGGTATCCATTTCCCTATTAAATCCTTTTGTATGGGAAGGATCTTTTTCAATACCAGATCTCCCTCATGGAATTCTCTCGGGTGAACCTTTTTGTCATAAGCTCACATCATCGTTTTTGGTACATCTGGCCATGACGAATAACCTTTAGCCTTTTTTTTTCAATCAAATTCAGCTGATCGCATTGAGATGGATCCATTCCGCTTCATCCAACTTCAACTCTAACAAAACTCTGAGGGAAGGAATTTCAAATTCAATGGGTAAAACCGCCTCCGTTCCATAAATCAGTGAGAAAGGCGTTGCCCCGATAAAGGTCCTGATAGACGTTCGATAAGCATAGAGGGCAAATGGTAACTTCTCATGCCAATCTCTATAAGTTCCAGTCATTTTTCTCACAATCTTCTTGATGTTCTTATTGGCTGTCTCCACTGCGCCATTCATATTTGGACGATATGGTGACGAGTTGTGGTGCTTGATCTTGAATTGACTACAGACCTCTGCTATCGTATTATTGTTCAAGTTCAAGGCATTGTCAGAGATGATCCTTTCTGGCATTCCATACCGGTATATAATTTCCTTTTTCAGGAATTTGCTGACTGCTAACTTTGTAACATTGGCATATGAAGCGGCTTCTACCCACTTGGTAAAGTAGTCAATGACCACAAAGATGAATCGATGCTCATTTGAAGCTTTTGGCAAGATCAGCCCAATAACATCTATGCCCCACATAGAGAAGGGCATGGAGAAGTCATAACATGCAGAGACGAATGAGGTTCATGAATTTTATCTCCATAAATTTGGCACTTATAGCATTTCTTGGCGTAATTGATACAGTTTCCTTCCATGGTGGACCAATGATATCCGAATCTCTTAATTTGCCTGGCCATTGTGAAGCCGTTGGCATGTGTTCTGCAGACACCTTCATGGACTTCTTCCAAGATTTTCTTAGCCTCGATAGCGTCTACATATCTTAGTAGCACTTGATCCTTTCTTCTTTTATATAGTATCACTCCATCTAAAACATAGTCACTAGCCAGTCTTCTCAGCGTCCTTTTACCGTTTTCAGTTGCTTAGTCAAGGTACTCACGATTCAATCAAATGATATTGAGCATGTTTCCCATATCTTCTCGATCGATTTCTGTGGATTCTGTTTTAGTAGAAGATTCTATTCATGAGGAGCGATTCGCGTTCTTTCAATAGTAGTTATCTCTCCCCTTCATCTGGAAGGAAGAGGAAATCGACCCCCAGCAATTGGTCATCATTCCTGGCCGGCTGGCCGAGGTCGAGTTCCTCCCTTATTGAGAATCTATATGGCTTTGTTCGTCTCTATTATTTATTTTTCAATAGCCAAAAACTTGAGTTTCAAGTCTGCGAGAGGTCAATGTACTAGGGCTCATGCCCAAATAGGGGCTTTCTTTTCTCTTGCATGCGCCTTCGTTACTCATTCATTCAAATCAAAGGAAGCTCCATCGGTAAAAGGGATAGGGATGGCGCATTGGCTTGGTTGGCGGCTGGCGAGCTTAGCTTAGATAAAAGGTTTATATCGTGGTACCAAGGTTGGTCGTACTTTTTTTCTTCTTTTTTGATGTTGCAACAGTGATCCGGAGTCCCATAGATACTCATCCGAATAGGTTTCAACTCCTCTTATTTATTTACTTTAACCATTGAAGCCAAGGTAGCCAAAGCATCAGCCATTTGATTTTCGTCTCGTGGAAGATAGCAGAAGGTGATGTCATCAAACTCTTCAATTAGCTCCAGAACCAGCCTTCGATAATTAATCAACTTGAGGTCTCTCGTCTCCCACTTACCTTTGAGTTGATAGATCACTAGTGCAGAATCCCCATATACCTCTAACACTTTGATCTTACGCTCTATGACTTCACGGATACCTATGGTGCATGCTTCGTATTCTACCATATTGTTCGTGTAATCAAAATCCAATTTACTAGTGAAGGGATAATGATCTCTATTTGGGGATACCAGGGCTGCTCCAATTCCGTTACCCACAGCATTTGAGGCATTACCTTCTTGAGAGTCTTCTTCAGTAGTTACAACATACATTAAATCTTCATTCGGGAAATTAAAGTTAAAAGGCTCGTAATCCTCTAAAGCTCTTTTGGCCAGAAAATCTACTATTGCGCTCCCTTTTATAGCTTTTTTATTCACATGGACTATATCAAATTCGGATAGCAGGATTTGCCATCGGGTCATCCTTCCATTCAAAGGAGTCGACTCTATCATGTACTTTAGAGAATCCAGTTTTGAGATGAGCCAAGTTGTGTGGTACAGCATGTATTATCTCAATCTTCGGGTTGTCCAGATCAAGGAGCAACATAACTTGTCGATTGGCGAATACCTTGTCTCACATTCAATGAATTTCCTACTGAGATAGTATATTGCTTTTTCTTTTCTTTCTGACTTATCATGTTGACTAAGCACGTATCTCATAGAATTCCCGAATACTGTCAAGTACAAAATCAGTGGCCTATCCGGGCTAGGTGGCATCAGTACTGGGGTATTGGATAGATAATGTTTGACTTTGTTAAAAGTATTCTGGCACTCCTCATCCCAAACGACTGGATTGTGTTTCTTAAGAAGACGGAATATAGGGTTGCATTTCTCATTTAGTTGTGAAATGAACCGTGCGATGTAATTTAGTCTTCCTAGGAAACCTCGAACTTCTTTTTTAGTGCATGGCTAAGGCAATTCTTGTATAGCCTTTACTTTATCTCGGTCAATTTCGATCCTCTTTTCACTGGCTACAAATCCTAGCAGTTTTCCCGACCTAGACTCGAAAGTACATTTTGTTGGATTGAGCTTCAGCTGGAATTTTTTGAATCTCAAGAACAACTTCCTCAAGACTTGTGCGTGTTCTTTCTCTGTTCGGGATTTTGAAATTATGTCATCAATATAAACTTCGATTTCCTTGTGCATCATGTCATGAAACAAGGTTACCATAGCCCTTTAGTATGTTGCTCCCGTATTTTTCAGTCCAAATGGCATCACTTTATAGTAGAATGTTCTCCACATGGTTACAAAGGTGGTCTTTTCCACATCTTCAGGATGCATCTTTATCTGGTTGTATCCCTAGAAACCATCCATGAAGAAGAACAGTGAATAACCCGTTGTGTTGTCCACCAAAGTGTCGATTTTTGGCAATAAGAAATTGTCTTTCAAACTGGCCTTGTTCAAGTCCCTATAGTCTACACACATTCGTACTTTTTCATATTTTTTAGGGACAGCAACAATATTGGCTACCCATTCTGAGTATTTAACCACTTTCAAGAAACAAGCATCAAATTGTTTCCTGACCTCTTCTTTTATTTTCAGCAAGACATCAGGCCTCATTCTTCGGAGCTTTTGTTGGACTGGTTTGCACTCTTTCTTTATGGGGAGTCGGTGTACCACGATATCAGTGTTTAGCCCAGGCTTGTCTTGATATGACCATACAAAAACATCTCTAAACTCTTGGAGTAATTCAATGAGGTCATGTTTTGTCTCCGCAGTGATGCAAGCTCCGATCTTCACATCTTTATCCTCTCCTAAACTCACAATTTCTACTGACTCCTTCTAAGGTAGGATTTGTTTCTTATCTTTTTCTACTATCCTCAACAAATCAGGAGATGGATCACAAACTAAATTGTCTTCAAAGCCCTAAGAATCATCCATACACTTATCTTGCTCAAAAGGAGACTCTGAGTTATTAGGATCGTCACTCATATCATTGATATCTGGGGACCTGTTATAAAGGCGAAGGAAAGATCCAAAGAATGAAAGAATTTAAGAATAATCATTTACATGGTATGCTTATGAATGAAGAATAAAAGAATATTTGAGAGAACATCCAAAGGACAAAATAATAAAAAAATAAATATCTGTATAGTGTAATTATGAATGGAAAGAATATTTGCTCAAAATGATAGCAAAGATGCATTTTATTGAAATAATAATTTTGAACATAAACCTATTTCACAAAAAGAATTCTTATTACTCCTAGGCCTAGAGCAATAAGTGTGTTTTGAACATTACTCTATGTTATTTCTAAAGACTATAGGAATCTCTTCTGCAGTCCAATTGTTCAGAACGCTTCAAGGCTCATAAGGGCGAATGCCCAACAAATTCTCTCCTCTAGTCCTTTTTTCGTATGTGGCGTTGATGTCTAAATTTTCCAGCGTTCCTTCTATGGCTTCTTTTCTTGGTGTCCCCCACTCAAGGTGAATGATTCCTCCTAACACAAAATTCTTCGATATATGGGGGAAGATCATTGGTTCCCATTTGATCTCCTCCCCATTCAACCATGTTTTCCTTCTTTCTTGCTTCTTTTTTAGCTCTTTTTTTCTTTGTCTCACGTTCGGCTTGAATCCTAAGCCAAAACAGTCTTGTTTGTCCTTCATCATTGGCACCTTAACCTTTCCTTGGAGGTATTTCCTAAATCCTCTTCCTGGTAAGACCCCCTTTCCGACAATCAACTGCAAGTCCATTCTTGTAGTCCTAGATAGCTTTGGCATTGGGATCCTATTCCATTCGGTAACGAATGTCTCATTCACAAATTCCAAAGACCGAAAGGAGTATTTGGTTTTTTCATCATTTACCTCTATATATGGAGCATCACTGGTCACTGCTGCAATGATGTCTTCTTCAGCATTTACTGTTACCAATTTCAACTTTTGGTGCAACGATGAAGGCACCACCCCTGCTGAATGTATCCACCAATAGACAGTTATATAAAGGCTTGATATCCATTACCAGGAAGTACACCTCGTATGTGTTTGGGCCGATCAAAAGAGGTATTTCAATTCTTTTCATCACCCTTCTTTCCGTGCCATCAAATGCCCTTACTATATTTTAGCATGCTTTCATGTGAGAACTATCCACAGGTAATCTGTTTAGTGTGGATAATGGTAGGACGTTCAGGGCCGATCTATTGCCAATCAACACCCCAGGTAGCGTATACCCCTTGCAGTGGCTGGTGATATGTAGAGCCTTAGTCGATCCCATGCCACCAAGTGGTATCTCATCATCATTGAAGAAGATAAAGTTATCGGCACTTATATTGCTAACCAAATTGTCTAGTTTATTGACAGAGATATCATTAATGACATACATTTTGTTTAAAACTTTCATCAGCGCGCTACGATGGACCTCCAAACTTAGGAGTAAGGCTAGCACCAAGATACGAGTTAGTTGTTTACGCAGTTGCTCCACAACACTATACTCGCTGTACTTTAGAAATTTTATAATTTTTTTAGCCTCATCTTTATTGACCGGCTCGTTAATAAGAGGTTCAGGTCTGGCCGTTCTTTCTTTCTTCTGTTTGACCGCTGTAGTTTTTCCTTTTGCGGGTTTCGCTCTTGTGTTTACTAAATCGTAGCGGCTCCCACTACGCGTATAGGAACCGACATCTTGGTCCTCCTTTAAAGTGCCAGCTGGGTTCTCTTTTCTCGGGATTGTCACGTTACAGTCGTAATTCTATGGGACCCTCTTGCTGTCTTTATAAGGGAAGACTGCAGTTTTTGGATTATGACTTTTGGTGGTATTCGCACTCTCGCTTCATTATTTTTGGGTTGTGATATGATGACCACGGGGTAGTTGACTTTTTGGGTCTGCACCGTCGATTCTCCTTCTGACGCACATATACTTCCCTCTTTGGGGCTTCTAACTTCTTCATAAAACTCTATTTCTTTTTTGTTCATCATGTCCTGTACTAAGGCACTGAACTCCCCGCATTCTTATATTTCATGCCCCACTTTATTATAGAACTCACAGTAGTTCCACTTTTCTTCAGGTTTCTTCTCTGAATCCAATGCGATATCCTCTTTTCACTATTTCCTTCCAAACTCGTTTCAAAGGGGTTTTAACTTCAGCAACCTCATATTTGACCTTCTTGCTCCTACTTTCATTTATCCCGTTTACCTCTTGGTCGACATGATTGGGTAACGGGTTTCCTGCTACAATGGGCACGGATGGGTCGTCAAACTTCATAATCCCCATTTTAATAAATCTTTCAATTAACTTTTTGAATGCAGTGCAGTTTTTGATTGAATGCCCAGTGATTCCAGTATGGTATTCACATTGAGCATTTGCGTCATACCATTTGGGATATGGGGGTTGCATCGGCTTTAAGTAGAAAGGAAACACTACGTGTGCATCGAATAGGTTCTATACGTCTGGGTATAGGTATAAACTGTAGTATTTCTGTGTTCGTCCTCGTATTAGATTCTTGTCTGGGGGTGCTCTGATAGATGGAGTTATCGTCTTTGGTTGGCTCACTGTAAACGATTTGGAATGACCTTTGTTGTACGTACTCATGTTGTTCACGTCGTTCTCTTTTTTCTTTGGGGCTGATCTCTTGGTACTTTCCCTTGCATCTATTTTGCCGCTCGTTACCGCGTTCTCGATCATTTCACCGGTCATCACTATATCTGAGAAGCTTTTAGTGGCACTCCCCAGCATATGAGTGATGAATAGAGCTTTTAAGGTATTGATGAACAACATGGTGGTCTCTTTTTCTAGGAGAGGTGGTTAGACTTGTATGGCAACCTCCCTCCACCTTTGGCCGTATTGTCAGAAGCTCTCATTCGGTTTCTTTTCCATGTTCTACAATGTGATCCTATTTGGGGTCATATCCATCACATGACTATACTGTTTCATGAAAGCTTGAGCTAGGTCCTTCCATGAGTTGATCTTGGTACAGCTCAATTGGTTGTACCATTTGGATGCTGCCCTAGCCAGACTATCCTGGAAGTAGTGAATCAATAACTGATCATTATTGACGTACCCAGTCATTCGTCTACAAAACATGGTAATATGAGCCTTGGGGTAGCTATTCCCGTTATACTTCTCAAACTCAGGAGTTTTGAACTTGGGGGGAAGCACTAGGTTCCGAACCAAGCTCAAATTTTTAACATCGATCCCACAGTGATAGTCAGCACTTTCCATTGCTTTGAACTTCTCCTCTAACCACCTGCATCGGTCTTCCAATTATTTCGGGAGCTCTACTCTCACTTTTTTGGCTTCTACCATGTCATCCAGATCAGGGACTACAGGGTTAGTTGGGTTATCCCCTAGATTAGAGCCTGAGCCTGCTTGATAGTTGATTGGCATCGAGGCACTGGCCTGAAATTGTTGGGGCCTGATTGTAACAGATGGCCTTCATGTATACACCTCGGCTTGTGTCTAAGCATTTTTCGGGGTAAAACCAGTAGGGTAAATATGATCTTCATTGCCATCTTTAGTATTGACTATAGGGCCCTTTTCTTTCTCCTGTACACCAGTCAGCAGTTGTGTTAGCTGGTTCATCATGTTCCTTTGTGATTCTAGCATTTGGTTCCTCATATCCTGCTGGATTTTAGGCAATTGCTCTTACATATGTGCTTGCATCTATTCTTACATCTCCTTCTGCATTTGTTCCAACTTTTCTAGTCTTTTATCCATCGCTTTAGTTTTCCTTCAGGTATCATAATGATGCGTACTTGGTAGGTTTTCGTCAGTTTCTAGATTACTGAAATAATTTTTGATTAATTAGGGTCCTTTTGTGAAAATTAATGCATATCGTACGATGAAATGCAAATTCATGAATGCAGAAAAAATACGTCGACTCTGATTCAATTTCATTTAGCAACTTTACTAGAAAATAAAATTCTTTACATATAAATGGATTGCAGATATGGCCTAGCCCTAATGTTTAAAGTTTTAACTTTCATAAGTAACCAAGCCAATTCTCGGCCCCGGTTTGTTTCTAATTCATACTTCACACTTAATAAAACTGCTTGAACTGCTAAAGTCTGTAGATAGTTGGCCACCTCTCGAATCTGGGCCACAGCCTCACCCATAATGTAGTCTCTGTCCCTAATTTGACCCTAAGATCGATAGAGTTGCTCATTACACCGCTCATTACTTGCTTTAAGGAGATCAAACCAGAGATCGCTGTTTTGTAATGCAATCTCGAGTTCTTCGACCTTCCTTTTCAACTCTTCAATCTTATCCAAGCTCACCTTCAGCTCCATTGCACAGTTACGGCTACGATGTTGATAAAGCGATTTTTTTAGGTCAGCTATTCTAGCTTTTAACCCGATCTTCTTATTTTGGGCTTCCAACAGACTCTTTTCTAAGGCTTCTTTTCGACCCTGAGTGCCTCGATATTTTCTCTCCCATCGACCGGCTTTGGCCATCTCTTCTTGGATCTCGTGTCGCCATTGTTCAGATGTTTTTCCCAACCCAGCAGTTCTCATTGATAGGCACAATTTCTTATAATCCGTTTTTAGACTATCCAAATCTTCCTCGGCGTTATTCTTTCCTTTTCTCTATTTCTCGGTCTCCAATTTCTGAACATCTGATAAACCGTAATTTATACATATTTTTATCCCATGCTTAACACATTTATGGATGATTTCTCCTTAGATTTGGTGACTTCGATGCTCCTAATTCTTTAATTTCATATTTTATACTTAGGTGAGCATAGGAGAGTAAAAAAAGCGAGAAACGGGTCGAAAACGGAGAAAATGGACTCACATGGGAAATCAACACGGCCTAGACTTCCTCACACGGGCATGTCACACAGTCGTGTCTCTTTGGCAGGATCGAAGCACGACTTACACGGGTAGGCTACACGCCTGTGCCTATTCAATAGCCTTGACCACGGGCTAGAGTAATCGCACACGAGTGTGTCCCTACCGAGCCCAAGTATAACCTTACTCAGAAAAGGCCAATTTTGAGGGCTCTTAGGTATTCTAATGCCTATTTAAACACCTGAGGAGGCACTTAGGAAGAGGGACGCAGAGTAGGAGGCAAGGAATTACTTAAGGGAAGCCGATTAGTCCATCTCAGAAGGCGGATTCATCATCAAGACTGAAGATCTCCCTTCAATTTTCGTTCAAGGGTTTTGGGTTTTCTTTATGTTTTGTATTCATTATTCTTTTGAGATGTTTTCTTCTACAATTATGAACTAAACCCCCTAAATACCTAAGGGGAATGAAAACTAAGACAGATCTTGTTATTATTATCTGAATTGTATAATAAATATTTGACTTGTTCTTAATTATGTGTTCTTAATTCTTATTTTAATATTCCAGTATATTGATTCGAGTTAATGCTCTTATTCAGAGGAGGAAAATACCCTGTCTAAAAGTAAATTTGTCATAATTAAGCGGGGTTGATTGCATGCCTAGAGATAGGGTGATAAGATTTTGCCGGATTAGGATGAAACCTAATAAGGGGATCCATAGATCAACTTAATGCAACACTAGGTGCTAATTAGAAAAAGATTTCAATTAATCAATCTAGGGTTAGACGTTATTAGTCTCGAGAGAGATAATAATATAACTTAGGGATTTCTACGGATCAAGTTAAACGAATAAATTGTCTGATTCAGAGTCAAATAACAAGTGAAGTTTAGGTGGATTTTTCCTTGGGTATTGTCTTAATCAATCGAATTTTCCCAAAAGCTTTTCCCCAATTTCTCTCTGTGCACTTTTAGTTTAGTTAATTAATTTAGATAAACAAATCCCTTAATTTTTAGGCTAGATAATAAAAAGAAAGTAATTACTAGTACTCTTGGTTCCTTTGGGTTCGACAATCCGGTCTTGCTAAAGCTATATTACTATTCGATAGGTACATTTGCCTTCATCGTGATAATAGTTAGTTTCAAGAACGCTTAATTATAAATTTTTAAAACCTGTCACGAATATCACGTACCAACATCAACATCAAGTTTCAAATGCAGCTTTTTCTCTTCTAGTTGCTCTATCTTCTTTCTAAGTTCTGCATTCCTTCTCTCAAAGTCCTACTTTATGATCTCTAACTCGGATGGGACCACTTGTAGATATTCTTCCATTGACCGCGTGCCCTCTTGATTTGGCTCGGGAATATTGTCGTTGATTCTATTACTTTGCCACCTATTATACTCAGGGGTCGTTATCAGACCTACTGCCAATCTCTTCATCCGGCGAGTTTGATTCCAAGCGTTAGACATATCCTGTACCTTCTTCTTATAGTTATCCCCTTTATACAAAAACTCGCATTGAGCTAGCCCATGGGTTGCTAGTATGAACAGTTTGGATCGGTACTGCCTCAACACGAGCAAAGGGGCAGATTCTACGGCTGCCCAAATCTCAAGTAGGAGGACCCAGTCAAAATCCCCACATCGGTATAAGATCTCATCGGGAACCAACCAAGGGGCCTCCATTCGACATCCTCTTCTTGGAGATTTTGGAGGATCACCATCCATCATTTCTCTGATATGTCATCCCGTCTTGGTGTAGCCACTATTTCCTTTAATAGTAAGTAATTTTCAGAGAACACCTAATATGACACCTTGTCTACCTTCCAGAAATGGTATGCAACCAAGCTAGTAGTAGTTGCGCACATCCTATGAATCGACCCTCACCAGCTCTTCGGTATGAATTCAATGACCTAAGTGTTTCGGCTAAAATTGCGAGAACAGGCATAACTCTCTTATCCAGTCGGTCAAACAGACCAGAAATTGCTTCATCTACATGCCTCAGTGCCTTAGGGAAAACCACTAACCCGAAGATGCTTAAAGCAAAAACATCCACTCTCTTCTTCATGTTCGGGTGTGCCAAAATTAGATCTCGCAAACTTTTTTAGGGAATACATTTGCTTTTTCCTTTCTGTTTGATCCTAGTCGTAACCCACTACTCACTCATTCCGGTGATATTTGTCAATTTCTTCACAAAGGTCGGAACATTAGCGGCTCTAGGATAGGCCTTGTCAACCCGAACCCTTGGACAACTAAGTAAGGTGGTATATTATTCCACTTTGGGCACCAAATCTACGTTCCTGAAGGTGAAACAACTGTAGGCCGAATTCCAGAATTGGGCCAAAGCCCGAAATAGATGCTTATCTATCTTGATGTCGAGTAAGTAGGGTAGATCACCATAATTGTCATAAAATAGCTGTTTGACTTCATCACCCCATTGGGCCCACATTTCCTTCAATTCTTGAAGATCATTCTGTGTCACGCTGATATGAGTGAAGTTCCATAACTCTGGCGTATACCCCGCTGCCAAGCTATCTCATTTCTCCAATTCTGTTTTCTCTGACCACATATAGATGGCCGCATTATCCTCCACTTTATCAAGAAATCTGTTCTCCATGACAAGCTCTCTATTTAGTAATCAAACTTGAACTGACACTTTTTTTATGATGAAATGCCATGTAATTACAAGTAAAACAACACAAGTTAGTACAATTCATATGAAATTAAAGCAAGCAAGAAATAATAAGTAGAACACCTATTCGAATGACCTTTAATGATTTGGTGTGGATCTACCTAGGCACTACAAGAAAACAGACTTTTAGTGGCATTTGAATGAAAAACGCCGCAAATATTATACATTAGCGGCGTTTGAAACAAAACGCCGCTAAAAATTGAGCAATAGTGGCATTTTTATCCAAAACGCCGCTAAAAACTAAGTAATAGTGGCGTTTTCATCCAAAATGCCGCAAAAAACTGAGAAATAGTGGCATTTTTTCAAAACGCCGCAAAAAACTAAGATATAGTGGCGCTTTATTTCCAAACGCCACAAAAGGTAGAGCTATAGTGGCGTTTTTGTAAAAGCGCCGCTAATATTTATTATTTTAACTACTCTATTTTATTATCCCCGAAATGCCTTAGTATTTTTCCAAAATTTGTTCCCCCTCCCTAAAATCAAACTTAATCAACTACTTTTTAATGCATCGATTTTTATTTTGAATCTTATAAAATTGAATAATCCAACTTAAATATTAAAACTTTACGTCTCAAATTACAAATTTAACTTGAATTCGAGTTTTTACAATCTCAAGTGAATCATATTAAATTAGGGACATAACTACGGGGTTGAAAGGATTTCGGCCCCCCTAAAATGAAAATTTTTTCATTTAAACCCTACCATACAAACTAAATCCTTATAAGGGTCTAATTAAACCCTACATAACATTAAAACTCTAAACCCTAAAAATAAATTATAAATGGAAAAAATATGGGGACTTATAATGTTCCAACAAGAAAATGATCATCAAATTGCATTTTCACTTACAATTGAAATTTTGCCCCTAAAGGCTAATCCCAAAACCTTAAACTACCTTAAACCCTAAAATATGAAGCCTAACCCCTAAATCATAACCCATGATCTAAACCCTAAACTCTAAAGCGATATCCTAAAACCTTAAATTGCTTTAAACCCTAAAATATAAAGCCTAACCCCTAAATCATAACCCATGACCTATAAACCTTTTAAACCCTAAAACTCTAAACTCTAAAAACTAAATCCTTAAACCCTTATACCTTAAATTATAAACCCAGCCCTAAATTTGTAAACCATGAAAATAAATTTCACAAAACAATAAAAGAGGAAAAAAAGTGAAATGGCAAAATGATGCATTTCACAAATGGATGACTAATATATCAAAATGTTAATTGATCCCCTTTTCAGTTCAACATATATTTCACGTTTACTTTTAGATTTATGAAAAATATTATTTTGGAATTCATAATTATTTCTCTTAAATTATGGTTAGCATTCTAATTTAGTTCTTTTAAAACATTTTATTTGAGTTATCGAATAACAAGTATCTTAACAATCATATTCTTCTGTCATTTTAGTTGTTAGCATTGGCCGTTAAAATTTGGCTATCTAGATTAGGGTATAACGTGAATCAAATTTTAATTAAGTTAAACAATTAGTGGCGTTTTTCCCAAAACGCCACAAAATGTTATGCTTTAGCGGCATTTTCATTCAAAACGCCACAAATGTGTATTACAAGTCCAAAAAATGATGTCGTATTATCCTTGTTTTTAGTGGCGTTTTCCCAAAACGCCGCAATAGGTTATACATTAGTAGCAAAACGACACCGTTCTATGTTTTGTTTTTAGTGGCGCTTTGTAGAAACACCACAAAAATGTATTACGAGTTCAAGAAACGACACCGTTTATCCTTGTTATTGGTGGCGTTTTGACAAAAACGCCGTAAATTTGTGTTATGTGTTTTCTAAACGGCGCCGTTTTATCTTTGTTTTTAGTGGCGCTTAATATAAAACGCAGCAATTTTGTATTAAGGTTTCAGTAGACGATGCCGTTTTGGCAATGTTATTAGTGGCGTTTTGGTGCCAAACGCTGCAATAAGCTATACATTACCGGCGTTTTATCTGGAAACGCCACAAATATGAGTTAAATGTTTACAAAATGTCTGCGTTTTGTTCTCTGTTTTTAGTGGCGTTTTATTACAAACGCCGCAAATTGATTCATTTTTATACGAAAACGTCATCGTTTGTTTCCATCCAATATATCCATAATGTTAAACCCGAAAGAACTTAGTTTTCCCCCACCCAAATTTCCCCAAGTCCTTAACTTTTCCCCTAGTCCCTAAATATTTCCCCGAATCAAAATTGAAATATCCTTCTGCCGTTGAAGACTCTGACTGCCGTTGAAGACTCCGAGTGGACGACCTGCTGCATCGCCGTCTCCTCTACTGCGACAGTCACTTTCGCTCTTCTCTGCCACAACCAATCGGTAACTTTCAGTACTTGGTTTAAAATTTATCAGTAATATTTGCTTGTTTTGAGAGTGTTCATGACAGATATATAATATTAACATAATTAGTTATTGATCTTTCTCCATTGAAATATCTTGAGGAAAGTTTGGTCTCTCATTTCTCACTAATGCCGTAGCTTATAACTAAAAATTGATGAGTTTTCCCTTTTAATTTTTGTTGGATATTTTGATATAGATGATAGATAAACATAGCACAAGTGTTAAATTCATGAATTAACTTAAGTTTTGATTATATCTCCATTGTTGGATTGGAAGTTTAGATGTCATGGTTGAAGAGGATTAAGTTAACTTATGTTAAAAATCATGTTAAAATTGTAGTGGGTGGAGTTTGTTGAAGTTGAATTAAGTTTTAGTTGTATAGATAATTATGTATCATTAAATACCTAAGAATAGGAATTTTGAGGTTTGATAATGATTAATGGTAAGGTCCCTGTAATATATTCATAAATTTAAATTTAAATTCGATCAAGAAAATTAAAAGATGAAGAATTTTCAGATATTAAGGTTTAAAAATAATTTATTTGTAAAGTAAGTAATTATACTTTGTTTGACTTTGTAAAAGCAGAAAATAGTATCAAGTAATAAGGGAGAATATGCAAGAATAATAATCGAACAGATCCAACATAAAATCAAATTGAAGGTCGCTGAACTCATCCATTGATGTTCACTAGGATAGGAATTGTTTTATAGATGAGATGTATGGATAAAATAACTGGTGTACTGCATTGGTTAATATAATTAAGTTACAAAAATCTCAGCAAATACGACAAAGGGTCTCAAAGAATTGTAAGCCTGGAAACCAATCACATACATCAAGATTGTTGGGCGTGATAGTGGGGCAATCCACACCTTTTATTCTGCAATCCTTGACATTGTAAGTCAACGCGGTACCATCTTTAAATACCATGAATAGTGAGTCTCCTCATTCCTTGGATTGAATTGCACAAAAAAGATGATATCCTTTGGGACTGGAGGACACAGTATTGATTTGAGGTTTAAGATCTAAACTATACTTTAAGTACCAATCCGAATGATCCTCTACCATCTCAAATATATTGTACTTCAGCAATTGCAAGCTTTTAATAGCCTCTAGACTCCCCGAAATACCTAACCCTGCATCACCAACTATAAGCATTCGCATTGTTTTCAACATCAAACCATATTGATTCAGGAAGATAACTGTCCAATGGATCACACCCTTAAAGAAAAGCCCAAGTTCAAAGTTCACACCCCAATCCCATGTGAATTTGATTTTCGAGAAACTCCAAGAATTAGTTTCTGATGAGTATATGTTGATAAAAAACTGAACACGTTTCATGGAAACCTACCATAATAACCCTTTTGGCTTTTAATTATTTTTTAAGAGTTTATAAATATTTGACTTACTTCACCATTATAAAGAATAGATATTTTATTAGCTTAATAAATTTTACTATGTTACTTCTTTTAAAATTTTGAGCAATTTGCCTTATTTATATCCTTTTCAAGGTTGAGAGATTTACCTTGTTATTTTTTCATTATCCATGTTTTTAAGTACAAGTTAACTCTGGGTGTGGGAAGGAATCATTTTGTGACACTCCACATCTTATCCAAACAATAAATTAAATGCCAAATGTCAAAGTAACTCAAATAATTAACCATCAAAACATGCAAGTTTTAAAATTAATAATAAAAAAAGGTTTATAGATTTGCTTTTTGCTTTTTGCTTTTTGCTTTTTGCTTTTTGCGTTTATACGTAACAATTGCTTTTTTCTTTTTTAATCTGTTTTTTTTATAACAGATAAATATATAACTTATATAACTTACATAACTTATATAACTTATATAACTTAGATAAATATATAACTTACATAACTTACATAACTTATATAACTTAGATAAATATATAACTTAGATAACTTAGATAAATATATAACTTAGATAACTTATATAATTAGATAAATATATAACTTACATAACTTACATAACTTATATAACTTAGATAAATATATAACTTACATAACTTACATAACTTATATAACTTAGATAAATATATAACTTACATAAATATGTATCATATCATAACTTACATAACTTACATAACTTACATAATACTTAAATATATTTGATATCATAATTTACATAACTAGCTTACGAAACTTACTTAACTTACATAATACACAAATCTATACTTGAAAATCTCGCAACTTACCTGAATTTGTTTATACCCATTAGAGGCTTGATATTTAGTATAATGACATGATTTAAATCAATTGAGAACATTTAAATAACTATAATATGTTGTCAACTTTAGATTTCAAGAACTACGAAATGGATAGGAGTTGGATGAAATTGTCAAGGGTAAGCAATGCCTATCAAAATGGAGTACAAACTTTTCTAAATTTTGCATTTCAAAATGCAAGCCAAGAGAATATGATTATTTGCCCATGTAAGAAGTGTGGCAACATCAACTGGCATTTTTGTGAAGTTGTTTACGAACATCTAATTGTTGATGGCTTTATTCAGGGGTATAAAAAATGGATTTTCCATGGAGAGTGTACATCTAGTGGAACTTCTTCAACGATTAATCTAACTTATCCTGATACTGATTACCATCAGTATGTTAGACAAGATGACATAGAAGATATGTTGCGGGATGCATTTAATATGCATAGTCATGGCGAGCAATCATTTCCACCTGACTTTATTGCATCCGATGATTGTAATATTGGTGGAAATGTTTTTTTGCGAAACGGGAACAAGTGCACCTGATGAGGAGCCAAATGAAGAAGCGGTGAAGTTCTACAATTTACTTAATGAAATGAATAAAGAACTTTACGAGGGATCAAAATATCTGAAATTGTCCTTCTGCATTCGTCTATTTCACTTAAAATGTTTGGGAGGGTGGACCGGAAACTCTTTTACAATGCTGTTAGAGTTTTTGAAAGAGATATTTCCGTTTGCAAAAATTCCCCAGTCTTGTCAAGATATGAAGAGACTAATAAAATATTTGGGCCTTAGGTATGATAAAATTCATAGTTGCCCAAATGACTGCATGTTGTACTAAGGTGATCAAAAAAACCAACAGTCTTGTCATGTTTGCAATAAGTCTCGTTGGATGAATAGTAGTACAGAAGATGTGAGTACAGATAAAGGTGGGGCACAGTTAAGAAAGAAGCCAGTCAAGGTCTTGCGATATTTTCCCCTAATACCAAGACTTCAAAGGCTTTTCATGTTCTGAAAGACAGCCGAATCTATGAGGTGGCATAATGATCAACGGACCAATGATGGATTATTAAGACATCCTGCGGATTCTTTAGCTTGGAAATCATTTGACAGTAAATTTCCAAGCTTTGCAAGCGATCCTCGGAATGTGAGGCTTGGGCTAGCAGCTGACGGCTTTAATCCATTTAAAATCATGAGTACTTCATACAGTACTTGGCCTTTAGTGTATAATTTGTCTCCATGGATTTGCATGAAGCAATCTTCATTTATTTTATCAATGATTATCCTTGGAGAGCAAGGTCTCGAAAATGATATTGACATCTATTTGTAGCCACTTATTGAAGAGTTAAAACAATTATGGTCAGGTGTTGAGACATATGATGTATTGAGAAAGGAGAACTTTAATTTACGTGTAGCTTTGTTGTGGATAATTAATGATTTCCCGGCTTATGCTAATTTATCAGGTTGGAGTACTAAAGGACGTTATGCTTGTCCTTGTTGTGTTGCACAAATTTGTTCGAAGTGGTTGTACAATGGGAAGAAGTTTTCTTACATGGGTCATCGTCGGTGGTTAGATGGAAATCATAAATTTAGATTTCAGAGGACTCTATTTGACGGTACTAAAGAGTACAGAGGAGCTCCTGAGCAAATCATTGGATCTGAAATCTTGTTTATGTTAAAAGATATTAATTTTAGTTATAGGAAGATGAATCAACCACCTAACACAAAAACAAAGAAAAGATCGAGGGATGAATCTGATGATGAATCTGATGGAGAGGATGATCCTAATGAGGCAACCTTGTGGAAAAAAATGAGTATTTTTTTTTAGTTACCTTATTGGGAGCACAACATTTTACACCACAATCTTGATGTCATGCATATTGAGAAGAATGTCTACGAGAACATAATTGGGATAGTTTTAAATGTCGATGGAAAATCAAAAGACAATCTTCAAAGCCGACTTGATTTAGTTGACATGAGAATTCGGCGTGATCTTCATCCTCAAGTACTTCCGAATGGGAAATATCGGTTGTCGCCTTCTATTTTTTCAATGTCAAAGGAAGAGAAAGAAGTGTTCTGCATAGTGTTGAAGGATATAAAGGTCCCAGATGCGTATGCGTCAAATATATCTCGATGTATGAGTCTTAAAGATTGAAGATTATATTCATTAAAATCACATGATTACCACATCTTGATGTAAGATTTACTCCCAATTGCTTTACGGTGCTATATGTCAAAAAATGTAACGTCTTGTATAATTGAACTATCCAATATAATGAAAGCTATTTGTGGTAAAGTTTTGGATGTTGAAGAACTTGAGAAAGTACAGGATCGAGCGAATTTGACTTTATGCAATTTGGAGAAGATCTTTCCACCTTCCTTCTTCACTATTATGGTGCACTTGGTAATTCATCTCCCTTACGAAGCAATACTCGGTGGACCGGTTTTTTATCGATGGATGTATCCTATAGAAAGGTGCTAATTTATTTCTCAAGTATTCATTCATTCACCTTTATACATTTAGTTATAGCTTTTGATAAATATTGTATATAGTGTTTAGGTTCCTAAGCAAATTGAAGTCATATTGTCACAATAAGCGTTATCTAGAAAGATCAATTGCTGAAGGCTACTTGGCAGAGGAGTGCATGACCTTCTGTTCTAGATATTTAGAAGATGTTGAAACACAATTAAATAGACCAAGTAGAAATGCTGGGCTCAATGATCATAACTTGGCCGAAACTTATTTATTCCAAAGTTATGGAGAACCAATCGGCAAAGTTGAAATTGTAGAATTAGATGATATATCATGGATACAAGCACATCGATATGTACTTTTTCACCACGATTTAGTTGAACCGTTATGCAAGTAAGTTCTAAAATTTCCTCATATATTCGTCGTTTTGATTTGTTTATCTTCTAACCAATTAAACTTGTTTTTAACATAGTGAGTACAAACAAATTTTGAGATCTCGTGCATGCTCTCGAAGATTACAACATCGAGAGATTAATAAGTTATTCACAGAATCTTTTCATGAATGGTTAAGCCAAACGGTATATAACTAAATTAATAAGTTACATATAATCGCGAAATTTTACATAATACATTTATAATTATTCAATTTACTTTCGATTCAATAGGTTTGGAGTGGGAAGGACATCAATGAAGAAGTTAAATGGCTTTCCCAAGGTCCGAACAGAGTAATAAAAAGATATAGTGCCTTCCTCATCAATGGATACAGATTTCATACAAAGTATCGCGAGAGAATGAGGAGAACTCAAAATTGTAGAGTTGTTGTTAATTCTTCAATTACAAGTTATGCTAGTGCTAGGGACAGTAATCCGATTAAGGGTAATGTGGAGTATTACGGACTTCTTACCGACATTATTGAGTTGGATTACTATGGCAGATAGAAAGTTGTCTTATTTCGGTGTGATTGGGCTGATATTAATACTGCTCGAGGAATTAAAAAAGATGAATTTGGTTTTACAATGGGGAATTTCTCTCGCTTGATTCACACTGGACAACAATTGACGGACGAGCCATATGTATTTTCATCTCAAGTGAAACAAGTTTTTTATTCGAAAGATCCAACTGATGAGGATTGGTATGTTGTACTCCGGAACACCCCTAGAGACTTGTTTGACATGGGTAATGGAAGTAGAGATGACATCGTCGAAAGATCAGAAACATTACCATTACCAGAACGAAACTTAGATGAAAATATCCCTAGTACTAGTACACAACATCAATGGGTTCGACATGATGTGGATGAAGATATTTACGAATAATGATATAGTAAGATTTTACGATTTTTTAATTATATGTAATATTATAATTTTAATCTTGGTCATGTTATATAATTTAACTATTTTATATGTACTATTATTGTTGTAATTTGTTATTAAAACTTTAACTATTTTATGTGTATTGCAGGAAAAATGTGTAGAAGAAGATTACGATATTTAAGTATTGTCCAGAATACTCCAAATTCGGAAGAAGTAAATAGTGAACAGCAGACAGTTGTTGGATCTTCGAATGTGCCGGAGACACTTAACGAACCTGAAGAATTTCAAAGTAATATTAAGTTCATTTTACATGTGTTGACTTTTATTATTGATTTATTTGTCAATTTTAATATAATTCTAGTATATCATTTTTCAACTGAAAGTGGTGGGACGCGCAGAGTTCGAGGACGTACGCTGCTTAGAGATTTATACAACTTAGATCCTGTCGAGCGTGTCAAAGTAAGTAGAAATACTCATGGTCAGCCTGTTGGATCTGAAGCTCGACTTTTAGCAGGCTATTTGGGCATTTTAGCACGAAATGCCAATATGTTGCCCATTAATTATGAATCATGGCATCACATGCCTGATAGCAACAAAAATCAGGCTCTCGCTAATATTAAGGTAACAAAATGTGAATGTAATTTATAATACTTTGGTTTAAGTTTCATTTATATTTACATTCTAAACTTGTGTTTTTTTAGGAGAGATTTGCTTTAGAGGCCTCCGATGATTATATAAAGAAGGCATTAGGTAAAAAATGGATAGACAATAAAAGCACTTTAAAAAAACAATATTTTAAGAAAGACATAAGCCTCGAGGAAAAATTGAGAAATGTCCCGCCGGGAATGCTGAGGTACCAATGGGATGATGTGGTTAGATTCTGGAATTCAAAGAAAGGAGAGGTATTACGTATTTCCAAACTCTTATATATAGTGTTTACTATATACGTAATAATAATTTCATTATGTAGGACCGTGAGCGAGTTGGAACAAGCAGCAGGCAAAAACAAAAATTCACGCACACGGCAGGGTCGAGAAGTTTTGCTTCTGTAGCTAAGGCCGAGGTATTATGAATTTATTAATTCTTTCAAATATTAATAACTTTTTACTATTAAATAATATTTTTACTACTATATTGTAGGAAGTTAAATTTGGACAAAAAATTAGACGCCTTCAGCTTTTTGAGATTACGCATAGGAAGAAAGATGGATCTCCTATGACATCCGAAACTGGAGAAATTATGGTATATTTACTTAATAATATTTGATTTATTCTAAATATTTATAATGTTTAATTATAATTGTTTAATTCAATTCATCATTAATAGTTTTAAATAATGTTAAGTTATGTTGCATTCCTTTTTATTATATATTTCGTTTCTAACTCTTTAATTGATTTTTTAGGAGAAACTAAATGAGAAGAAGGCAGAATATGAAGCGATTACTTCGACTGATAGTTCTGTTAATCTTGAGAACATTGATAACAGAATTATCACTGAAGTTTTGGGTTCTGAAAGGTATGGTCGGGTTCGGTTTCGAGGATCTGGTGTTACCCCAACCCAATATTTTGGATCCGGCTCCCAGCAATACATGCCTTCCGGAAGTCAAGCTCAAGCTGAAGTTCAGAGGTTAAGAGACCAGATAGCTCAGATGCAAGCGAACACGGTTGAGCAAATTACCGAGGTTCAATGAAAATATGAGGAACTCCAGCAACAACTTAGAGCCGAGGCAGCAGAGAGGGAGGCAGCGGCAGTAGCGAGGGAGGCAGCGATAGCAGCAAGGGATGCAAAGGCACGAGCGAGGGAGGCAGAGGCAGCAGCGATGGCAGCAGAGCAGAGCAAAAAGTACGATGACCTCCAGCTACAGCTTATGCAGATGATGCAGATGTTTCAGCAATCGCAAAAGCCGCCATCTTAGACATTAGTTTTCTTATTGTAAGAATGTTTTTAACTTTGTCACGTTTAACATTATTGTAAGAATATTTTAAATTATACTCTATTTATTAATTATATCATATATCTTTCATTAAATTTGAAGTATCATTTAGAATTAATGTTTTTGGTTGTATTTTTTATGCTAAATTTGTTGTTTTTTGCTGCATTTTATACTATATTTGTTGTATTTGGTTGGATTTTAATGCAGGAAGGGCTGGATATTGGTGAAAAAAAATATTGCAATTCTGCCAAAATTAGCGGCGTTTTTTTAAATAAACGCCACAAATTTTTGTGGCGTTACCTATAGTGGCGTTTTTTGCGACGTTTTAAAAAGCGCCGCTAAAGGCTAAAAAAAGCGCCGCTAAAAGTCTATTTTCTTGTAGTGAGGGTGAGCTCCTATAGGTCACTACATGTGGTTCGGTTCTAAAGATAGAGTACCTAAACCAACAGATTCTTTGATCTTCACCCATTATAGGTTCATATAGACCGAGTTCGATTTAGGGGAATACATTTCCCTATAGCTATACGGAGATGAAAATCTCACGAAGACATAGGTACGGATGTATCACGGAAGCGATCCACCACCCTATACGGAGGTGAAAACCTCATGAAGGACTAGTTTCTCACTCCCACTTAAAGGGTAAGATCGAGCGGTCATGCAATACAATATGCAAAAAATATTTAAAAACTCGAACCAATAAAGAAAACATATCAAAATGAACCACAAAAATGAAATGCAATAAAAAGGATCATAGATTTAAATCAAATTATCAGTTTTCGACAAAAAGACAAAAAATAATCAATCTTGTGGCTTGACTCTCTTTTTTTTTAGTCCCTAGTGGAGTCGCCAAGCTATCGAAACCATTTTTTTGAAAAAGGGTCGACTTGTGGTTTTAAAACAAAAAAATGAGAGTCGCCACCGATCTTTTTTATGAGGTGTGATCGGATCATCTCGTGATCATTTTAATAAAATGTTTGGTTTATTAAAACAATAATTTTTTGGTCTACGAAGTTCAAAAAATAGATTCAGGAGTCGGTTACATAGGAGGAAGGGTTAGCACCCTCGTAACGCCCAAAATTGGTACCTAGTTGATTAATTGGTGTCTTAGTGTCGAGAGCAGAAAACTTGAAAAGAGTCTTAAAATACGATTCCTCTTTGTGTTAATGTTAATTTTACAAAAAAATGCTTAGATAAATCGAAATAGATGTTAGAGACCTTCTTATCTCGAAGTAATGACACATCCAGTAAGTTAGGGCACGACATTTTACCTTCGAGAATAAGCTTTTATATTTAAAACTCATGTATTTGATTTAAAAGGATATTTTACTATTTAGGTTAAACGAAGAAAAATCGAAACCCAGTACGTTAGGGCACGACTTTCTCGAATTTCTAAATGCAGAACATTGCCTAAAAAAATTCCTCTTTTATGAATTTGAGTAAAAATTAATGAAATATTAAAAATGATATACACTTAATTCGTTTGAGTATGGCTAAAATATAAACTTGTATTTAATAAACGGTGATGCAACGTGGGTTTATGATGATAATGGCACAACATGCTTGATGACGAATATAAGATGGCAATCATGAATCAAGTATAAATATGCATAATAATAAATATGATGATGTAATTACAAAGATGAATACAATATTAGTAGACTAGTCTTGATGAATAAGAAAAGTAATAAAATGGAAATGCATGATATAAAAACAAGCGATCATAACATAGAAATGTTTAAAAATGAATGGAATAATAAATAAGTAGGTAAAATAGATATACATAATGTCAAGTTTGAATTTTTTAAATGTAAAAAAAATAATAAAATAACTAAGACGAGATAATAATAATAATATGTGAGTGAAGGGATAAATAAATAGATACAATAAATAAATATTAAGGAAAATGATTAAAGAATGTCAAAAATAAAATGACCGAATTAAGATATAAATGAAATTAGGAGTACAATTTGTAATAAAATGTATAAACAAATAATAAAATAATAATAATAATAATAATAATAATAATAATAGAAATTAGAATAATATATATAAATACAAAATGGGTAATAAATAAATAGATAAATAAATAATAATAATGACAATAATAGATAATAAAATACCAATGATAATGAAAAAATGGACAACTCATAAAAAATGAAAGAATAATAAGTGAATACAAGGATAAAAATAAGTAAATGTATGAATGAACAATATATAAACAAGAAGGTAAATAAAATAACAAATAAATAAAAAGAATATTGAATAACTAAACAAGTAAATAAATGAATTAAAATAAAAAGGACTCATTTATAACTTAAATAAAATCAAAAGGACAAATTGGAATAAATAAATAATAGAAAGGGTCAAAATATAAATAATAAAATAATTAAAACTGGCTCAAGGACTAAAATGAACTGCACAAAAAAGGTTGGGGATTAACTGGAAAAAATACCCCAAACCCCATGAATACGCTGTATTCTTTGGCAAATCGAAGGACCAAATCAGAAATACAATGATATCGCATGGCCAAATTTAAAAGAAAAAAAATGAAAATGGGATCAGATTGAATAGCCTTTAGAAAGTGGAGGGACCGAAATAGTAAATTTCCCCTCCGTACGAAAACACGGGGATCCTGAGGGATATTCGGGTCAGATTTCAGGTCATGGCCTAAGTGACGTCGTTTTGGCCATGGATGCTTAAGCCCAAAACGGCGTCGTATTGCACTTTATATAAATAGCAAAAAACAGAAAAAAGAAAAAAAATATCAGCTTTCATTTTTCAAAAATACTGAGAACTCACTCAATTTCCTTCTCTTTCGCACCCCTTTCCTTTCCGGCCACAAAACCACCGGTGGTCCACCGTGGTCGGTGGTCGAGGCTACACAAAACTAGCCCTCTCAGCCTCTTTTTCAAAAGATCTGAAGGCTAGGCCTTCCATTAGCAAAGGAGAGAGAGAAAAAAGGATAAAAAGGGCAATTTTTAGCCTAGTTTGTATGTTTTTCACTGTCGTCGAAGCCTAGCCCGACTCCTAAAGGTTTTGAAACCTTCAACGTCTGTGAAACTCCCCTCCGGCGATGACAGTAGGCGAACCGACGGTAAGCTTTATTTATTTGTTTGTTTTATGCTTTAAAAAAATTTACCTTTTGAAATTCTTGGTCTCGTTTTTCATTAATATTTCGTAAAAAATTACATTCCAGTTCGTGGCTTTTATAGCCGAATAAACACAATATTTTCTTTTCGTTTGCATGTTCTTCTTTTTTGTTACTATTTCTCTGCCATTCCTTTGCTGTTTCTGTGTTTCTTTTGTAGGTTTGGAGAGGTCAACGGTGGATTTTACCATTCTGGTGCAAGGTGGCTAGGAGAACCGACCCTCAGGCGATGTGCTCGCCGAGGGCGCACATGGAGGCTACGTCACACATGGGAAAGCTAGGGTTTCCTGCTAGCTTGAGATGTTGGGCCATGTGGGCCATTGGCTTTTTTATATTCTGGGCTTGTAACAATTCGACTTGAACTTGTTTAATTATTTATTTGATTTTGTTTATCTAATTTGAGCCTAGGCCGGGCAAAATAGACCTATTACAAGTATGATATTGATATGAGGACAACTTAATTAGTTGACGTTTGAATGAGCCGGCGCGGCAATTAGCTATTATCCTATGTTGAGATACCTACCGTCATTAAACTAATCAATATTTAATTTAAAACTACTACTTCATATGGCCACGTTGCAATTAAAAATTGCCTGTTACTGTTACTTGAGTACAATAAAAATCGATGATTTGCAAATCCTTTTTCCATAATTTCCCTTCCCCATGGAGAATTCAAACTTTTTCGCCATTGAGAAAGAATTAAAGCTCGATGAAGGGTACCAAAAGACATACAAAAACGTCGATGAACTGCTGCCCACTCTCCCTCGAAGTAAAGGCTGGTGGTTAGACCAGCTTCTTCAATACCAAGGGTTCTGGTTATCAACTTACAGCGTTCGAGGAAGCATGTTGATCGATGACCACTTCAACCCTCGTCCCACTGACATCATCGTCGCAACATCACCTAAATGCGGCACCACGTGGCTTCGGGCCCTCGTTTTCTCTATTATCAACAGGAATTCTTTTGATTTCAGCGACCATCCTTTGCGCAAGGCAAACCCTCGAGACTTGGTCCAGTTTCTCGAAGCAAATATTCGTGGAGACGGGTCAACTGCTTCCATTGATGGGCTTCCTTCACCTCGGCTTCTCTCGACTCACCTTCCTTACTCTTTGTTTCCAGAATGCATGACCGATGATACCTCGGCTTGCCGTTTCGTTTATATCTGCCGAGACCCCAAGGATGTTTTAGTCTCAAAGTGGCATTTCGCTAACAAGTTGAGACCAAAAGGAGTGCCACCACTTTCACTAGAGGAAGTCTTTGACTTGTTTTGCAAAGGGGTATCGCACTATGGACCGTTTTGGGATCACGTTTTGGGGTATTGGAAAGCTAGTTTGGAATCGCCGAAAAAAGTGTTGTGCTTGAAGTATGAAGATGTGAAGAAGGAGCCTTTGGGGTGTTTGAGGAAAGTGGCGAATTTCTTGGGGGTGCCCTTTACACCAGAGGAAGAAAACAAAGAGATCGTAGAAGAAATAGTGAAGCTTTGCAGTTTTGAGAATATGAGCAATCAAGATGTAAATAAAAGTGACACCAGAAGTCAGGAAAATCCTATTTCCAATTCTGATTTCTTTAGAAAAGGTGAAGTTGGAGATTGGGTTAACCATTTATCACCTCAAATGTCTGAGATATTGGATCAGATTACAGAACAAAAGTTTCAAGGTACTGGGTTCAGCTTTCACTGACTCCTAGTGTTATCATCAAGCTATTACCTATGTCCATTATGCTGCTCCTTCAATAATGTTTGAATTTTATTATTGCAGTCAAAACACTCGTTGATGTCTCCATCTTTGATTTTAATAATATAATCTTAGTATCATGTAGTGTCTTCTTTTTTATGTCAACTATCTAATTTTATCAACGCGGCATAAATTGCTAAATCTATATCTATATAATCTAATATAATATATAAAGAAGAGTTTGGAAAATGTATATATCTTTTATTTTTTTATTAATTACTAAATCTATATTTAAAAATAAAAAAATTAAAGTAAAAATAAATTTGTGATAATTATACTTAAAAATAATTATAATTTAATTTATAATTATTAATTAAAAATTATATTAATTTTAAAATAAAATTATTACTTGAATATGACTCTAAGTGATTGTTCTTGAAACCACCAAAAATAATTTTTCTACGCCTAAACAATATATAAATGGTATCAACCAAATTGTGCATCTAGGTAGCTATCATGCCCAAGATGTGTGATGCTATGTGCAAAAATAAAAAAGAGGATTTAATTATGATAAAAATAATAATAATAATTAAAATCGAAATAACATTAAAAATAAACATAAATGGAATTTAAATAAATGAACTGATATGATAAAACTCCAACCTCAAATTCGATGTTGTTCCGATTTTAAACCAATCCTTAAAAATAAATATTTTCCTTCAACGGATAAATTAATTATAATGATTGAGGAGATTTCAAACCACTATAGCTTTTATGTGTAAATTAATTATAAAAACTCCTAATAATAACCATAAAACATGTCCGGTAACCTCGTAAAGTAAAAGGTCCCAACGCAAACCAACCTTCAAAGCCTAACCGACTTTGGAATTATTTGAAGGCAATAATGTTATCTTGTTTCAAGAAGTTCAAATTTAATATCTTAACCGATTCGTAGCTTGTACTTCAGCCTTATTCCAGCAATGATTAATTAATCATTTTTAAACAATATATTATTAACCATGTTTAACATTTATAACAATAGAATACATGATTCGGTTTGGATTTTGTTTTTCTATTCCCAAGTTAATTCGGTTTGTTTTATTTTTCAAAAATAAATATATAATTTTTAATATACAAATAAAAATATATTATATAGTTTTTATAATTAAATTTGATTAAAATATTTATATTATTTCTAATAATAAAACAGATTATTTTGACATAACGATTCTAGGCTTAATTTTTTTTTAATTTTTATCATATCTGTTCTTTTTCAACTCTTTAAATAAGAAGAAAATATGCTTTAGTATATTAAAACATATATCATCTTACATTAATAATAATATCAATACTAATAAAATTAGGACTCAATCCACCGCTTAAATTTTTTTTATTTAAATCGAATTTAAGCTTTCTTCTTATCCATCAAACGCTTCTAATGCATTGTGGAAATCAAGACTACATTTAGTGAAATGTGACAATTATTTTGGTTTAAGTGGGGTTGGTCAAGGGAGAAAGGAAGAAAAGGAAAGAAAGAGACAAATAGAGAAGACAAAAAGAGAGATGAGAGCAAAGAGAAGAGAGGAAATTGAGAAAAAAAGTTGTATACTCGCTTTTGTGTGATTAAAATATTATGTATATTAAATTATAGCATATTTGAAGAATAAAATTATATAATAAATATATTTATAAAAAAATTATATAAATAAAAAGGAGAAAAACTAAAGTAGCATGAATTTAAATTTTATTATGTATTTATTTTTTTAACTTTTATATAAAAGGTATAACATGATACAAATATTTTCGAAATAATATAATTTATTTTGTAAAATGAAGATATTTTTAATTTTTTTAATTGAGTTGATATTCAGTTTATTTATGACACAAACTCTATTAGGAACCTTATAGTAAGTATAGTTATAGATTATAAATTTATATGAAAAAAGTTTTTTTATTTTTAAATAATTTACTTTTAAATAATTAATTTGCACATAGATTTGTGAGTTGATTTAAGATTTGCATCTAAATTATTAGTTTAAAATGTTAAAAATTATTTTAATTAAATATATTTTTAAATGGTATGTTTAAATGATTTGGTTTGCCATATCAATGATTTGGTTTGCCATATCCACTTGAAGTGTATTTAAATTCATATTTGATTTTTTGTAAATTTTTTATTTAATTTTAAATAATATATATGAAAGAGTTTATTCATAAGTTTACTCACGTCCTTTTACTTATCAAATATTCTTCTTCTTTTTTACTTTTAAAATAATAATTTATATCAAATAATTGCTATATATATTGACTTGTAAGTTAATTCAATATTCATATTATAAATTTAATTTTAACAACTAACAAAATATAATATACTATACTAATACTAGTATTCTTAGTTTAATTTTAAATGATATATTTGATGTGTAACAGAACTAACTAAAAATACGACAAAGGTAAGTGCACCTATCGATAAATAGTATAGCTACGGTGAGTAGAGATATCGTATCCACGAGGAATAAAAGTCTAGTAATTACCGTTTTCCTATTATTTAACCGAAAAATTAGAGTGATTGGTTTAAGCTAAAATCTTCTAAATTAATTAGCTAAAGAACTCAGCAGAGAATAAATCAAGAAAATAATCGAATAATAACCAAAAAGCTAAACAATACTTAGAAAAAAATCCACCTAGACTTAATCTATCATTATGAACCTAAATTAAGCAATTTATTCACTTGGTATATTGATCCATAGAAATCTCTAAATTATGCTAATATCCCTTTCAAAACTAAGAGCAACTAACTCTAGGTTGATTAATTGGAATTTCTTTCTAATTAAAATCCCTATTATCGCATTAACTCAATCTAGGGATTCCCCTATTAGATTTGACTCTAATCTGGTAGATTTATGTTGTCCTATTTCTAGGATTGCATACAATTCCACTCAATTATGCAATATCTACTTTTAAACATGGACTTTTCCTCTTCTGATTTAAGCACATTAAACATGAGTTAATATCCTGGAAATATTAAAACAAGAGATAAGCACACATAACTGAGAACAAGATTTAGGTATTTATCGCATAAAACAGAAATCAAATAACATAATTCGTCATAAGATTCATATAACAGCCCGATTTTAGCTAAATCAGAATAGTAGTTTCGAAACCACAAAATCAAGATCAAAAAATTTATTTTAATATTATTTTTGGTGTTTTTAGCATGTGAATATGTATGTGTGAAAGTTTCGTGTGTTAATTTTATCGTTTAAGTGGTTAATTTGAGAAAAAAGACTTAATCACGTAAAATGCAAAAGTTGCATTCTATAAGTTAAAAGTGTCTATTTGCTGTGAGGCATTACATGAAAGGTCCTTATGTTGATATTATACCATTGATTGTGATAATGGAAATTTATGGACATCCATTATAAGTTATTAACGTTTATTCATTAAGGTTAAATAAGTAATTTGGTAATTTAAGTTAATTATAATAAAACAAATTGAATTATCATCATCATTTTATCCTTCCATAACCGAATATACAAAGAAAATAAAGCTTGGGACAACATTTAGGGTTCGGCACTTATCTAGCTTGATTAAGGTATGTTTTGAGCATGGTTTTTGATGATTTCTATGTTTTTGTGATCGTTGCTTCGTGTTCTAGCTAGCCTATGCTTCAATTTTTGAAAGTGTTGGTGATTAATGCCATTGATGAATGCTTGAGTTCTTGAATGTTTGATGATGGAAAATGAATATTTGTTGATAGATTATCATGTTTTGTAAAGTGATTTTTGGTGAAATTGCATAAAATGGTAATTTGTGAAAATGTGGGGTTAAATGTGTGAATAAATGATAAATATGGGATAATATGTATACTATGAAAATTCGGCTAGCATGAAATTAGAAAGAAATTGTATAATTTGTGATTTTGTGAAATATTGACTAAATTGTAAAATTGTGTAACTTTAGGGACTAAAGTGAAAAAATGCCCAAATATGTGTATGTGGACTAAATTGAAGGTGTTGATGAATAAAGAGTTAATTTTGAATGTATATATATCAAGAACAAAAGAAAACAGATTTAGATCGGGAAAATAGAAAGTTGACGAATAGTCGATTCCGTTTGTTTATTCCAACTACGAGGTAAGTTCATATGCAAATAAACATTTTTAAATTGAATTATATATATTTACTTATTATTGAATTATTATGAATGTTGAAAGAATAATTACGAGTAAGAATCGACAAAGTTACGACATCCGAAAGTCCCGTACGAACCATAGGAATGGTATAGGATACGAATGTCATGACATTAGGTTATCAAGATGTGATTACATGTAAGACCATGTCTGGCACAGTGGCATCGATAGGTGATAACATGTAAGACCATATCTAGGATATGGCATTGTACGAGCTTATGTGATTTTCGAATATCCATAATGATTCCAAACAGTTCAACGGGCAAAGTCAAGTCGAGAAAGAATATGTGAATGAGCTAAGTGACTTAGGTACGTACGAAAGTCATGGAGTATTAAAAAGGTGAAGTATTCGGTGAACTTGATTAAGACATTAAATATATGTTAAATGGAAAAGTTTGTGAATATGAATGATATTAGCTATGTTATATATATTTGAACGGAAATGCAAATGTTCATGTGATAGTTTTATTTGTATTGGCTTACTAAGCTTTTAAAGCTTACTTTGTGTGTTCTTTCCATGTTTTATAGATTATCGAATCTAGCCCGGACTCGGGGACCGTTGGGAATCGTTATCACACTATCAATCATCTTGTTGGTACTTTTGAAGTTTTGTATATATAGTATATGGCATGTATAGGCTAGTGTTATTTTAGTATGTTTGAGCTATGACTTAAGCCACAAGGTTTGGCTTGTTAATGATGTAAATGTTGTGTATATAGCCATTTAAGTTGGCTTGAATTATATGTTTGATAATGGTATATGTGATGTATATAATGTTCTAAGTGTTAACTTGTTTTGGTATGTTTGCCAAATGGTTGTTTATTTGGTTAGTTGGTAATTGACATACTAATGCTTGGAAATTGACATATTATGGTTTGATTTGAGATTATAATATGGTAAGTTATGTAACTTGAAGGAGATTATAAGTTGATGAGTTAATACTTTTGAAAATTAGATAAGATGTGATGATTTTGGCATAATGATTTGGTATGGAATTGAGTAATTGAAATGGTTGATGGTAGATGGTATGGTATGTGTGTGAATTGGCATGTTTTGACTACCTATATATGTTTAGAAATGATGCAATTTGATGTGGTTTAGGTATGCTTGAGTGGGTGAGAAATGTGACTTAAACCAAGTCTACTTTCACTCCACACAACTGAGCACACAGGCATGTGACTCGACTATGTGTGTCACATGGCCTTGGTACACGGCCATGTGTCCCCTGGGGTACCCTTTCGAATTAAGGCAGTATACCTTACAATTTTGACATGGCCTAGACACACAGGCGTGTCCACTGGCCGTGTGTGACACACGAGCTGGCACATGGGCGTGTGGCCTAGTTGTGTGACCTAAGTCAATAATCTCCCCAGTTTTCACATGGCCATGGCACATGGGTGTGTCTTCGGTTGTGTGGTACAAGTCAATATGTATGCCCTGTTTTCACACGGTCTGCTCCATGGGCATGTCTATGGCCGTACGAAGCACATGGCCTGTTCACACAGGCATGTGATCCTTAAATTTTGGAAAAAAAATTTTAAGTTTCCCTAAGTTTGCAATTGTTATCTCTTTAGTCCTGAATCACGTCTAAGCATGTTTTAAGGTCTCTTAAAGCCTTATAAGGGACATTGTGCATGATTTGTATGGATTTTGGATTATGGATGTATAAATGCATGTGATTAAAGTGTATTATTTTGGTAATGCCTCGCAACCCTATTCCGGCGTCGGATACGGGTTAGGGATGTTACAATTCATCTCCCTTAGGTATCTAGAGAATTAGTTCATAATTGTAAATAAAATCATCTCAAAGTCAGTATAACCACAAGAGATAAAAAAAACTCATAAAAATTTTAAAGAAATTAAAAGGAGATCTTCAACGTTGATGGAAATCTGCTTCAGAGTCGGCTTCAATGGTGTTCTTCGAGTTATTTCCTTCCATACTCTTTGATCGCTTCTTATTATCTTCTTCTATTTGTTATTTATAGGCTTTAGAATGCCTAGAAAGCCTACAAAATGTGTTTTTTATGTGTTTGGAATGCGACTTGTGAAATCGTGTGCCAGCCCGTGTGGCTCACATGGTCGTGTAGGAAGGCCTAACCCGTGTGACTCCTGAAATCTGCTCTATTTGTTTGATTTTTTCTCATTTTACGCTCACTTTGCTCCCAAATGCTCTCCTAAGTATAGAAACATGAATTTAAAAGATTAGGAGCATAAAAGTCACCAATTTGCATAAATAATCATCCAAAAATGTATTAAGAACAGGATTAAAATATGTTACTTTTATCACTATCAATATTTAAAAATGTTTACTTGAATTAATTTAGATTTGTGCTTGTAACACTTCATATTTTTCCCAATGTCCGGTACAGATAGGAGATGCTATTGGAAAATATTCATAAAGAAAAATTAGAAATTTAAAACTTAAACAATTAAATAAAATCGTTAAAACATGTTTAAAGTCACTTAAAAGTTTTGAAATATTGTTAAAATCATTTTGAATCATTCTAAGGAGTTCTGAACTTGCCCAAATCATAAATCCAGGTCTCAGGGACTCAAAACAGTAAAAAAAAATAAAGTTGAGCAGATGCAAGGGCTACAAGTCTCAAGACCTTGAACCCTTGTAGTGAAAACTGAATTTAAAAAAATGCATGTCTTAAAACTTAAGGTAGGAAACCCTAAGAACAAGATGAAAATACACCAAAACCTTCCAAAAACATATCATAAACATGCAAGCACAAATTAAAACTCAAAGATACTTAGAGAATATTGAAAATCTATTCTTAACATTCTTTAAACATAAAAATTTCTAAATGAACTCTTCAAAAGAATTCTTAATGACTTTAAAAACTATTTTAAGACATTTCAATTTATATCCATCCACATCAATAGAAAATTAGGCATGCATACCCACGAGTGAACAAAAAAGGATAAAGTAGAGAAACATTAAGTAGAGCTTCCAAGCTCAAACATAATTGACATCTAACATAAGAGTAAAATGACATGAAACTAATATATATATATAGAGAGAGAGAGAGAGAAAGGGAGAGAGAGAATCATGACATGAACGACTCTTAAAATACATGCCACATCTAGATATACCCTAGTTTTATAGTTTTATAATTTTAAATATGGTTTAGTGATCAGGAGGTTGAGTGAAGTTTTACAAACCAAACAAAATCTACGTGCAAAAACAATGTGTAAGCATAAAATGCTTAATAAGTTCAATGGAAATCACTATACTTATTGAATAGGCAAACTGTAATGACTTTATTTTCAACAGTGTCAGAAAATTTGATTTCGATGTCGAATTTCTTTAATCGAATTAGCCAAAAATTAGAATAGAATAATTATGTGTCAAATACAGAATTTTGGGGTTGAATTATTAAATGTAAATTAAATTAGGTCGATTATTAAATATAGTACAAAGACTAAATTGTGAGATGATTAAATAGAAATATTTGATTAGAGATTTACCAAGTCCTTAATGTGCGAAAAAACCAAGACTCAAAAATAATTTATCCTTGATTAAAATCATGTTGGTGGAAAGGGATGATCATGATCATTAAATCCCACTAAGTATGTCTTAAATAAATTTTAACCATTGATTTAGTTTCTAATTAAGCTTAATTTAGTTTTATCCGCATGTGTATATACTAAAAGTAAGTGGGAGAGAATGAAAATTATCAACATCTTCTTCACATTACCGTGCATGTTGAAGGGAAAAGAAGGAAATTTTTACTAAGTGTTCATCAACCCTTAATTAGCAAAATAGATGAGCTTTTCTTTTAATATTTTTGTAGATTTTTCATATATATATGTTAGTCCAGTTGACCTATTGATTTGTTTTTGTTATTATGTGAATTGGGCCAAGGTACCATTGTTGGATTCATAATGAAATGAAAGCTTGAATATTATGGATTGTTGAGAACTAAATTGGTTAAGTTAAGAAAAATGGTTTGAAATATAGTGGGAACAGTTGAATTAAGCTTGAATCAAGTTTTAATTATATGGTTAACGTTGGAAAATAATTGTTAAGTGATGAATGATAAATTGATGCCTAAATTAAACAATTGTATATCTTGGTTTAATATTGCATTTTTTTATTCATTGTCTCTATTCACTTATATCTATTAATTTTTTAATAAAACTCTTCATGAATTGGTCTAAATTTCTTCATTCATTTCCTCTCCTCCATATAAAGGCAACTTAGGATATTTCGAAAACACATCATCAAAAACCATAAATATAAAAAATTCCTTCTAAATTCATTTCTCCTAGTGACAGAGAAAGACAAGATTGTGTTCGCTTGATCATTGTTGTTGTGCTACTACTGTGATCATTTATTGTTATATCCTGGGAGACAAGCGTCCAACGTTACTCAAAGCACCGAGGACAGGTCGAATCTATCTTAAGGAAACTGTTTATACAGGCCTCAACAAAATTCTTCTTCTAATTTTCAACTCTGTCTGATTACAAGTATTATGTTGTGTTACTGCTATTGCATTGTATTGTATTATCATTGTTATTGACATATTAATACTACATAGGATATCGTATTTTCTTATGGTTAAGTATGTGTTATTAGGGACCTAAGTGTAAGAGATAAGAACTTTTGGGTTTGATAGTGAATAATGATAGAATAAAGCCCTTACTAAATAAATATAAAGTCAGATTTAAATTTGATCGAGTAGATCATAAGATACAAGCATTTCAGGTATTATAGTTTTGAGGAATTATATTGAATAGATTGTATTTCATGTTAATATGTATGTTTCCATGTGTAATATGTGAAACTCTTGAATTTTTGTAATCGAATTTATCGAACATAGCCAAAGATAACATTGAGATGCCGAAGGATAAAAGAAAAGAGAAAGTTGTCAATGAATAGCTATTTTAGTTTGTGCTCTAATAATTTGGCTTCAATTTATTCTTAAATAGATAGTTAAATATAATCAAATAATATTGATGTCAAACGGTACATATAAACTTGATCAATTGAGTCAATTAGGTTATGTTTGAAATATGTATATGTATTTTTGTGACAATGAAATTGTACTATTATAATGTTATGTTATCTTGGTTATGATGTGTGTTAATGATTGCTGATAATCAAGTATGTCCTATTAACAGTATCTGATAGAGTTACGGGTATAGTTTATATGCAATAGGGTCCGTTTTGTAGGTGGGAAATATAGCGCTGAACGCGTATTATTATGTGATAGTTCTTTAATACCCTAGGGGTCAAGAATGTATCACTAGCTCAAATACCCTCGGTTGATGAGTGTATTTTGGTGTGGTTGGTGGGATCAGTACGTTATACATGGTTAGCACTTATGTGCATATTTTGGTTTGTTGGTGGGTCCATCTCTGTATTTATCATTGAGTTTGATTTAGTTAATAGAGACCAAAATAATAAAATGAATTTGAATTATAAATGATAATTGATTGTGTTTAAAGTATTAATATTGAGATTGATGTGTTATATGACATAAGACACTAATACCCTATAGGTTTGTTGATATTTTTTATAATCAACAGTGTAACGTGAATACCCTGAAGGTGTTTTAATAGTTGAATAATAGGGAAACTTATGTGGTTTATGATGCTAATTTTAAGCTTGTTATTATGAGATATAATATTTTTCCAACCATGCCACTTAATTTAATTTCATTATATGTATTGATTTCAAATTATGTTTGCACCACTAAGTATACATTACTTTTCGTACAGATTTGTTTGTTTCCATGCGTAGGTCCTGAATAAAATCTCTAGTAGATAAAAAATCTATCAAGTATCTAAGGCTCACCACCTCGACTCAGATTAAGTTTTTACTCTTTTATGCCTAAATTAAAATTTGGTAGCTATATGTTATTTTGGTCAAGTTGGGTTTGTTTGCTTAGTTATGGATTTTGAAGGTTTTTTTTTTTGGAATTTCAATGCTTGATAAATAAACTAATATGCATGTTTATAAGTGTTAGACTACTTAATTCACTTTGTTAGCTTGAGATGTATTGATTATTATGTTATGGGAGTGTATGGCCATATTTTAGTTGATAAATTGTTGCATTTGAGAATGGTGTAATCTTTGTTATGTTTGTATGTTTGTTATGTTTTATGTTAAAGAATATTTAGGACATGAAAGTTGTGACAGCCCTAATTTGACCCTAGTCGGAACGTGGTTTCGGGACCACAAAATCGGGTCGTAAAAAAAAATTAACCATTAAGTTTTGTGTTTATTGTAGGTGAAATAGGCATGTGTGAAAGTTTCATGCTCCAATTTTTTCATTAGTATGTGAAATTATTAAATAGGACTTATGTGAGGAAATTTAGAAATGTGCTAGGCAAATGTTATAGTGGCCTATTAAAGCATGTTAGAAAATACTTGTACTTGCATGTCAAATTAGCCAAAAGTCTAGATGGTGGCCGACCATGCTATGGGTTAAAACATATTATAAATATGTTATGTTAACATTTGTGTTAAAAATAATAAAATAAAGAGCATGGATAATAAAATAATAGTGGTTAGTAGGAGAAGAAACAAAAAAAAAGAGTTAGCTAGGTTGCTCCTCCATTGCCGTAACTAGAGGAAGAAGAAGAGGGGAAGTTCGGCCAAGGTGGTTCTTTAGATTAAAGGTATGTTCAATGTTGCTTTTGGAGGTTTATACATCCTTTGGATGATTAGCCTAATTCTATCTATCTCATGGATGTAATTGGGGTTGTTGGAGAGTTAGGATTCGGCTAAGAGGCTTCAAAATTTTAGTTGATGCCTTGATACTACTAGCATGTTAGCTATATGGATGTGTTAAGTTACTTGAAATGTTAGATAAATTTGAACTCCCTACCAAATTCTTTAGACAACCCATGTTAGAAATTTCGGTATTGAGATGTCTAGAACTTTCGGCCATTGTAGCTATGGAGAAATAAGGTTTTTGTTTCTTGTTAAATTTAGATGAACAAGGGTAGGTGAGTGTTTGAACTATACAAATAATCATATGTGAGCATTAGGTGCTAAGGGAAAGGAATCGGCTACCTTATTAGGTACCAAGACCGAATGTGAATTTGATTAGGTTTGAGTAATTATTATGCTTAAAATCGATGTTGTTAAGTACCATGTTCTAGCCGAACATGTAGCTGTTTAATGTTGTGAACAAGTGCCGTTTAGTTGTTCTAAAATTGTCTAAATTAGATGTTTAATCATCTAAGGGTTCGGCATTGTGCATTCTTGTTAAGAGTTTGATTTGAAATCATGAGATCTTGTTGACTTGTGTTTAAATGGCATTCGGTCATGGTCTATGGGAGTTTATTAATCCGGTTTAGGTGCCAAATACTTTGTATTGGAAATTTTGATGTGTAAGTAGGAATTAATTAAGATGATATTGAGACATTCGAAAATAAATATGTATTAAAGTTATATTTGTAGTAGTTTAATGTGATTTACCAAGTGCACAAATTTGAAAGCGAGAAGGTGATAGACTTAAGTGGTAATTGATTCAAATAAATTGGTTCTAAAATGTATATGAATGTCGTATGATTGTGTTTGATTAGGAGGTAAATTTTTTGATTTAGCTCAAGAGCTTAGAGGATCAACGTTGGATAGGGGAAAGGAAAAAGTAATTGAATAGCCGTTGAAGTCGTTCGACAACGTCTGAGGTAAGTCTTCGAGTAATGAAACTTAGTTTATGATTTGATCAAGTCATGACATATAAGCATAACAAATAAACGGTGATATAATGATTCTACTTGAATGATATATTGAGGTGATTAGTTTATACCTATGACGGGTAGCCGAATGTGTATAGAGATCATGTTATAAAGCCAATCAAAATCATGCTCTTTGTATGTGGCTATTGAGCCGAAATTGGTAAGGTTTGGTAAGTGTCTTGTGTTTGAGCTTTAGTAATGAAAATGAAATATGGATGTGTCATGATTTATTGATATATGTGCATGATTATTCGAATGATATCCGGGCTAAGTCCCGAAGGCATTTGTGCTAGTGACTATATCCGGGCTAAGTCCCGAAGGCATTTGTGCTAGTGACTATATCCGGGCTAAGTCCCGAAGGCTTTTGTGCTATTGACTATATCCGGGCTAAGACCCGAAGGCATTTGTGCGAGTTGCTATATCCGGCTAAATCCCGAAGGTACTTGGGTTTGGAAATGAGCGATCTTGCTATAATAATTTCAATTAATACGTTCATAAAATCCAAACGATAAGGTATGTTTCGTATATGCATCGGAAAACTTAATTCCTTTTTAGATAGTACGCGCTCTATTGATTAACAACTTCCAGCCGTTAGTTAGGTTTGATCCCCTGTGTATGAATATACTGGTTGAGGTGTGAAGTAAGTATGATTTTGGGAACATGCGTATATGTAACTATTCATTTAGTCATATGAACGCTATACTTTAGTCATAAATAATTTCATTACTTGAACTTACTAAGCATTAAAATGCTTACTCTGTTACTTTGATTCTCTGTTTTATAGATTTTGCTCGTCAGCTATCGGATCGGGAGTGTCAAAGTCGAAGTCATCCACACTATCTAAGCCACTTTTGGTACTCTTTTAGTTCAATTTTGAAAATGGCATGTATAGGGCTGACCCTTGTTGTTAATTAAGTACCCTTTGGTAATGTGTATTCGTATAGCCATGCGAAAATGGCTCGTATATTTTGAAGTATAAGATTATGGTCTTGTGATATGGATATTCAGTTTGGTGGAAATGTTTGGTAATGACTAGCCATTGGAATGGCCAATCATGGTCCTATTGGTGCTACGTACGTCATGGCTAATCGGGATTACCCTTGATTATAATGTATGTCAATTTGCTATTCGATACATGGAAAATTATGAAATAGGTAAAATTTACCTTAAAATAGATGCTGACAGCAGCAGTGACATAAGTTGGAAAAATCACTAAAAATAGTAGGAATGGAATTAAATAGTGAATAAATTATGTAATCTAATCTTGATGAGTCTATTTTCATATGAAAGAAACGAAATGACCATATGAGTCGTATTTTATGAGATGTTTAAGATTTCGTGAAACAGGGCCAGAGCGTTTTCTGGATCCCCTGTTCTGATTTTGAAAATTTACCATAAATTAACCAGAGACAATTAGAAGTCATGCTTTATATGTATAGATTCCTTTTTGAGTCTAGTTTCATTAGAAATAAACAGAATAAGTATTGAAGCTCTGTACAGGGAGATATCTAAGTCGTAATGCCTGAAGGTCAGAGTAGTCGAACCTTGAAATAGGGGAGACTTTAACTAATAAACTGTACTAATTGGATCGACCAAAAAAATTCTAAAAAAAAATTTGTAGATGGACATATGAGTTTAGTTTCAGGAAAAATTTACGGAATCAGTTTTCGAGTTTTGGAACTCGAGATATGATTTTTAAAGTAACTGTGATGCAGTTAGCCACCTTGTCTGGAAATTTTAAAATGAACTGTGTAAGTAAATGAATTAAGTCCGTTAACACCTCGTGTTCGACTCCAACAACGGTCTCGAGTACGGGGAGTCACAACTTTATTGGTATCAGAGCTACGGTTTAGTCGATTCTAGGACTACCGTAATACGTTCGGGTTTAGCTATACATGCCATTATGTGTTTATTGATAGTGTGGTGATTTTTGACAGTTAAAATGTGTTTACTTATAGTAATGGATCCCGATCCCAACCGAGCGGTAGCTAATGATGTTGAGAGTGTAGCGCCTGCTCCCGTGCAAGGGATAGCACCGGCAGACTCTCAACCTATTGCTAGTAATCAGAATGATGAAGCTAGACAGGCTTTTTATAACGTAATGAATGAGTGGTTCAACTAGTACATTCGAACTAATACGGCTGTTCCACAACCCCCATTCCCGACCAATACAATCCCTGCACCTGCGATACCTCCGGTAACTGACCAGATAAGGTTAAATAAGCCTCCAGTTGACAGAATCCGAAAACATGGGGCTACTGAATTTAAGGCTACAGACAGCGATGATGCCGAGCAAGCTGAATTTTGGTTGGACAACACTCTTCGGGTACTTGATGAACTATCTTGCACACCCGATGAATGCCTTAAGTGTACTATCTCCTTGCTATGAGATTCTGCCTATTATTGGTGGAATACGTTGATTTCTGTTGTGCCCAGAGAGCAAGTAACTTGGGAGTTTTTCCAAACCGAGTTTCGAAAAAAGTATATCAGCCAGAGATTCATTGATCAAAAACGGAAAGAATTTCTTGAACTTAAACAAGGTTCCATGTCGGTTACTGATTATGAACGAAAGTTTGTAAGGCTTAGCCGGTACGCTCGAGAATGCATTTCCTCAGAAGCCTTAATGTGCAAACATTTCGAAGATGGACTGAACGAAGATATAAAACTGTGTGTTGGCATTTTAGAAATCAGAGAATTTGTGGTACTTGTCGAGCGAGCTTGCAAAGCCGAAGAGCTTAGTAAGGAGAAAAGAAAAGCTGATATGGGAGCAAATGAGTTTCGTAAGAGATCTGCGGGAAAGCCCTTTCAACAGTCATCGAAGAAATTTAGAGATGATTCAGGCTGGTCTAAAGGCACTTCGGGCTTTTCTAGACGAGATCGTGATCGACCCCCTGTGAGTACACGAGTCGCTTCGGTTGCTAGTGTTGGAAATAATCGTCGAGACAGAACAGAGTGCCAGTATTTTGGTAAATGGCATTCGGGGAGTTGTAGATTCCATGATCGCTCCTGTTATAAGTGCGAATCAGCTGACCACTTTATCAAGGATTGCCCGAGACTGTCTGAACAGAATGTAAATCAGAGTGGGAAAACGGGTGCTACTACTGCTCGAGGTAGACCATCCAAAAATGTGGGGAATGCTAGTGGCGGTCAGAGAGGATCTAGAGATGTTACTACCAGATCTGAGGCTCGTGCTCCTGCTAGAGCTTATGCTATACGTGCACGCGAGGATGCTTCTTCACCAGATGTTATTATTGGTACTTTCACTCTCTTTGATACTAATGTGATTGCATTAATTGACCCTGGTTCTACTCATTCTTATATATGTGAGACTTTAGCATCCAGTAAGACTTTACCTGTTAAGTCTACTGAGTTCGTTATTAGAGTGTCGAATCCCTTGGGTCATTATGTGCTTGTTGATAAGTTGTGTAAGAAATGTCCCTTAGTAATTCGAGGTTCCTATTTTCCGGCGAACTTGATGCTTTTACCGTTTGATGAATTTGATGTTATTCTCGGTTTGGATTGGTTGACCGTGCATGATGCGGTTGTGAATTGCAAAAGCAAGACTATTGATTTGAAGTGTGCAAATAATGAGATAATCCGAGTTGAATCTACTGTCTTGAATGGATTGCCAACAATAATATCCTCGATGTTAGCTCAAAAATATGTGAGAAAGAGGTGTGAAGCGTATCTTGCATACGTACTTGATAATGAAGAATCAGGAAAGAAACTTGAGTCGGTACCAGTGGTTTGTGAATATCCGGATGTTTTTCCCGAAGAATTACCAGGGTTATCACCTGTTCGAGAGGTAGAGTTTGGCATCGAACTTGTACCTGGTACTACACCGATTTCGATAGCTCCGTACCGTATGGCACCAACGGAATTAAAGGAATTGAAAGCTCAGTTGCAAGAGTTGACGGATAGAGGTTTCGCTCGACCAAGTTTCTCACCTTGGGGTGCACCAGTATTGTTTGTGAAAAAGAAGGACGGAACCATGAGGTTGTGCATCGACTATCGTCAGCTGAATAAAGTGACAATAAAGAATAAATATCCGTTACCGCGTATTGATGATTTGTTTGATCAACTAAAGGGAGCCTCAGTGTTTTCAAAGATAGATTTGAGATCGAGCTATTATCAGTTGTGAATTCGGGATTCGGATATACCGAAAACTGCTTTCAGAACAAGATACGGTCACTACGAGTTCTTAGTGATGCCGTTTGGGCTCACTAATGCCCCTACGGTATTTATGGATTTGATGAATCGAATCTTCAGACCGTTTTTGGATCGGTTTGTAGTTGTGTTTATTGATGATATTTTGGTCTATTCGAGAAATGAAACCGATCATGCTGAACACCTGGGATTAGTGTTGCAGATTTTACGGGATAAGCAGTTATATGCTAAGTCCAGTAAGTGTGATTTCTGGTTAAGAGAGGTTAGCTTCTTGGGTCATGTGGTATCTGCATCGGGTATTCGAGTTGATCTGAGCAAAATTTTAGCCATACTTAACTGGAAGCCCCCGAGAAATATTACTGAGGTTCGGAGCTTTTTGGGACTTGCCGATTACTACAGACGGTTTGTAAAGGGTTTCTCAATGATAGCCACACCAATGACGAAGCTACTTCAGAAAGATGTTAAGTTCGAATGGTCAGAAAAATGTCAGAAAAGTTTTGATCAACTAAAAGCTTACTTGACTGAAGCTCCAATGCTAGTGCAGCCTGAATCAGGCAAAGAGTTTGTCATTTACAGTGGCGCATCCTTACTTGGGTTGGGTTGTGTATTGATGCAAGAAGGTCGAGTTGTAGCGTATGCGTCGAGGCAATTGAAGCCACATGAGAAAAATTATCCAACCCATGATCTCGAATTAGCTGCCATCATATTCGCTTTGAAAATATGGAGACACTACTTATTTGGTGAGAAGTGCCATGTATTTTCGGATCATAAAAGTCTCAAATATTTGATGACTCAAAGAGATTTGAATCTGCGACAAAGACGTTGGCTCGAGTTGTTAAAAGATTATGAGCTTGTCATTGACTATCACCCGGGAAAGACTAATGTGGTTGCGGATGCCTTAAGTCATAAATCACTGTTTGCTTTACGAGCGATGAATGTACATTTTTCGGTTCTATCCGATAATGTGTTAGTAGCAGAAATAAAGGCCAAACCATTGTTGATTCATCAAATTCGTGAAGCTCAGGAAGTCGATGATGAATTGGTTGCAAAACGGGCTGAATGTGTTTCGAATAAGGAATCAGAGTTTCAAATTGATGATGACGATTGTTTGAGGTTCAGAAGTCGTTTGTGTGTTCCAAGGAATTCAGAACTTATTTCGACAATTCTGAACGAAGCTCATTGTAGCCGAATGTCAATTCACCCGGGGAGTACGAAAATGTACAACGATCTGAGACGTCAGTTTTGGTGGCATGGTATGAAACGAGACATTTCCGATTTTGTTTCGAAGTGTTTAATATGTCAACAAGTGAAAGCGGAACATCAAGTGCCTACAGGATTACTTCAGCCGATCATGATACCTGAGTGGAAGTGGGATCGAGTCACGATGGATTTTGTATCTGGATTGCCATTGTCATCAAGCAAGAAAGATGCGATCTGGGTTGTTGTTGATAGACTGACAAAGTCGGCTCATTTTATCCCTGTACATACGGATTATTCTCTTGACAAGCTAGCTGAAATATATGTATCCCAGATTGTAAGGTTACATGGGGTACCAATTTCTATTGTATCAAATAGAGATCCGAGATTCACATCATGATTTTGGAAGAAATTTCAAGAAGCTTTGGGTACCAAGTTGCATTTTAGCACCGCATTTCATCCACAGACTGATGGTCAATCCGAGCGGATAATTCAGATACTCGAGGATATGTTGAGATGTTGCATCCTTGAGTTTAGTGGTTCATGGGAGCGGTATTTACCTTTGATTGAATTCGCTTACAACAATAGTTTTCAATCAAGTCTTAATATGGCACCTTACGAGGCTTTGTACGGTCGTAAATGCCGTACACCATTGTTTTGGACCGAGCTCGGTGAAAGTAAAATTTTCGGAGTTAATTTGATTAAAGATGCTGAGCAGAAAGTAAAGATAATTCGTGAAAGTCTGAAGGCAGAATCAGATCGTCAGAAGTCGTACGCGGATTTAAAACGAAGAGATATTGAGTATCAGGTGGGAGACAAAGTGTTTCTTAAAGTTTCACCTTGGAAAAAGATACTCAGATTTGGCCGTAAGGGCAAACTGAGTCCGAGGTTCATAGGGCCGTATGAAATATCCGAACGAGTTGGTCCAGTGGCTTATAGATTGATTTTACCCCCTGATCTCGAAAAGATTCACAACGTTTTTCACGTTTCGATGCTTCGACGTTACAGATCTGATCCTTCGCACATAATTAATCCCTCCGAGGTTGAAATTCAATCCGATATGAGTTATGAAGAAGAACCGATTCGTATCCTAGCTCGTGAAGTGAAATAATTACGAAATAAAAAGGTTCCTTTAGTAAAAGTGTTATGGCACAAGCACGGGGTCGAAGAAGCTACTTGGGAAACCGAGAACTCTATGAAAGAACGATACCCAAACCTATTTACCGGTAAGATTTTCGGGGACGAAAATTTCTTAAGTGGGGGAGAGTTGTGACAGCCCTAATTTAACCCTAGTCGGAAAGTGGTTTCGGGACCACAAAACCGGGTCGTAAAAAAATAATTAACCATTAAGTTTTGTGTTTATTGTAGGTGAAATAGGCATGTGTGAAAGTTTCATGCTCCAATTTTGTCATTAGTATGTGAAATTATTAAATAGGACTTATGTGAGGAAATTTAGAAATGTGCTAGGCAAATGTTATAGTGGCCTATTAAAGCATGTTAGAAAATACTTGTACTTGCATGTCAAATTAGCCAAAAGTCTAGATGGTGGCCGGCCATGCTATGGGTTAAAACATATTATAAATATGTTATGTTAACATTTGTGTTAAAAATAATAAAATAAAGAGCATGGATAATAAAATAATAGTGGTTAGTAGGAGAAGAAACAAAAAAAAGAGTTAGCTAGGTTGCTCCTCCATTGTCGTAACTAGAGGAAGAAGAAGAGGGGAAGTTCGGCCAAGGTGGTTCTTCAGATTAAAGGTATGTTCAATGTTGCTTTTGGAGGTTTATACATCCTTTGGATGATTAGCCTAATTCTATCTATCTCATGGATGGAATTGGGGTTGTTGGAGAGTTAGGATTCGGCTAAGAGGCTTTAAAATTTTAGTTGATGCCTTGATACTACTAGCATGTTAGCTATATGGATGTGTTAAGTTACTTGAAATGTTAGATAAATTTGAACTCCCTACCAAATTCTTTAGACAACCCATGTTAGAAATTTCGGTATTGAGATGTCTAGAACTTTTGGCCATTGTAGCTATGGAGAAATAAGGTTTTTGTTTCTTGTTAAATTTAGATGAACAAGGGTAGATGAGTGTTTGAACTATACAAATAATCATATGTGAGCATTAGGTGCTAAGGGAAAGGAATCGGCTACCTTATTAGGTACCAAGACCGAATGTGAATTTGATTAGGTTTGAGTAATTATTATGCTTAAAATCGATGTTGTTAAGTACCATGTTCTAGCCGAACATGTAGCTGTTTAATGTTGTGAACAAGTGCCGTTTGGTTGTTCTAAAATTGTCTAAATTAGATGTTTAATCATCTAAGGGTTCGGCATTGTGCATTCTTGTTAAGAGTTTGATTTGAAATCATGAGATCTTGTTGACTTGTGTTTAAATGGCATTCGGTCATGGTCTATGGGAGTTTACTAATCCGGTTTAGGTGCCAAATACTTTGTATTGGAAATTTTGATGTGTAAGTAGGAATTAATTAAGATGATATTGAGACATTCGAAAATAAATATGTATTAAAGTTATATTTGTAGTAGTTTAATGTGATTTACCAAGTGCACAAATTTGAAAGCGAGAAGGTGATAGACTTAAGTGGTAATTGATTCAAATAAATTGGTTCTAAAATGTATATGAATGCCGTATGATTGTGTTTGATTGGGAGGTAAATTATTTGATTTAGCTCAAGAGCTTAGAGGATCAACGTTGGATAGGGGAAAGAAAAAAGTAATTGAATAGCCGTTGAAGTCGTTCGACAACGTCCGAGGTAAGTCTTCGAGTAATGAAACTTAGTTTATGATTTGATCAAGTCATGACATATAAGCATAACAAATAAACGGTGATATTAGTATTCTACTTGAATGATATATTGAGGTGATTAGTTTATACCTATGACGGGTAGCCGAATGTGTATAGAGATCATGTTATAAAGCCAATCAAAATCATGCTCTTTGTATGTGGCTATTGAGCCGAAATTGGTAAGGTTTGATAAGTGTCTTGTGTTTGAGCTTTAGTAATGAAAATGAAATATGGATGTGTCATGATTTATTGATATATGTGCATGATTATTCGAATGATATCCGGGCTAAGTCCCGAAGGCATTTGTGCTATTGACTATATCCGGGCTAAGTCCCGAAGGCATTTATGCTAGTGACTATATCCGGGCTAAGTCCCGAAGGCATTTGTGCTAGTGACTATATCCGGGCTAAGTCCCGAAGGCTTTTGTGCTATTGACTATATCCGGGCTAAGACCCGAAGGCATTTGTGCGAGTTGCTATATCCGGCTAAATCCCGAAGGTACTTGGGTTTGGAAATGAGCGATCTTGCTGTAATAATTTCAATTAATACGCTCATAAAATCCAAACGATAAGGTATGTTTCGTATATGCATCGGAAAACTTAATTCCTTTTTAGATAGTACGCGCTCTATTGATTAACAACTTCCGGCCTTTAGATAGGTTTGATCCCCTGTGTATGAATATACTGGTTGAGGTGTGAAGTAAGTATGATTTTGGGAACATGCGTATATGCAACTATTCATTTAGTCATATGAACGCTATACTTTAGTCGTAAATAATTTCATTACTTGAACTTACTAAGCATTAAAATGCTTACTCTGTTACTTTGATTCTCTGTTTTATAGATTTTGCTCGTCAGCTATCGGACTCGGGAGTGTCAAAGTCGAAGTCATCCACACTATCTAAGCCACTTTTTGGTACTCTTTTAGTTCAATTTTGAAAATGGCATGTATAGGGCTGACCCTTGTTGTTAATTAAGTACCCTTTGGTAACGTGTATTCGTATAGCCATGCGAAAATGGCTCGTATATTTTGAAGTATAACATTATGGTCTTGTGATATGGTTATTCAGTTTGGTGGAAATGTTTGGTAATGACTAGCCATTGGAATGGCCAATCATGGTCCTATTGGTGCTACGTACGTCATGGCTAATCGGGATTACCCTTGATAATAATGTATGTCAATTTTCTATTCGATACATGGAAAATTATGAAATAGGTAAAATTTACCTTAAAATAGATGCTGACAGCAGCAGTGACATAAGTTGGAAAAATCACTAAAAATAGTAGGAATGGAATTAAATAGTGAATAAATTATGTAATCGAATCTTGATGAGTCTATTTTCATATGAAAGAAACGAAACGACCATATGAGCCGTATTTTATGAGATGTTTAAGATTTCGTGAAACAGGGCCAGAGCATTTTCTGGATCCCCTGTTCTGATTTTGAAAATTTACCATAAATTAACCAGAGACAATTAGAAGTCATGCTTTATATGTATAGATTCCTTTTTGAGTCTAGTTTCATTAGAAACAAACGGCATAAGTATTGAAGCTCTGTACAAGTCGTAATGCCTGAAGGTCAGAGTAGTCGAACCTTGAAACAGGGGAGACTTTAACTAATAAACTGTACAATTGGCTCGACCAAAAAAATTCTAGAAAAAAATTTGTAGATGGACATATGAGTCTAGTTTCAGGAAAAATTTACGGAATCGGTTTTCGAGTTTTGGAACTGGAGATATGATTTTTAAAGTAACTGTGATGCAGTTAGCCAGCTTGTCTGGAAATTTTAAAATGAACAGTGTAAGTAAATGAATTAAGTTCGTTAACACCTCGTGTTCGACTCCAGCAACGGTCTCGGGTACGGGCGTCACAAAATTTTAGTTCTAAAAGCCATAGATATGAATTGGAAATTCTTAGGGTCAAGATAGGTGCATTTTGGATGTTTTGAGTCAAACAGTAAGTTTCTCTGCGAAGTCCTTTGTCTCAACGCCGCGACTTTCTTGCCCAACGTCCCAACTAGGCATTTTCACATCGTGGCTTCGCCAAGCACATAGAGATGTCGCAGTGTCCTCTGTTTCAACTTTGCAACTTTGCCTATTGTTCTGGCACTAAGTCCCTAATCACTTCTAAAGATTCACGAATGCATTCGTAGGCACGAGCTAAACCAGGACGTTTCCAATCAATGTATTCTAAATATCAATATTGTGTTAATTCATGATTTTAGTTATTTTGGTGATCTTGTTGTTTGAATAAGTTAAGGTACTTAACATAATGGTTGAAAATAATTTGAGTTACTCTGGCAATGTAATGTGACGTCGTGCACTCAGATCTGACAACCGGATCTGATGTGGGATGTTAAACAAAGCAACCACAAATCTCAACAAGATTATCACACATTTATCATAATAACATGGCAAGATAAAAGTATATAATTTAACTAAACATAGAGCCACATGCATATGAAATGCGTATGCCCATTAAGCATTCTCATATCTACTTCGTTCACATCTCCAAGATTTATAAGTGAAGTACATTCAACATCAGTGTAAAAGGAAAATTTACCAAAGTCATTTAGGTCATATATTTTATATCCATACCTTTATTTTGATATTATATTTTTATCAAATTTTATATTAACACTAATTGTTATCTCAGTAAAACAAGAGTTAAACACTTGTAAGAAATGCATATATACACTAAATGAGCACCAAAATGTCATGCTCGAAGGAAACAAAACTCCAAATATATCATGAGGACCTCTAAAGAGGTAGTGTATGCCCAATGGTCAGCATAATATGTCCCGCCAAGGGGTAACACACCAAAATTCCATGTAAAATCACATAACTCCATAATCCCACATAACATTAGTACAAAACTCTAATAGAATAAACATATGAAACCTTAATTGACATACCAACTATATCCTAGTATTTCTAATAAATTTACATGGACTTAACATTAATTTAAGTAAGAGTTTATAATGTTACATGTTCATATCGATTTAAAGAAAAACATATAAACTCAAATCAATATCAAGAGGTCATTAAACCCATATGACCAAATAATTCCTTTAAATGAAGTCTTTGTTATATTTATCATTTTCATATCTTACCATAACAAAGTTCATGCTTTTTGCTAATGTCCCATGCATAGCTCATCATACCCATAATAGATATACCATGTAGACGCCCTCTCGCTTCAGCTTGTCAAGTAGGAAATTGTGACGGTCAATGTCAAGGATAAACAAATAAGGAGATGATGGATGTATAACTGCTCTTATCTTTTCTATTAACATATCCAAAATATTATAAATTATCTAATAAAATTTTTATAAAATTATCTATTAACTTAATTTATAAAATTAACATATCCAAAAATTAATAATAATGATAAAATTTGAAATTAAAAATTTTATTAGATAATTTTATAAATTATGATATATATATATGTTTAAGTTAAAGGCTATGTGGAAAAATAATAAATGCAAGTAGTGTTTTTGTTATACAATATTAGGGTGGAGATGATGTATAAAACTATTTCTGCAATAAATACGAGAAACATGTTTGATATTTGATTAGAATAAGTGTTTTAATTTACCGCATTATTTCTATTAGACTTTGATTAGAATATGTTTTTACAAGTTTATAAATAGACATAGTTTATACTCCTCTTGTATTATTCGAATTCGATATAGTAAATTTTTCTTTTCCTCTCCCCATGATTTTTTCCTCGAAAGTGTTTTCACCTAAAATTCTATGTGTTCTATTTTTCTCTCTTTCTTTGCGATTCATTGTCATTATCGATGTTCAATTTTCACAATCTTTAAACTAAGTTGGTTTCATTAAATTTGTTGATTGAAATAATATAACTTTTGATTCTTAATAAAAATATATATAAATTTTTTTTAATTTAAAAATATTTTTATTAAGAAAAAACCATATGTATTCAAAATCCAAGAAAATAAAAGAACTGTAGGATGACTAACGGGGAGGATCACTAAACCCGAGTTAGCAGGCTCACCCCATACACCAATAATCTATTATTCTACATCCCCATCAAACGAGTTCACCAGATTATTAACATTCAAAGGTTCTAAGAAATAAACAAGTAAAACAATTCATTCAGTGTGGTTTACATGTAAGAAGGCTATCTGAAAGAGAAAATGAGCTATCTATTAGCCAAATGAACCCAACAAAAAGATAATGCTAAAACAATGAACATAACACCAAGCAATCAGAAATTAAACAACCGAATTCAGAATCATCTTCTATGGGTCGAGTCAACACATGCACAACTAACATACAATCCAACATGATGATGACATGGCCAAGATGCCAAAATTTTAGCCACGACAAAGCCTCCCTGACAACAAAAACCTCTATTATCCTAAGACTGAACGACGCCCTTTCAAACCCCGTAAGGCCTTTTACTAGGTGACCATGATTGTCGCGAATAACCACCGCCAACCTCGATAGCATGTTTGTCTTCAAAATTTGAGGCATCAACAAGGGCGAATCTAAGGAGATTGGCAGGGGTCCCGACTCAATTTTTCATTTTGATCTTTTAAAATTTTTAAAATTATAATTACTAGGTGACCATGATTGTCGCGAATAACCACCGCCAACCTCGATAGCATGTTTGTCTTCAAATTTTGAGGCATCAACAGGGGCGAATCTAAGGGGATTGGCAGGGGTCCCGACTCAATTTTTCATTTTGATCTTTTAAAATTTTTAAAATTATAAATTAGTAAAGGTAGAATTGTACTTTGGCCCCACTAAAAATGATAAAATTTTGATTTAATCCTTTAAAAATTACTATAGTAAAAGTTACAATTTAATTTCGGCCTAGCTTCACTCCTGGACATCAACGTTAAATTTGATAAAACCATGATGAGGTGACTGCCAACATATTGTCCCATACGAACAAGGAACGAGTATCACCACCTAAGCCATCTCCCTCCCGCACACCGACCTAAACCACACCCACCATACCCGAGGCTGACGGATCAGTGGCAGAAGTATAAACCATGTTGGCTACCATTCAATCTTGCACTAAACAGTCAGCATTATAGATAACCCAAGACGGAGAAAGCTCACAATGTTGCCATTGAACGAGATTCTGGGCTAACCAAATTTACCACAGAAGCACAAGCCCTCGGCGCATGGCCACATAACAAAGCCAACCGTCCCAACAAAAAATCATTCTATGTAACATTATCGGTAGGGATATTTACAGGCCATCGAACTGCCTGCACTTTACAACAATGCAACAGAACATGTTCAACATCCTCATCCCCATGGCCCTGGTAACATTCGGCCGACACCGCAATACACGTCTCAAGTAGCGGCATTTTAACAGGAAGAAAATGGTGCAGGCAACGCCATATGAATTCCTTCACTTGAGGAGAACTTGCACTTGCCAAACTTGTTGCCAAGGTCCATCCCGAGCCAATTCATTCACGTTTGAGTACATGCTCATCGCTGTTATGTAGGCTGACTTAACACTATACTAACCATCAACAGTAAAATGCCATATAAGCTTGTCAAGATGAGGACTTAAGCTGAAGAGGATTCACTATATATATTTTTTATTCCTAACATCAATTCAGTAAAAAAATTAAATAATAACTTCATAATAAAACTTCAAACTTTGAGAGCCTCAAATAAACATTAAAAGCTTCTAATAAAAATAACAAACAAAAAATAAATTAAAAATACACAAATATGTAAGTTATTCCTATATATATATATATATGATGCAACACCTCTAAAAATCAACTTTCATTAAAAATCAACTTTCATTGACATATAAAAGAAACAATTTTAAATCGACAACTAGAGATTTGCTATAAAAATAAAGAAATATATATTTAAAATATTTTAGATTTGAATTAAAATATTTATTTTATTGAAAATAGTTTTCAAAAAATAATTGCTTAAAAATATTTTACTTTCAAAAAATCAATTTAGATTTTAAAATTTATTTTTTGTGAGTTGCAACCAAAAATTGGTGAAATTATAAACAAACAGAAAGTACAGCAACTAATATCAAAATTTAACCAAATATGTAACTTAAGAACAAAATTGAAAGATAATATAGATTCCTGGATGAAATTAGATCTATTAATTGGATTTTAGGACAAAGTTGGTGGAGCCCGTAACACTTAAAGCTTTCAATAACAGTCTCCTCTCCTGCTAAACTTCTAGCAAACGATCCCTCATGCCACTTTACGCACGGCCTGCTTTTCCTCGAACATTCTAGAGCAATGGAACAAACGAAGACAGAAACGCAACCCAACTCCAGCTCAGCTCCGATCCGAGAACCGAACCTGAAAGACTCGGATCCCGCAATGGATGCGGAGGGCTTTGTTGTGGTTCCAACATCAGAGCCTCAGGAAAAGGAAGAGAAAGAGACTCAGAATCCGAAAGTGAGTCAGATTCAAAGCGAGCAATCACCGGTTCAGTCACCATCTGGATCGAGGAAATCAGTTCATTGGAGTCCGGAATTGATCAGCGAGTCGCGTGCTGTGGATCACAGTTCCACCATGTCAGCTCCTGACGGATCCAATCCTTACGTTACTCATGCTCCGCCTACGGAATCTTCTTCCGCTTCCTTCAAAGGCAAGCCATTACACATTTTATTTCTATTTTGATTTTTTTTTTAAATTAATTATTAAATTATTTCTTTTCTGAACTTGGAACCAGAGAAGATGGACACAGTGAAGGATGTCTTAGGGAGATGGGGGAGGAAGGTGGCAGAAGCGACGAGGAAAGCAGAGGATCTGGCCGGGAACACGTGGCAGCACTGTATTTTTTCTGTTTTCTTTTAGAATTTCAATTGCTTTCTAGTTTATTTTTAATATTTGGTGCTTCCCCTCTTGGTTGGATTTGTATCTGGTATGAATTCTATTGCGATTGGGCTTTTAGGGTTAGAATTGATATCGAGCGCTTGGTCATTTTGGCTGGTTGATATTACTGAAAGCTGAAATCTCAGATACTGAATTAGGGTTTAATATCTGGGTGAACTATTTGGTAGGGTTCGTGTTTTGTATAGCACGCTAGTTCTAAGAGTACTATAGGATATTAGGGAAGCATCATTTTGGCAATGTTGGACAACTTTAGATATTGTGATTAAGGAAAGGGAGAGAATGTAATAAACTTCATTCTTTTTTCTTGTTTTTAACATGCTTTTAGGAAATGTAGTATTGATTTGTCAAGTGTTGGCTGGAGTTAGCATTTGTGTCTTAAATATTTACTAGGGAAAGAATAGAATTTGATGTAAGATTTAAGGTCAGCGTACTGCAGTTTCCTCAATTGGCATGTTCACTTCTTATAAAGCAGGCTTAAGATTTGAGTTATAGACTTGCATTTAATCAAACAAAAGACTTGAGCTGATAAAATATTTGACAAAGCAAAATGTGACTTATTTACACCCTAGCCGAGGGAGGTAATCAGGGGTGAGAAAACCTGGTGGACCTTCTGTACAAGCATCTACCCAAACATAGAGTTAGTGTTATGAATGGCTCAGTAAAAAAGAGGAGGGGGGGGGCATGATGTAGCATTAGTTTCCAGAGATTTAGTGGTTATTGCTTCCATATCTCTCAATGGTTAGTAAGAGCTTTCTAGTCTGCTGTGGTTGACCTTGGATCAGAAGCAAGCTAGTTGTTCCTTTATTCTGCATTTAGTCATATAGCTAATTATTTAAAGTCTAAACATTTTAGTTTTCTTAAGTCATGGGTATCATCTGATTTATCCTTAGGGATGCTCAAAACTTACCCATATATTAAATATAACTGAAAGTATATTCTTGTTTCTTCTAATCGATAGAATTATTATTATCCAAACCATATTTGCTATTTCTTTGTTGAGATGTTATATTCTTGTTTCTTCTAATCGATAGAATTATTATTATCCAAACCATATTTGCTATTTCTTTGTTGAGATGTCTCGTGGACATTTGTTGATGACAGCTCTTGCACTATAAATGTCTCCTAAACTTTGTCCAACTTTGGGGTCTCTTTTTTTTTTTTTTTCTCCTTATACTTCTCACCTTCTGTCTCTAACATTAGAACTCTATTCATCCACCTAATTGCTTTCTTTAAGTGCATGCTACAATCATATAAATTGTGCATCACTTTCTTAATGCTTACATTGTTTCTTGAGCAGTCTATAACACAATTGCACATCCCTTTTGTACTTAAGGCCATCTCTAACTCCTTATTCGCTACATTATTGCCTCTTTTTTGGTCATTATTCATTACATTACCTCAACTTAGTCATACACAGAATGATCACAAAGTAATGATCTTATGCATCCTTCATCGTGCCTGGATTCTTTTCTACTGGTCTTGTATGGCACCTTTTAGAATCATACTGTTGCTTCTATTTGGGCATGGGACATTGCCAAAGATTCAATTTTACAAAAGACAGAAACATGGAAAATTTTGTGGGCACTTTCAAATTAAAATAATATGCTATTTCTGATTTTTCCCCTTTTGCTCTCACCCTTTGTCTTCTGTCTTGCTTATGAAGTAGTATGACATACATAAAATTACTGAAAATATGTTTTTCGCTTTTCTTTATCAGTAAAAACAAGTCCTAGTTTTGCTGAGGCTGCCATGGGAAGAATTGCTCAGGGAACAAAGGTTTTAGCAGAAGGTGGGTATGAGAAAATTTTTAGACAAACTTTTGAGACGGTACCTGAAGAGCAACTTCAAAATTCTTTTGCATGTTACTTGTCCACATCGGCTGGTCCTGTCATGGGAGTTTTATATGTATCTACAGCAAAGCTTGCGTATTGCAGTGACAGTCCTCTTTCCTATCAAAATGGTAGCAAGACTGAATGGAGCTACTACAAGGTTTGTTTGCATTAGCCTTAACATGCTTCCATTTTAAAAGGACTGGTCACAATGAGATCCTATTTCCTCCACTTTATTCTGTTGAAGACATATTGCATCAGTAACTTTTTTGCATCAAAACATTTGGGTACAGGTTTACAGTATAGGGACTTACTGACTTACAGTTCTTGACGTTTCTTCTGTCTGCTTAAACAGGTAGTTATCCCATTACATCAACTTAAAGCAATTAATCCTTCAACAAGCAGAGTCAATCCTTCTGAAAAGTACATCCAAGTTAGCTCTGTTGATAGTCATGAATTTTGGTTCATGGGCTTCTTAAATTACGAGGGTGCAGTTCAATGCCTACAGGAAGCTTTGCAACAGCATAGCTTACAATCTGTGTGATAATGATTTGACCAGTATATCGGTTGCAACATGTTGTCATGCAAGCATTTGGTCTGCTGCTTGAGGCATTTGATGGTAAATGCTCCTTCGGAAGCTCTTCAATATTCTGTGGCAATGAAAAAATAGGTAAAAACATAGAGTGATATCTGGATATTATATGGCAATTAGAAGAAAAGAATACAATGAATCTGTTCTGTTTTAAACTCATCTGATTGTAATTTACTATAATCCTTCCAATAACTTATAGCATACCGAAGGTTTCCGGTGAAACTAGTTGCTGCGTTTCCTTCTCCTTCTCCATTGATTTTTGTTGCCCCATTTTCATTACCTGCCTGGGTAGTTTCAACATCTTTTACTATATCAAAACTGCTTTGTCGAATAGGTTTTGATTAACAGGGTGAAGACTGAATCCTTGAAATCAGATTCAATCCATAGTGTAGTTGAATATCTGCATATTGCTTTGTAATGACGTAGATTCAGGTACTTGAACTTTGAGTTTACAGTTATAGGAACAACTTTGGAAGATTATTAATTTCCCATAGTAGCAATGTCCAGAATCATTGGTATAATTTAATTTGTGATTAGCTTTATGAATAATAAATGCTAATGATAAGTGCTTGGTTGCATCAAGGAGCAGTTGGTTAGATTTGGTTATTCGTGTTGTGTTTACATAAATTATGATAGGTTAGTAATATTAACTTTTGTATTGTGGTGTTGTTATTTTTATTATGTTCATATGCAACCCTTTTGTACTATGGTTCCCATATTTTATATTAAAAGTCCCTCGTTTATGCCACCTTTAGATGTCATATTTGAATCACAGCTGATCCCTAGAAATTTTGAGCTTAAACTATGAGATTAAAATTCAACGTTGTAGACTATTTATGTTGAAATATATTGGATGTGCACAACATCTGAGTAGTAGCTTAAGAAAAACAAATAAATTTATAATTTTAGATCAGATAATTCTCTTAACTGATTAAACGGAAATCGAATTAATTTAATTTAATTTAATTGCTTTTATTAATTCAGTAGTAAAGTGTAAGCAAATTCAGGGTTTTCTGAAGTCCTTAATTAGTATGTACCTTGTCTAAATAAGAGTAAAGATGTTTATGGAATTTTGAAAAACTCATATTTTTAGTATTAGCTTTTGATAATCAATAAAAATAAAAATAAAGACGGTGGACTGCTTGATTCACAAAAACATGGTTACTTTTGGTGGGGATATTGATGATGATGGGTTATCCCATGAAATATCAATCAATGGTTATATTAGACTAAACTAATGCCTTTACAAAAGTAAGTGGATTGCTATTATGCCCCTAATCACAAAGGCATTGATTGAGGTGGTGACTATGAAAAATGGGTCACTTTCTCTAATGCCTTCCTATACTTGGTATTTTATACACATTGATCACCGATTATTTCTCTCAATCTATACATTTTCTTTAATCTTTAAAAATTATATGCATTTCGTATATATCACCTCAACCAACGTTTATTGTCACCCATTAACATTTTTCTTAATTTATTTGCTCCTCCTCCCTCCTTGGCCTATATATATTAAATAGGGTTCCTCAAAAAAACACTCCCAAGGCATAGCCCTTCTACCTCCATTAATTAGTAAAATTATATTTATAACTTTTTTAGAGTTTTTTTTTTCATTTAAGTTCCTTTTAACCCTTTCTTATTGACTCTTTAAGATTTTATAATTTTATTCCTACACCAATTCGTAATCACTGTTTGTAAACCAAAAACACATCAAAATTTATTTGATAAAAATATTTATACGGGTAAAGAATAAGTTAATCTACGAGGAGTTGGCTTTGGTTTGTTCGGATTTTTTTTCTATTTGTTCATAATAATTTGGTTTAATTCTTTATCTTTATATTAATATTGAGTTATAAAATTTTGAATTTATTGTTGGACTTTTTTTTTTAAATATTTTTCAATCATTATTCTGTAAAAGTTTGAAATTCTTGTAATAAATATTTATAAAAAAAAAACATTTTTCAAGTAATAAAAAAATCAATAATTGAAAATATTTTTTATATAAAATATTTTAAATTTTTTTCACTATTTTAAATATAAAATATTTATTTTTATATTATAAAAATTAAAATTAACTATAAATAAAAAATTCGATTTGATTGAAGTAACCATAGTTCATTAATTTGTATTCCCAAAATTATCCAAAAACCTGGGTTCAAATCGTTTTTCAGATTCTCAATTTTTTTTTTCTTTTTTGCTCAGCCTAAGTTGGAGGACGACATCACAAGGGGCAGGCAAGTATCTTAGCCCCCAAAATGGTAAAATGAAAGTTTAGTCCTTCCAAAAATTATAAAGTTACAAGTTCATAAAAAAGCAAAATTGTATTTTCAAAGTTTAGTCCTTCCAAAAATGTTGAATCATCAGTTTTGTCAATCCATAAAATAATATAATAATAAATTTTCATTTTAATTCTTCTTCAGATTTATAATTTAGTCCTACCAAGAAAAATGTTTTCACTTCGTCCTTGAATAAGTTGCAAGTATTAAGATATGAACTTAATTAGAAAATGGTAAAACTTATCATTTGAATGGTTGTCTCATATTGTTGCAGGGACCAAAGACGAAGAATTTCTTTGACAGATAGGCCGGTGATTGTTACCCTAAAATTCGTAGTATAAAATATTAGGAAGTGGGGATCAAAGTTGGGGTAATGGAAAATAAGGGCAAAATTGGGCCCTCTCATATTATTTTTCTTTAATTAAAATAATATATTTTCATTGTCGGCGTATAAAACATTAAACAGTGTCGTTAACCTGTTAATTATGAGCCTATAATAATGTCAAAATCAAAGAGTTTTGTATGAGAAAAACTCAAAAAAAGGTTGATTAATTAGGTGACCCATCGACTATCTAGAATATAGATTTTTTTTTGTTAGCTTGGATGTCATTTCACTAAGATATCATTCATGCTGTATTAGAGAATAAAATAACACTTCAATTTTTAAGACGTTAAGAGATGAACACCAAAATTTAATTGCATGGTTTGAAACTTTTTACGTATGCGAGCTTTGCCAAAGAGTAAATCTACTATATGTTTGACTATAACATTACTCCTATATTCAATTTAGATTGCTCTTCCCACTAAAACTTTTTATTTGAAAGTTTAGTTGTAAACTAGTCAACATAAACATCTTACTTACAATGAATTTACACTAAAAATAAGTTTCTACCAAAAAAAGAATAAGTGCTCTTACCTATAATAAACCTTTTGTTAAATAGGTGTTTAATGGCTTGCAAAAGTACAACTAGGATGGATCTCTACCACCTCAATAATAACATTTGATAATGTCTTCAATATGGAATTAAGTCATCAAGATATTCTCAAGATCATCTTCATTGCAAATAAAAAATTTTAATCATATAAGAAAATTTTAATCATATTGAAAGTTTTCATAGCATCGGTTTGACTTGATTTTCACATTAGAATGTTGGTCAGAATATGTCAATTACATATGAGAAGTTATATTGACCTACCAAATGCAAGTTAAGTTACAACTACAATCACATTTGACACTAATATTATGTCCATAATACAATAAATCTCAAAATTATATATAAATTTTGATTTGGTACAATTATATAAATAAAAATTTAATTTTGACTTAATTTTACATATTTATAAAAATAAATAAATCTAATATTTCTCATATTGAGTAAAGATAATTGCTTGTATACGCAAAAAGTAAGCTTTAAATGGTACCATGTTAGTTATAGTGTTAATGATTTGTGAAAATTGAACTAAAATAAAATTTTATGTAGCCAATTACATAAAATTAAAGTTCATATATTACATTACATATATAATCTAAGTTCATGTATAATTTTAAGATTTATATATTTTATTATTTGGTTTGACGTTCCAATCAAAACAAAGCCAAATCTTATATTATATGTTAGTTTATAAAAAATAAAATATTTATACTTGATGCACATGACAACATGAAATTCTATATACAATTAGAGAATCAAATGATGATATATCATTTAAAATTTTTAAAAAAGAATTCACTTATCTTCATTTTGAATGACCGATTATTATTTGATTTCTTGACGATTTATAAAATTATACATTTTCAGTTTATTAAATATTAACCAAAAAATAATAAATTATTTACTTTTTTTTGTTACATTATTTAATCAAACAACAACTATTAAAATTAATTTTTTTAATAATCCAAATAAAAGATTTCTGCATTATTTCTTTTTTCTTTTTCTTTTTTTAAAGTCAATCCAAATATAACACTAATTCTAATCATATTGGGTCAAGCATATTTCAACTTTAAACATTACATTAAAAAGGAAAGTCATGATTATTAGGTATTTTAAAACAAATTATCTTCACAAAGTATTGGAATTTGACTGTTGAGGCAAATAATTCTAATTCATTCGATATGATGATGATGATGCATACTTTTTAGAGTGGATAGCTGCTCTTAATCTTTAGTTTACTTCTCAATCAATCCAACAACATCAATTTTCAGCAATGTCGGTTACCTTCTAAGAATATATATTTTTTAAAGCTTAGGCCATCATTGTCTCTTACATTAAGATTTCACATTCTTTTGTTACCTATTCCAATATCTTCTCATTTCTTTGGCCCCATCTTACTAAGTTCATTAATAAAGTAAAAGAAAAAAAAGTTTATTGAAATTTAAAAGAATTCAAATAGTTTATAAATTTATAGAAAATGCTTTTAAAAAATATATATTTAATGTTTACAAGTTTATTAAACTACAAGCTATGAGGAAGATATATAGATCAATAAATGAGGGTAAACTTTCCCAATCCTAAAAGGGTATACTAGCATAGTTCTTAGTTTTGCTTCAAATTAGAGGTGTTCATGGGTCGAGTCAGGCTCAACTAAAAATTCAGGCCCATTTAGTAGGCCCGGGCCTAGCCCAGCTCAAAAAATGGACCTAAAATTTTGCCCAAGCCCGACTCAGATAAAAATGCTAAAATTCGGGTTCGACCCAACCCACCCGTATTAATTTTTTATATAATTTTTAAATATATATTACATCAAAAATACTAAAAATATCAAAATAAATATTTCCCAATAAATTGAAAATAAATTTTAAAAAATATGTAGACTTAAATAACACTAAGATAAATACAACTTAACAAGCAAATGCCTCTAAAATAATAACAAATTAACAATAAAATAAGTTTTATACAATATCCAAACAATAACAACAAAATAGTAGCAACTTAATAGTAAAATGGTAGCAAAATAGGGAGAAAACAACAAGAAAATAACATTAAAAAAAAGTAGATTTTTTTTTGTCTTTTAGTAATTCGGGCTGGGCCTGGGCCAAAAATACCTTACTCGAGGCTCGGTCCGTTTTTTAAACAGACCTTATTTTTTTATTCAAGCCCATTTTCGGGCCTATATTTTTGCCCAAACACTCCCACATTTCGGGAGAGCCCTCGACCGGGCCAAGTGGCCTGACCCATGATCAGGTCTACTTCAAATGCACGTTTAGAAAAAAAAAAGCCTTGGCTCAATTGGTAAAGGCGAAAACCTTAAATATTTAATATTCAAGTTTGAGACCTGCTATTTGTAATTATATGTCTAAGTCTTTAAATCTCATCATGTGTAATTGGACAATTCATTTGTAATATTTCGATACTTGTGATTACTTGGACAAACATTTCTTTAAACTTCAAAAGTATTTCGAACATCCAAAAGCTCATTCTCATGTTACACTTCAACTCTACTATTTATGTTTGAGCTCAAATTTAAGTTGAGATTTTTGAATACTAAAAAAAATTAAAATATTGAGAGTTTAAAGATGAAATGTAATCAACACAATATTAAACATATTCAATATAACAGGCCAATTTTATTCAGCCCAATAAACAAAACAACAAATAATAATAAATAAAAGTTCATTTACAAAATAGATTGGCCCAAACAAAAACGAGCTTAATGACCCAACCCATCTGCTAAACCTAATACCCAATAACCCGAAGCCCAATAGCACATAACCTAAACTATTTTTAGAAAATTAAAAAAAAAAACTAGCCTCCAGCGCTGCTCCCTCATAGACATGTCGCCCGAGGCCCTTCCTCCTCCTTTCACCAAAACGGCAAGGCGCGGCTCCTCAACTCCATTGACCTTGCCCCAAATACCTGCAAAGAAAAGAGACAGAAAGCAGTATAGCAGAGCAGAGACAAAAAGAAAAAAAAAGAGAAATATTGTAATTAATAACGCTATAAAGGCCGAACTTTTTTAATATTCAAACAAGGATGAAAATCGAATACAAGAAAAATACAACAAAATTTAAAAAAAAGGTAGTTCATTTATTTATTTTATTTTACGAAAATAAAAATAAAAAAACTATTCTCACATGCGCTGTCTTGCTCTTCGCCATATGAGGCCGAGGCCATTGTCTCCGATGAAAGACAGTACTGTCGGATGAGAGAAATTGAAAGGTTTCTTAAAATTTTTAGGGTTTCGTCATTTTTTATTTCAAATTGAGTTTTTAAAAACGGTTAAAAGGGTTTAAAAGGTTTTTTTTAAAGGGCATTTTTTTCTCCGGCCACTGGAGACGACGATCGCCGTCACCGATGACCGGTGGTCATGGTGGCTTGTGGTAGCCCCATGGCCGGGCAATGGGATGGCTATCGAGAAAGCATGTTTTTTAAAAAAAAAACCAAAGGGGAAATGAAATTTTTTTGAAAATTTTTAATTTAAATAGGGCATTAGAACGACGTCATTTTGGCCTGGTTCCATAAACCCCAAAACAACGTCATTTTGGGCATGATCCATCAACCTGACCCCTCTAGGATCCGCGTGTTTTTTAAAGGGGGTCTAATTCCTGCTTTGGCCCTTTCGCCTTTTTGCTATTTTTCAATTTCGTCCTATGTTATTTTTATTTTGTTTATTTTTACCCCTTTATATTACTTTCTTATTATTTAGTCCCCCGATTTGCCAAAAGAATGGTGTGTTTAATGGGGTTTGGGATAATTACCAATTTAAGCTGTATTTATTTTTGCATTTTTTATTTTAGTCATTTATTTACTTGTTTATTTATTTTATTACAATTTATGCTTTTAATTTCATTTTAATTCTAGTTCAGTCCTTGGTTTATTTAATTTCAACCTTTTATGAATTGTTATTTATTTATTATTTCTTTACCTTTTTTTTAATACTCAAAATTCATGTTATTTATATTTCCTTTTTATTATGCATTTTTCCCTTATTATTATAATTATAATTATTATTCATGTTAATATTATGATAGTAACTATAATATGATTATCGCTATTATTACTATAAATTGTTGTTTTTTACCATCATTATAGTTATATAATCATTACTCACTAGCATAACATTTTTATTTTATTGATTTATTTATTTGTTCATTTATTTTCTTACTTATCATTTTAATATCATCATTTTATTTTTACCCGTTACTATGTTATTTTAGTTTGCTAACATCTAGGCCTTGTATCGCATTAAAAAATATTCGTCCATTTTATTGCTAGGACTAGATAAATTAAAAAAGCATATCATTAAAAGGTTGCATTTACCATATGAATAGGAAATATTTTAAAGAATAAAAACCTAAGACAATGTTCATTATTTTTGGAATTAGAGGAGTCATGCTCCTAACTTACAGAGTATGGTCTCTTTCTAAAACTGAAATAGTTGAATATCTATTTAAAAAATATAAAAACGAGATTTAAGTAATGACCAAATGGCAATCATTCTTGTTTTCGAGGATTTAAGGCATCGTGTCCTAACTTACGGGGCATGATCTTTTCTTTTAAATTAACTTGAAATAAGACATTTTTGTGAAAATTAATTTGGTTAAACGATATTTTAATATCATGCAAAGAAGGATTGTGTTTTATATTCTCTTCAAATTTTCAGTTATCGATATTAAGATATTAAGTAATTAATTAGGTACTAATTTTGGGCATTATAAGGGTGCTAATCCTTCCTCATACGTAACCAACTCCCGAACCCATTTTTGATTTGTAAGACCGAATATTATTGTTTTAGTAAATCTAACATTTTATTAAAATGACTGAGTTTTGAGGTGATCCAATCACACCTAAATAAAAGGATTAGTGGTGACTCCATGTTCGTTTTTTTAAAATGACAGTCGATTTCCAAAAAGGTTTCGACAGCTTAGTGACTCCACTAGGGACAAAACAAGAAAGTCAAGCCGCAAGTTGATTACTTTTTGGTCTTTTTGTCGAAAATTGATAATTGGGTTTAAATTAACAATTCCTTCATTACATTTCGTCTTTCATGATTTGTCTTTGTTACCTCAGGTTACATAGCGATCTAGTATATATGTTTTATTGGTTCAAAAGTTTCTTTTTGTATGTTTTCACGTATATTACATTACACAATCGTTCCATTTTGCCCTTCTTAAGTGGGAGTGAGAAGTTATTCCTTCATGAGGTCTTCACCTCCGTATAGGATAGTGGATCGTTTTCGGGATACATTCGTACCTATGTTTTCGTGAGATTTTTATCTCCGTATAACTATAGGGAAATGTATTCCCCTGAACTGAACTCGGTCCACATAAACCTATAATGGGTGAGGATTGAGGAATCCACTCATTTAGGTACCCTTACTTTAGAATCGAACCATATATAACGAGCCCTAAGAACCTACCCTAGGTAGAACCATATGAAACATCTAGTGGTCACCCAAATAGATGTTCTATTTATTATTTCTTGCTTTGTATTTTAGCTTTGTATGAAATGTACTTACTTATTTTGTTTTGTTTTGGTTGTGATTGCATTGCATTTTAATCATAGAAAAGGGTGTTGATTCGCGTTTAGTTGCTAAATAGAGAGCTTGTCATGGAAAAGGGATTTCTTGATAAAGTGGAAGACAATGTGGCGGTACGAATATGGTCTGAAAAGACACAACAAGAGAAGGGCGATAGCCTAACGGAGGGATATATGTCAGAACTATGGGATTTCACTCTTATCAGTGTCACTTAGAATAATCTTCAAGAGTTGAAAGAAATATGTGACCAATGGGATGACAAAATCAAATAGTTATTCTACCGTGAGTATGGTGATTTGCCTTATTTACTCGATTTCAAATTGAATAAGCACTTATTCTGAGCTCTTGCCCAATATTGGAATCCCGCCTACAGTTGCTTCACTTTTGGGGGAAGGTAGACTTAGTGCCCACCGCAGAAAAGTACACAATTCTGCTCTGTTGCCTGAAGATCTAACCCGACAAAGCTTATTCTAGAGCCGCCAACATCCTAACTTTCTTAAAGGGACTAATAAGCATAACTAGGATAAACGAGCAAATGGGTCGCGGCCTGAATTAAACAATAAAGAGATAGTAAATGCATCTATTGGAAAAGTCTGCAGGATTTGATCTTGGCACATCCAGATACAAGGAAAATAGTCGACGTATTTGCCTTGAGTTTTTACAGGTTGGTCATTTTCCCCAAAGAATTGGGGCACATAGATGATACAGTTTCATATCTATTTGACCGACTTGACAAAAGGGTCACACCTCCCAGCAATTTTGGCTTAAACTTTCAGATTTTTAAGTGCATGCCGGAGAGCCAGAGAAGGAAGATTTATCAAGTGTGCACAACTCTTACCAGCTTGGTTCCATATCCACTTTTAAAAGATAGAAAAGGTCTCTAATCGAGCATTCTCTGAGAATTACTCTCTATTGAAAGAATTATTGGCTACCCCAAGGGGAGACAACATTTTTGAAGAAAAGTGGATGGCAATTCTCTAGAGTCTCCAAGACAAAGACGTTGAATGGAGGGCCCTTCGAATGATCCTTGGTGAAATTTTGTATCGATGTAAAGACTTTGGCTGGGTCCCTCTACTCGGGATATAGGGAGCTGTTGGATATGCCTCTCTACTTGTATTGAGACAATATTGGTTGAGATAGTTTATACCAGCAACGCAAGGGTTGGCTCAATGCGAGTTTACGTACAAATGTGAAATTACAAAAAGAATGTTCAAACATTTAGAACCAAACTCGCAAAATGAAAAGATTTTTTGCAAACCCCATAATATGATTGGCAGTGGGGTAATAGAGTTAATGACAATGTCCTTCATCAAGTCAAGAAAACACTCAATTGATAGAAGAACACTTACAAGTGATCCTGTCTGAGTTAGAGATCATAAAGCAAGACTTCGAAAATAAGAGTTTTGAGTTGGGAAAGAGGATAGAAAAGTTAGAAGAGGAAAAGATTCAGCTAGGATTAGACGTCGGCGTCTATAGATTAGAAGCTGAGAAAATGAGGGAAGGAAAAAACAAGGCTAAATAAGACTTGGACACTTTAAAAATAGATTATAAGAAACTGCGTCTGTCAATGAGGACTGTTGGGTTGGGTAAAACATCAAAACAATGGCAGCTATAAATCCAAGAAGAAAATATTAGAGCTGATCAGTGGAAAAAGAAATTCTAAGATACTCGAGCCCGAGAAGATGACAGCCTGAAAATGTTGGTTTGAGAGATCGGGTAGAAGAATTAGAAAGGTCACTACATCAATATCGTAGTCGCAACTCTGTGATTGAGTTGAAAGCAAGCCTGACTAAGATTGAAGAGTTTAAAGGAAATATAGAAGAGCACGAGGTTGCACTACAAAATTGTGAACTTCGAGTTGAGCTTCTTGAAATGAATAATGAGTATTGGAAAAAACAAATCCAATACTCTCAAGGTTAGATCAGGGATAGAGATCATATCATAGGCGAAGCTGTGACTCAAGTACGGGATGTAGCTAACCATTTGCAAACCCTTACGGTTCAAGCTGACATACTGAGCTTGAGATACGAATCAGAATCAGATCAAGGCTGAGAATTAGCTTGGCTTTTTAGGAAAGTTTAGGCTTTGAGTATTAGGGTAAGGTCGTATATGTAAAATGTATCCGTTTTATGTAAAGAATTTTGTTTTCTAGAAAAGTTTTCTAATAGAATTGAATAAAAATCAATACCTCTTTTTGCATTCGTTCATTCATCAGCATTACGTTTCATCATATGTATTAAATTTCATTAAAAGGCTCTAATTAGTCGAAATTATGACAATTACATTGGAAACCAGCAAGAATCCACCAATCAAATATCATTACAGTTCCCGTGGTAAAACCAAAGCCATGGATCAAAGGTTAAAGAGACTAGAACAAATTTAGAAAGACATGCAAGATCAGTTGCAAGTGTAGTTGCAGGACTAATTAGCTAAGGTACAGAAAAACATGAGGGATCAAATACAAGAGTCCCAACGAAGCATGATAAGCCAGTTGACTCAGTTACTGGCCGGAAGGATTGAAAAAGGGAAAAGTATTGTGATTGATTCTGAGGATGATAATGAGGACCCTACATACCCCCAGGCTTTACCCCAGTGAATGCCCAAGCCCAACTAGATACATATCCACGAAGGGTACCCGTTACCACAAGACCACAACAATACCGGTCCAGTACCTTAGGATTAGTGAATTACCCAACGAGTTCAGGTTCCAATCCCAGAGATAATCTAACGAATCCTGTTATTCCAAATTTGGACGACATGGCAGAAATGGATAGAATAAGAGTAGAATTGCCAAAATAGCTAGAAGATCAATGCAAGTGGTTGGAGCAGAAATTCAGGGCTATAGAGAGTGTTGACTACATTTGTGGGGTTGATGCTAAGGAATTGAGTTTAGTCCCAGATCTATTGCTCCCACCAAAATTCAAAACTCCAAAATTTGAAAAATACAAGGAACTAGTTGTCCTGAAGCCCATATCACAATGTTCTGTCGAAGAGCGACGGGATACGTCAATAATGACTAATTGTTAATTTATTGCTTCCAAGATAGTTTGATCGGGTCAACTGCCAGAAGGTACAATCAGCTAAGTCATGCCAAAATCAATTCATGGAAGAACTTGGCACAGGCTTTCATGAAACAATATAGTTATGTGACTGACATGACACCCGATAGAATTACGCTGCAAAACATAGAGAATAAACAAAATGAAAGCTTTAAACAATATGCTCAAAGATGGAGAGAGGTGGTAACACAAGTTCAGCCATCTCTTCTGGAGAAAAAGACAACAATACTTTTCATAAACACTCTAAAAGCCCTGTTCATTAACCATATGTTGGGAAGTGCTGCCAAGAGCTTCTCAGATATAGTAATGTCCTAAGAAATGATTGAAAATGTAGTAAGGAGTTGGAAAATAAACGCAGGGGAAAACCCTAAAAGGTCTGCCCCGAGAAAGAAAGAAAATTTAGTAAACACCGTGAGTTTATATAACAAAAGCTATTCAAAACTGGTCACTGTAGGCCAACCAAAGACTGTGAGCCATCAAGGCCTTTCGAGGCAAGAATCTAACTCAAAGCTAAACACGGAAAAACTCCACTTTACACCAATTTCAGTGACATATAGTGAGTTATATCAGAATTTGTTTTGCGCGCCTATGGTATCCCTATTTTACTTAAAACCTATGCAACCTCTATTCCCAAAATGGTATGATGCGAATGCTCAATGCGAGTACCACGTAGGAATAACAGGAAACTCAATTGAGAATTGCACTGCATTTAAAAAGTTGATTGAAAGGTTTATCAAGATAGGGATTGTAAGGTTCGATGATCTCTTGGGGCCTAATGTGGCAGGAAATCTGTTACCCAGTCATTTTGACCAAGGGGTAAACGCGATAATTGAGAGGGGAAGAAAGAAAACCAAAACCGATGTTATAGAAATGAAATCCCCACTAAAATGGGTTTGGCACAAAAATGATAGAGTGGGATTAATCATTCAAGATTCAGAAGGGATGCCCAAAGGAGTGAGGAGCTACTGTGAGTTCCACATTAAAGAGGTTCATGAAATCCAAGAGCGCGCTAAGCTCAAAGCTCTAATGCAAAGTCTGATAGATAACAAAGAATTGAAATTCTTTGAAGATGTCAAAGGCTTGGAAGGAGGAAATGTTTGTGCCTTAGAGGAAGGATCAATAGAGAATGTCTATAAGGTCAACCATCTGGTGGTGATTATTTCACGACCGAGAAATAATTAAGTAGGAACACAAGCTACACCAAGAGTCATAATTCAGAAACTCGTGGCTTTTCCCTACAAGGATAGCTAAAGGGTTCTATAGAATTATGATTGTAACATGATGATCCTAGAAGAGGAGAACTCGGTTGGCACTTCAGAAGAGGGCCAAGATATTGGTTTCTTCACGTGCAGTGGGAAACGCTATAACCCTGCAAGTGCGAGAACCAAGCCCATTAAGGAAAAAAACCCTAGCAATTGAGCATAAAAAAAGGGCTAGACGTGAATCATCTCTTAATGAGCCAATAACTGAGAATGAGGCTAAAGAATTCTTGACATTCTTGAAGCATAGAGAGTATAGTGTTAGTAGAACAGCTACACAAATAACCAGCTTGCATATCAGTACTACCTTTGCTCTTGAGCTCAGATACACATCGTAGCACGTTGATGAAGGTGTTAAATGAAACTTATGTCGCCATAATATTTCTGTAAGCAAGCTAGATCGTTTGGTTAACAATCTGAGTGCCGACAATTTCATTTTTTTCAATGATGATGAAATACCTCCAGGGGGCATGGGATCTACGAAGACTCTACATATTACTACCCGCTGCAAAGGATATACATTATCGGAAATGTTAATCGAAAATAGATCTACACTGAATGTTTTGCCTCTATCCATACTAAATAAGTTGCCAGTGGATAGCTCTCACAAGAAGACGTACCAAAATATAGTGAGAGCATTTGATGGTACAGAAAGGAATGTGATAGAGAAGATTGAAATACCTCTCTTAATTGGTCCAAACACATATGATGTAGACTTTTTAGTAATAAATATCAAATCCTCTTATAACCACTTGTTAGGTAGGCCTTGGATTCATTCGGCTGAGGCAGTGCCATCGTAATTACACCAAAAACTAATACTGGTAGCAGAAGGTTGACTGGTAATAATAAACGCTGAAGAGGATATCATTGCATCCGTAACTAGTGATGCAACATACATAGGAGTGGATGAAGAGGCAATAGAATGTTCCTTTCAATCACTGAAATTTGTTAACACAACTGTCAACAATGAAAAAGATCCTAGTGCCAAAAATATCCAAGACCACGAAGATGTGCTTGTAGTTGACAATTGGAAAATGAGCCTTATTTGAAAGAGGACTCAAAAAATACCTTCAAAAAAGAGTTGATGCACTAATACTAATGGACAAACAAGACCGCTTTGGCTTAGGGTACAAGCCAGATGCGAGACAAAAGAAGAATGAGCTAAAAAAGAAAGAAGAAAGAAGAAGAGCACGACTAAGTGGAGGAGAGGTCAAATTGGAATTGATGATCTTTCCCCATATATTTAAAATATTCGTGTCAGAAGAAATCATTTATCTTGGACGAAAGATGGCGAAAAGTAGAGCTCATTAACCAAAACTGCGGATGGAATGCTGGAAAATTTAAGCATCAATGCCATATCCAAAGAAGGAATTTGGGAAGAAACTTATCAGGCATTTGTCCTTATATACCCAGAAGTATTCTGAACAATTGGACTACGGAAGAGATCCTTATAATTTTTAAAACTAATTCAAAATAATGTTCAAAACACACTAAGCCTGGGAGTAATAGGAATCCTTTTGTGAAAAATGCATATGTCCACTATTTTTATTTTTAATAAAATGCATCTTTGTGTCGCATTTGGAAAATATTCTTTTATTTTTTTCCATTCCATTCCATTCATACTCATACTACATAGATAATTATTCTTAGATTCATTTGTTCTTTGGGTATTCCTTTATTTCTATAACAGGTCTCTAGATATCAATGATATGAGAGACGCTGCTGCTGACTCAGAGTCTCTTTTTGAGCAGGATATGTGTCCAGAGGTACCTCAGGACTTTGAAGATGATCGAGGACTTCTATGGGATGCGTGCTTGGCCAACAAGATAAGTTAGGGAGGAAAGAAAGAGCGATATATTACCTTAGTAAGAAGTTTACTGAATGTGAGATAAGATACTCGCCAATTGAGAAGTTGTCTTGCGCCTTAATCTGGACACCCAGAGACTTAGACAATACATCTGTACCATACAACTTGGCTAATCTAAAGAATGGACCCTCTAAAGTACATGATGGAGACAACTGCTTTGAATGGAAGAATGACCCAATGACAAATTTTGCTTTCCGAATTTGATATAATCTATGTGAACCAGAATGCAGTAAAATGGAGTGCAATAGTAGATTTTCTAGACAATAGAGCTCTAGAAGATTACGAGCCTTTGAACTTTGATTTTTTGAATGAATATCTGATATATGTTACAACCAGCGAAGAAGGTGCTCCACGAGAATATCCCTGGAAACTAAATTTTAATGGGGCCTCAAATGCTATGGGTAACAGAATTGGGACAGTCATGGTATCCCCAGATGAAAATCATTATCCTTTCACCAATAAGCTTGACTTTGATTGTACAAATAACATGGTAGAATATGAAGCATGCATCATGGGTATTCGTGCAGCTATAAAACGCAAGATCAAGATGCTAGAGGTATATGGGGATTCTACACTAGTAATCTATCAACTCAAAGGTAAATGGGAGACAAGAGATCCCAAGTTGATCGAGTATAGAAGGATGGTCCTAGAGTTAATTAAAGAGTTTGATAACATCACCTTCTGCTACCTCCGGCGAGATGAAAATATGATGGCCGACGCCTTAGCTACCTTAGCTTCCATGGTTAAAGTAAACATGATGTAAAACCTATCCAGATGAGTATTCATGAGGCTCCAGCACATTGTTACAACATCGAGGAAGAAGAAAGTGATGATCACCTTTGGTACCAGGACATACTGCACTATGTAAAGGACCGTAAATACCCTGAGTAGGCAACCGAGAATGATAAAAGAATGCTAAGGAGACTGGCCAATGACTATGTCTTAGATAGGGAGATCTTATATAAAATAAGAAATGATAAGGTGTTACTAAAATGTGTTTACACTGTTGAGGCCAAGAAAATCCTGAAATAATTCCATGAGAGTGTTTGTGGAAACATGCTAATGGTTTTACAATGGCGAGGCAAATCATGAGATTCGAATATTATTGGTCCACCATAAAAGGAAATTGTATCAGTTATGCCAAGAGATGTCATAAGTGCCAAATTTATGGAGACAAAATTTATGTGTGTCCTTCACTTCTTCATGTTATGACTTCTCCATGGCCTTTTTCTATGTGGGGTATGGATGTCATAAAAGCTCTTATGAGAATTGATTCATTTTTGTGGTCATCGATTACTTCACTAAGTGGGTAGAGACTGCTTCCTATGCCAATGTCACAAAGTCGGTAGTCAGCAAATTCTTAAAGAAAGAGATCATATGTCAGTATGAAATGCTAGAAAGGATTATATCTGATAATGCATTAAACTTGAAAAATAGTACGATGGTAGAGGTTTGTAATCAATTCAAGATCAAACATCACAACTCATCACTATATCTCCCAAAAATGAATGATGTAGTGGAGGCAGCCAATAAGAACATTAAGAAGGTCGTGGGGAAAATGAAAGACTTATAAAGATTGGAATGAGAAGTTACCATTTGCCCTCTATGCTTATCAAATGTCTGTCAGAACTTCCACTGAGGCAACGCATTTCTCATTGGTTTATGGAATAGAGGCAGTTTTTCCAATTGAAGTCGAGATTCCTTCTCTTCAAGTTTTGTAAGAATTGAAGTTGGATTAAGTAAAATGGATCCAATCTCAATATGATTAGTTGAACTTAATTGAAGAGAATAGTCTAAAAGCTATCTGTCATGGTCAAATGTATCAAAAACGCAATGATGCGAGCCTATAACAAAAAATTTCACCCCACAAAATTCCATTAGGGGGACCTGGTATTGAAAAATATCCTACCCATACAAAAAGACTTCAAAGGAAAATGAATGTCAAATTGGGAAGAACCTTATGTGGTAAAGAAAGCCTTTTCTGGGGGAGCACTGATTTTGACTGAGATGGATGGCAAAAACTTGGTAAATCCTATGAATTCGGATTCAGTCAAGAAATATTTCACCTAAAAAAAGGGGGGAGAGGCCAAGACGAAAACTCGCAAAGAGCGTCTTGAGACCAAAGGGATTTTGAGTTGAAAACCCGATAAATGACAGCTCAAATTTGGATAAAAAATTGAGCATGTGGTAGTCTTGTCTTCTCAAAAGGAGAAATGTTACATCTTGGGGCATCAACAATGTACTCTAGATCTCCTAAACACATATCAAGCTCAAAATGTTCATTAAGAAATTTGTGCAAAGAAGCTCATGCTATCATATTTTAGGCACTTAATTTCATCTTACTCACTTTTTATTTTAGCAACGTTTGCTATTTTGATTAATCTATTCATTTCAAGCTTTCCTCCCAATAAATTTCAATCTTGTCCATTGTTACAACCTTATTCAAGCATTTTTGCATTGAAATACCAATTAATGGACTAACTATATTCAAGTAAAAGGATTTTTGCATATTGTTCTGAAAAGTTTCTAATTAGTACAAGGAATTGAAATAGGACCATTAGTTAGAACTAACCAAATCTAAAGGTTGGAAATATTTGGGAACGAATTGTCTAAATTGTGATTACTTATTCGGGTTTCCTGTCAAAGATACCAAATCTGAACAAGAAGGCATGCTAACACATCAGTGATGGAACCTTGACGAATAATGAGCAATGACAATCTAAGCATTAAAAAAGGAATCATTCTCGAAAAATGATATTCTGCATTCATACAAATATCATTCATATACATGCAATTAGGAGCATCTGATTCATTCTGATCATAACATCCTAATCGCTTGACATAAATATATGCCTATGAAATGGACTCTACAGGTCATGTTCTCCGAATGACGTTGTAACAAATCAGTGAAACCATAAATCTCATACCTCTAAAGTTGTAATGGTTCAGATTGAAATCACCATAGCAAATCTTATCTCCCTGAAGTTGCAGTGGAGCAGATTGAAGCTAAAAATTCTATACCCCTGAAGTTGTAGTGGGTCGGATTGAATCTATCATAGTGAATCTTATCTCTCTGAAGTTATAGTGGAACAAAATAGAGCTACAAATTCTATAACCTTGAAGTTGCAATGGGTTGATTGAAACTATAGTGGCGAATCTTATCTCCCTCAAGTTGCAGTGGAGCAGATTGAAGTTACAAGTCTTATCTCCTTGAAGTTGCAGTGGAATAAGATGAATCTACTGATCCTATGCCCCTGAAGTTGCAGTGGTGTAGAATGAAGTTATAGTCCCAAATCTTATCTTCCTGAAGTTACAGTGGATTAGATTGAAACTACAACAACAAATCTTATCTCCTTAAAGTTACAATGGAGCAAGATGAAACTATAACACTAAGTCCTGTCTTCCTAAAGTTATAGCGAAGCAAATACAGTGAAGTAGAGTAACCAATGGATTGAAAGAATGAGCTATTCAAAAAAAAAGATAAGCACCAAAGAAGTAGAGATTCGACAGCACCAGACAAAATTGGCTGTTTTTAAAGTCTTCGCTCCATTCTCGTTACATGTCAATTGGCAAAGAGGGCAGCTGTAACATGTCAATTTTATCCGACCCAATAAACAAAACAACAAATAATAATAATAAATAAAAGTCCATTTACAAAATAGATTAGCCCAAACAAAAAAGATCCCAATAACCCAACCATCTGCTAAACCTAATACGCAATAACCCGAATCACAATAGCCCATAACCTAAACTATTTTCAAAAATCTAAAAAAAAACCCTAGCCTCCAGCACTGCTCCCTCGTAGATACGCTGCCTGAGGCTCTTCCCCTTCCTTTCACCAAAATGGCAAGGTGCGGCTCCCCAACGCCATTGACTTGCCCCAAATACCTGCAAAGAAAAAAGACAGAGTGCAGCATAGTAAAGCAGAGACAAAAAGAAAAAAAAAGAGAATTATTGTAATTAAAACGGCTATACAGGTAGAGCTTTTGTAAGATTCAAACAGGGATGAAAATCAAATACAAGAAAAATACAAAAAACAACAATTTTTTTTTAAAAACAAGTAGTTCATTTATTTATTTTATTTTGCAAAAATAGAAATAAAAAACTGTTCTTACCTGTGCTGTCTTGTTCTTCGTTGTGCGAGGTGATGCCACTGTCTCCGATGAAAAATAGTACCATCGGATGAGAGAAACTGAAAGGTTTCTTAAAAATTTTAGGGTTTCGTCATTTTTATTTCAAATCGAGTTTCTAAAAAGGGTTAAAAGGGTTTAAAAGGTTTTTTAAAAAAAAAGAAACTTAAAAATGGGGCTTTTTTTTCTCCAGCCAACAGAGGCAACAACCGTCGTTGCTGATGACCGGTGGTCACGATGGCTTGCGGCGACCCCATCACCAGGCAATAGGACAGCTACAAAGAAGAAAAAAAAAGCAAATTTAAAAAAAAACAAATGGGGAATGAAATTTTTTGGAAAATTTTAACTTAAATAGGGCATTGGAACGGCATCGTTTTGGCTTGGTTCCATAAACTGGCGTCATTTTGGGCATGATCCGTCAACCCGACCCCCCCAGGATCCGAGTGTTTTTTAAAGGGGGTCTAATTGCTGCTTTAGCCCTTCCGCCTTTTTGCTACTTTTCAATTTCGTCCTATGTTATTTTTATTTTGTTTATTTTTACCACTTTATTTTACTTTCTTATTATTTAGTTCCCCAATTTGCCAAAAGAACGGTGCGTTTAATGAGGTTTGGGATAATTACTAATTTGAGCCCTATTTATTTTCGCATTTTTATTTTATTCATTTATTTACTTGTTTATTTATTTTATTACAATTTATGCTTTTAATTTCATTTTAATTCTGGTTCAGTCCTTGGTTTATTTAATTTCAACCTTTTATGAATTGTTATTTATTTATTTATTATTTCTTTACCTTTTTTTTAATACTCAAAATTCATGTTATTTATATTTCCTTTTTATTATGCATTTTTCTCCCTTATTATTATTATTATTATTAGTATTATTATTATTATTATAATAGTAACTATAATATGATTATCGCTATTATTACTATAAATTGTTGTTTTTTACCATCATTATAGTTGTATTATCATTACTCACTAGCATAGCATTTTTATTTTATTGATTTATTTATTTGTTCATTTATTTTCTTACTTATCATTTTAATATCATCATTTTATTTTTTACCCGTTACTATGTTACTTTAGTTTGCTAACATTCATGCCTTGTATCACATTAACAAATATTCGTCCATTTTATTACTAGACCTAGATAAATTAAAAAAGCATATTGTTAAGGTTGCATTCGTTTTATCATATGAATAGGAAATATTTTAAAGAAAAAAAACCAAGACAATGTTCATTATTTTTGGAATTAGAGGAGTCGTGCTCCTAACTTACGGAGTATGGTTTCTTTCTAAAACCGAAATAGTTGAATATCTATTTTAAAAATATAAAAATGAGATTTAAGTAATGACCAAATGTCGATCATTCTTGTTTTCGAGGATTTAAGGCATCATGTCCTAACTTACGGGGCACGATCTTTTCTTCTCCATTAACTTGAAATAAGACTTTTTCGTGAAAATTAATTTGGTTAAACGATATTTTAATATCATGCAAAAAGGGATCATGTTTTAAATTCTCTTCAAATTTTCAGTTATCGACATTAGAATATTAAGTAATCAATTAGGTACCAATTTTGGGCATTATGAGGGCATTAATCCTTCCTCATACATAACTGACTCTCGAACCCATTCTTGATTTGTAAGACTCTATATTACTGTTTTAGTAAATCTAACGTTTTATTAAAATGACTGAGTTTTGAAGTGATCTAATCACACCTATATAAAAGAATTAGTGGTGACTCTATTTTCGTTTTTTTAAAATGAAAGTCGATTTGCAAAAAGGTTTCAACACTCAAAAGAGAAAATGTTTAACATGGTTGAACCATTGTTGTCCTATGTCCACAATATAAAAAGCCCAATATGTAACGTTACAATGACAATTTGATGATCACTAAATGTTGCTATATGTTCAGTATTTGAGATGACACTTGAAACTTATATCATCTGAACGAGCTGTCACTATACCTATATAATGAAATCTATGGAAGAATTCAAGAAAGATTGAAAACTGAATCACATTAGTGTTTTTCATTCATAGCCTTTACAGTGCCAAACTTGATCAATTTATAATACTCAAGACTTTAACAAATGACCGACTGTTAACAGCTAACTAACAGGAATCAGCTAAGCTTCTAACTACCAACTATTAACTTCCATAACTGCTCTCATTCCTTAACATGCTCCCATCACCCTGATTCTCACTTCTCAACATGCTCCCAACATCCAGACAGCTTTTTACAAACACCTTAAGACACGACCTGAATTTTGTAAACAAAGGCAGCGACAGAGGTTTTGTAAACACATCTGCAACTTGCTCCTGTGCTGGAACATGCCCTACACTTAGCATACCAGCAGCAACCTTTTCCCTAACAAAGTATAAGTCTAACTCAACTTGTTTAAACTTAGAGTGCATGACGGGATTGGCAGAAACAGCAACAGCTCTAGAGTTATTGCAACATACTATTGCCTTTCATGAAGGTGAAACATGCAGCTCAGACAAGAGAGACTTTAACCATATCACCTCAGTGACTGCATGACCGAGCCCTCTATATTTAGCCTCTGCGGTTGAGCGAGAGACTACTTGTTGCTTCTTCAACCCCCAGGCTACAGAATTACCTCCAAGAAAAACACAAAATCCCGAGGTTGACCTTCGATCATCAACATCAGTGCCTCAATTGGCATCAGAATAGCCAACCACATCTAAGGTAGCAGTTGTAGTAAAACGAAAACCATAATCCAAGGTACCTTGTAGGTATCAAAGAATACATTTGACAGCTCTGAAATGCTGATCAAGAGGGCGATGCATGAACTGGTAGATTTTATTGACATGAAAAGTGATATCTGGTTGGGTTATGACCACATACTGCAGAGCTCCCACAATGCGACGATATTCAGAGGCATTTTCAATAACACAACCAGAGTGCTGGGATAAAATGGAAGACGTGACCATGGGTGTAGGACAGCTATTTGCCTGATCCATTTTAGCCTTTCAAAGAAGATCGAGCACATACTTCCTCTGGCTGAAAAACAACCCATTTGAGGTAGGAGAGACCTCAATGCCAAGGAAATAGTTTAGAGGCCCTAAATCCTTTAGAGGAAAACGAGTATCCAAATCAGTAACAAACTGATCAATGCTGGCCTGATGATTGCCAGTCACGATTATGTCATCAACATAAACTATGACGTATAAAAGAATATTCCCAATTTTCTTAATAAACAGAGAGCCATCTGACTTAGCCAAAGAAGACTGTGAAGAGAGCAGAAAATCGCGAAGGTTAAAAAACCAGGCCCTATGAGCTTGTTTAAGACAGTACAAAGCCTTCTTTAATTTGCAAACCAATGGTTGATCACCATGGTTCTGCTCGGATCCAGATGGTTGAAGCATATAAATATCTTCGGACAGATCACCATTGAGAAAAACGTTGTTGATGTCCACCTGTCTGGGTTGCCATCCGAATTGAACAGCCAAGGCTAAGAAAACCGGAATGGTTGTGAGCTTCACAATAGGACTAAAGGTGTCCTGAAAATCAATGCCAGCCTCCTGTAGATACCCTTTAACCACCAAACGTCCCTTGTAGCGCGCAATAGTGCCATCCAAATGCCTTTTGATCTTAAAAGCCCACTTGCACCCCACAGCTCTTCGGTGTGCAGGTAAAGGAACCAAATCCCAGGTTTCATTTTTCAGAAGAGCGTCATACTCATGCTGAGCTGCGAGCGTCCATTCCTTACTGGCCAAGGCCTCTTCAATCGTAGCAGGCTCAACCTCACTAAGCTTAGCAGAGAAAACTTTGGGTTTAAAAATTCCATTCTTGGACCTAGTTAACATAAGATGAACGTTAACAGGAGAATAACGAGCTAAGGATTCTTGAGAACTGGTAAGGGAGTTCGAGGTAGCAGCATCACTTGAAGAAACAGCCTCTAATGAAGCATAAATATCAGACCTCATATGGAGATTGGTGGACTCCTCAAGAAGCTGGCCAGAAGATGAAGGAGTAGTCGGTGACACACCAGCTGGATCAGACTAAGCTGAAGAAACAGAAGCTGACCTAGACCCAACATGTTGACTCCTAGAGGGTATTACAATAAGAATTGAAGATTGCTGGTGTTGAAAACCAGGTGAACCTTCGATTGAACGAGCAAGGCTTACAAAAGGGAAGCATGCCTTATCAAACACCACATGCCTTGAAAGAAACACCCGCATGTTGTCATCAAGACACTTATATCCTTTGTGAACAGGACTGTATCCAAGAAACACATATGGTATGGACCGAAACTGAAGTTTATGAGTGTTAAAAGGCTGGAGATAGGGATAACACCTACAGCCAAATAGCTTGAGATGCTCATATCTAGGTACAACCTTATACAACACCTCATAGGGTGATCGACCAGCAAGAACAGCAGTTGGAAGCCTGTTGAAAAGGTAGGCAGCACTGATGAACGCATGAGCCCAAAAACGCATGGACATATTAGCTTGAGCTAGCAAGGTCAAACCAGTATCTACCAAATGTCGATGTGTCCTTTCCACTAGACCATTTTGTTCAGATGTATGGGGACAAGATAAATGATGATGAATACCAAGCTGAGAAAGAACTTTTGGAAAAGAGCGAAACTCCCCTCCCCAATCTGTTTGGAGAGCTTTAATCTTGTAACCAAATTGAACCTCCACCAATTTCTGTAGATGGAGAAATTTCGTCAAAGCCTCAGACTTATGTTTGACAAGATATAACCATGTGTACCTTGAATAGGCATCAGCAAAATAAATATAATAAAAATGCCCTTTAGAGGCTATAGGAGTAGGACCCCATATATCGGCTACAAGTAGTTCAAAAGGAGTAGTGTACACCGTTGTTGAGGGAAAAAATGAAAGTTTATGAGATTTACCAAGCTGATAGGCTGAACAAACTAAAGTCATCTTACATTGCTTTGAAACAATATTGCACTGTTGAAAAACTGTCATAACAGTCTTATTACAAGGATGACCAAGGCGTTTGTGCCATAGGTCAAAAACCAAACTAGAAGAGCTAGCTAACTCCAGTGAAGTGGTGTGAGCAGTAGCAGAAAAAGTTGATGCAGCAGCACGAGGATATTGAGAGTTTGACAAATCGAACTGATACAAGCCATTATGTATGTGGCCCACCAGCAGGATAGTCCCTGTCTTGATATCCTTCACAAAGTAATGAAAATGATGAAATTAAAAATAGACTTGATTATCATTAGCAAATTGGGCAATAGAAAAGAGATTTTTGCAGATTTTTGGAATATGCAACACACGTTTCAGATAGAAAACCTTGGTGGAATTTGCAAAAGAAGAAGAACGAATGTGGGCTATTGGCACAGAGGCACCATTGCCCATGAATAGCCTATTATTACCTGTATATGGTGTTGCCTCATGCAAATTATTCAGGTCACTTGTAACATGATTGGAACCCCAGAATCAGGGTACCAAACCTTCTTGTTCAACTCCTGGTCATTCGTGGAAGCAGTGTTAACTTGCAAGCCAAGACTGCAGTGAGAACAACAAGGAGAATCTCAACAGGATGAACTTGACACATCTTGGAACTGATGACAATAGACTTGCATGGGCTGATCAGACACCCCCTCAAAGGACTCATCAAACCTATAATAGCACTTCTGAACAACGTGACCAATTCGACCACACAACTAGCACTGTGGCTTATTGTGAGCAAACCTCCTTCCTCGACCCCTGCCTCGAAATGAAAGAGAACCATGGCCCCTATAAGGTGGTCGAGAGCCACGTTCAGACTACCTAACATCTTTGTCGTGACCAGTACTGTGACACCCCTAATTTGACCCTAGTCGAAAAGTGGTTTCGGGACAACAAAATCGAGTCATAAAAATAATTAGCCGTCATATTTTATGACTATTATATGTGAATACGAATGTGTGAAAGTTTTAAGCTTTGATTTAGTAAATTGCATGTGAATTTAGTCAATAGGACTTATGTGTGACACTTTTGAAATGTGATAGGTCAAAACATAAGGATCTATTAGTGCATGAAATAAAAAGGGTGGACTTGCATGTCAATTTCCCCCTAATTAGTAGTGGTCGGCCATGAGCATGAGAGTGGACAAAATGTTATGGGGTGAAACATGTTGGAAACATGTGTTAGTGTGTTATGGGAGAAAGAATATAATAAAGGGTTAGTAATAAAGAAATGAAAAGGGAGGGGTGATGAGAACAAAGTTGTCTCATCCATGTTCCCCCCCATTGCCGTGACTTGAGAAGGAAAGAAAAGAAGAAATCGGTTCTTCTTGGCCGAAATGAAAAGAGGAAGAAAGGAATGAAGCTAGAAAGGAGAGGGCAGCTGCATGTAGTGGAAAACCATGAAATTTGTTTGCTTAGAAGTTAAAATTTTCAAGTAGAAGGGTAACTCTTCTAAACTCTCCCTTGCCCATAGCTTTTCGTTGACAAATTCTGGTTGCATTGTTGATTTGAGCTTGACGAATATGTGGGAGAAGAGAAGATTTTCTTTTCTAGTTGCAAATGTTGCATGTCTAGTAGATGAAGAGTTTCTCACTTGTGTTAAAAGAATTTAGTGAATGCTTGTGTTGTTATAATCCATTTTTGTAACTTTGGGGTTGATTGTATTTAGCTAACAAGGTAGGAGAAGGTTGTAGTAGAAAAGGGAAAGAGCAAATTGAATAGGTAGAATCGGTGTTGGGAACCTTAGTGAGCTTTCCTTGAACTTTTATTCTCTTGTGTTTGACAATTGTTGAAAATGTTAAATCATTGTCCGAATTTTACCTTGTTGGTATTGTTCATTGCTGCCCTGCTTATGCTATCTGATTGTGGTATTGATGCTGTTTGAATATTGTGTTGTTAATGACGTTCAGATAGTGGTGTATTTATGTTATTTTAAGGACTGTTGTTTAGTGTTTTAATGCAGCAAAAAAAAATTGTTGTTTAGACGACAATTAATGTTATCTAAGTGATTGTAAATTTATATTAATAATGGTTGAAGTTGTTAATGAACAAATGATATATAAATGAGCTATTTAGATGTTAAAGAATGTTGTCTAAATGGGTGAAGACTATGATGTCTAAAACTGCTATTAATTGTTTTACAAGCTGAAATTTAAGGGGATTGAATGCCGAAATTAATTGTACATGAAGGTTAAAGTTTTTGTATCCGATGCTTCAATCCAAGCTGAGTGATGGTGTTCGAAAGTGCTTTGCGGCTTTAGCTTAAGAGCAAAGAGGATCAAAGTCGGATAGGGGAAAAAGAGAATGTAAACGAATAGCCGTGGATACCTAATCGTCGACCACTTCCGAGGTAAGTTTTAAGTGATCAAACGTTGAGTAAATTCAATCAAAATAGGACATAATGAGTTGAGTTAATAAGATATGATGTGGCCATGATATGTCTTAAACTCAAAAGGTAAGTTCATAAGTGTTTGGACTTGGAAATTTAAGAGCAAATTGTAATAATTTGCTTTGGACAGCAGCAGTAACGTGATTTTAGAAAATCACTATAAATTGTTGGCGTGGAATTATAGGCTGAATAAAATATGTAATCAAAGCTTAGTTAGTCTAGTTTCTTATAAAAGAGACCGTGGAAGCAAAGAAATTTCCTATAAAGAGATATTTAAAGTTGTGTGGGACTGTGTCAGAATGACTCTGAAATCCCTTGTTCTGTTTTTAGAAAATCATTATAATTTGTTCAAAAATGGTTATAAGATAAAATTTATATGCTTAGACTCCTTAATGAGTCTAGTTTCAAATGAAATCAAATAGAACACATTTTTAATTCCGTACAATGAGAAATTTGATTCGTAGTGAAGAGTGGTCAGATTAGTCAAACAGTGAAACAGGGGAAACTTTAAGAAAAATCTGGTATTGATTGGCCAAACCAAAAATTCTGAAAATTTTCTGGATAAGATATGTATGAGTCTATTTTCAGGGAAAATTAACGGCACTTCATTTGGAGTTTCGTAGCTCCATTTACGAATAATTTAATGACTGTTGCTCAGGAAAAACAGCTTGTGCTGAATTTGGGATTTTGTTGTAAACCTTAATAAAACCATTTGAGTTGCTTATAAGCTATCGGTTAAACATTGGTAATCAAAGTACCAAATCCGTATTAAAGTGAAGCTATAAGCCACAAATGACTAGTATACCTAGTCAATTTTGTTATGATGAAATTGATGTACAAGTATATATATGTGATAGGGCCGAGTGGCCAATGTGATGAATGTGAAAGTATATATATATGTGATAGGGCCGAGTGGCCAACGTGATGAATGTGAAAGTGTATATATGTGATAGGGTCGAGTGACCAACGTGATGAATGTGAAAGTGTATATATGTGATAAGGCCGAATGGCCAATGTGATGAATTTGAAAGTGTATATATGAGATAAGGCCTAATGGCCAATGTGATGAATGTGAAAGTGTATATATGTGATAAGGCCGAATGGCCAATGTGATGGATGTGAAAGTGTATAGATGTGATAAGTCCCGAAGGGCATTTGTGTCAGTACTATATCCGGGTTAAAACCCCGCAGGCTTTATGCGAGAATATTATCCTGATTAATGTCCGTAGGCTTCGTGCTCGTACTATATCCGAGCTTTAAAGACCCGACGGCTAAATGCTAGGATTCAAGTAAGACTTTGATATTGAGTATCTGCATTAAGTTACCATCAAATAAGTATTATGTATTTAAGATGTTCAGGTACGTATTACTTACTCATCGGTGGAGTGATTTCGAGGTGAATTATTAGTATCAAAGAGGTAGGTAAATGTGATTAATATTATAACTCCAAATATGAGAATGATCTAATTGGTAATTGTATGTTTGTATAATAAAGTATACGATGAAATATTCTTATGTATTAGTGCATATTCTGCCCAAAAGCCTTATGATTTGAGTATGGGTTGGGTTGAGCTAGATGTGCCAGTACAAGGTAAGGATTATGATTTGTAAGCTTACGTATATGTGATAAGGAATATGTTTGGTTCTTTATGTGCCTATGGTAATTTAGTACTTGTCATGTTGAAATACTTAAAAGTATGGATGTGATTATGAACAAGTGGAAAGGATTGTTGAAAGTTGAAAATCGATGAAGAATGTGCTTTGGAAATATTTGACCATCTAGGTAATTATTATTCGAAAGTATATATGTGGCAGCCAAGTGTTGCGTTTAATGATATTATAGATCGAGATGAAGCTCTAGATTAACTTCATCGAATAGTTGAAATGAATGACCAATGATAGTGATTGAGAACACTTTGTTTTGCTTAAAACTTACTAAGCATTAAATGCTTACTCCGTTCTTTGAATCTCTGTTTTATAGATTTTGGTTCGTCAGCTATCGGACTCGGGATTATTGAAGTCGAAGTCGCCCACACTATCAAAGCCCTTTTGGTACACTTTTGGTTGAACTCTGAAAATGGCATGTATAGGACTACCCTTTTTGTTGTTGGTCATGTATCCTTCGGTTTTGTGTAAATTTGGATAACCATGCGAAAATGGCTTAAATATACTTTGATCATAGCATTAAAATCGTTTTGTATGTTGTTTGTCGAGAGGTATGGAAATGTTGGTAACGGTTAGCCATGGGAATGGTCATTCATGATCACTTTTGGTATATGTATGACAAACTCTAGTTGATCCATGGAGGATCATGAAATAGGTAAAGTTTACCTTAAAAATAGATGCTGATAACAGCAGTGATGTGAATGTGAAAAATCACTAAAAATAGTAGGAACGGAATTAAATAGTGAATAAATTATGTAATCGAACCTTGATGACTCTATTTTCATAGGAAAGTAACAAAACGATCATATGAATAGTATGTTAAGAGATATTTAAGTTTTCGTGAGACAGGGACAGAACGGTTTCTGGATTCCCTGTTCCGACTTTGGAAATTCATTATAAATTAACCAGAGATAATTATAAGTCATGCCATATATGTACAGATTCCTTTTCGAGTCTAGTTTCTATAGAAACAAACAGCATCAGTATTGAAGCCCAGTACAGGGAGATATCCAAGTCATAATGCACAAAGGTCAGTGTAGTCGAACCCTGAAACAGGGGAGACTTTAACTAATAAACTGTACTAATTGGCTCAACCAAAAATTCTAGAAAAAATCTGTAGATGGACATGTGAATCTAGTTTCAGGAAAAAAAATTACGGAACTGATTTTTGAGCTTTGGAACTCAAGATATGATTTTTAAGGTGACAGTGATGCAGTTAGCCAACTGCCTGGAAACTTTTAAAAGTGGACTGTGTAAGTAAATTAATTAAGTCGGTTAGCACCTTGTGTTCGACTCCGACAACGGTCTCGGGTACGGGATGTTACAAGTACCCCTGTCGTTGGATCAACTTTGGTGAGCCATATTAACCTGTAAAGGCATGCTCAAAACTAAATCTTACTGTCGAGCTTCACAATCAGCAGCATTTCAACAAGAAAATTAAGTGAAACTGTCAGATTTCAGAATATTTGAGTATATCAAATATGATTCTAAAAATATTCTATCCCTAACTTTAAGGCTGTACAGTATCCCTGCAATTATTCTGTTTTCCTAACATAAAGTTACCTTAGTTAGGCTAACTATGTGTATCAATATGTATGTAATCTCTTGTGGAAAATAAATAGAAAATATCCTGTTTTTTTCACATGGTATCAGAGCTTGTTATTTAGCTCGATTTCTGGGTTTTTTAGCCGATTTCTTTAGCCTGTTTTTTTTTCTGACTCCCAACCAGCCCTCAAGTTTATAGAGTTCAGACACAACATGACTGAAACTGTCAAGACCAATAACACTGGGGAGGGCTCAGAAATTTCTGTAAACAACTCAAACCCAATGAGTGAGTTTCAGAATATCCAAGTAGCCTACAGGCTAAATGGAAAAAATTATCTGAAATGGTCCCAACTGGTTCGTACCTTCTTGAAAGGAAGAGGAAAGCTGAGTCACTTACTCGGAACTGGACCTAAAGAAGGGGACCCTAAGTTTGATGCTTGGGATGAACAAGACTCTATGGTAATGTCTTGGTTATGGAACTCTATGATGCCAGAAATCAATGATACATGCATGTTTCTTAGCACATCCAAAGAAATATGGGAAGCTGTGAAGCAGACTTATTTTAAAGTTCGAGATGCTACTCAAATCTATGAAATCAAGACTAAGATTTCATCCACCAAGCAAGGAACTCGATCAATCACGGAGTATTCCAATCTGTTGCAAAGTTTGTGGCTAGAGATGGATCATTACCAGTGCATTCAGATGAAGTGCAGTGAAGATGCAGCACTTCTGAAAAGGTTTGTTGAAAAGGATCGAATTTATGATTTTCTTGCTGGACTGAATGTTGAGTTTGATGTAGTAAGAGTTCAAATACTTGGAAAAGAGGAACTACCATCACTAAATGAAACAATTGCAATTGTTCGTGCTGAGGAAGGAAGAAGAGGAGTTATGGTGGAGAACAATCAAGTGGATAGTTCAGCCTTGGTTACTAATGCAGTAAATGAGAGGAGATTTGGCCTGGAGCAGCCAACTAGTGAAGATAATAGACAGATAGAACGTACAAAGTCTTTTAACAAGGATTCTGTATGGTGCACCTACTGCAAAAAGGCTCGTCACACTAAAGACATATGCTGGAAACTCCATGAGAAGCCACAGACAACAAACAAAAATTTTTTAGAAAAATGTGGACAATCAAAGGGACAAGGACGAACAAATACAGTTAGACAGCTAGATGAAAAAAACAATTCTCAGGAATTACCTATTGAATTCAATAAAGAAGAAATTGAGAAGTTAAAAAATTTGCTAGGATCATTGGAAAAAACTTCTTCAACAGGTACTTGTAGTTTGGCCTTTTCAGGTATATCCTCTCCTCAAAGTTCTAAAGTCTCAAATGCAGATACCAAAAGTTCTTGGGTCATTGACTCAGGAGCTACAGACCACATGACCCACTCCTCACAAAAATTTATTTCATATACACCTTGTTCTAGTAGTAGAAAAATAACAGTAGCTGATGGTTCTGTGATCACAGTTGCCGGTCAAGGTGATATTGTTATAAACAAAAACCTTACACTTAAAAATGTCCTTCATGTTCCAAAATTATTTACCAATCTTTTATCCATTAAAAAAATTACCAAAGACTCTAACTGTAAAGTGGTTTTCTATCACAATCGGTGTCTTTTTCAGGAACAGAATACGAGGAGGATGATTGGACATGCTAAGGAAATAAATGGCCTATACTATCTTGAAGAATCCAGTGAAGAAGTTAGTGTTCTGAATTCCTCACCTTTATCTCTCATATCCGAGTCTATTAAAACCAATAAAGACCAAATTTGGCTCTATCACCTTCGCCTTGGTCACCCATCGTTTAGAGTCCTTAAAATTATGTTTCCTTCACTATTCAAAGGATTAACTGTTGAAAAATTTCATTGTGATATCTGTGAACTTGCAAAACATAAACGTACCTCTTTTTCAGTAAGCAATAAAAGAACATCCACTCCTTTTACTTTTGTTCATAGTGATGTTTGGGGGCCATCCAATATTTCAAATATTTCTGGAACTCGGTGGTTTGTATCATTTATTGATGATTGTACTCGTATGTCTTGGATTTTTCTTTTAAAACAAAAATCTAAAGTTAGGTCTGTCTTTCCAATTTTTTACAACATGATCAAAACACAATTTGGGGTTGAAATAAAAAGGTTTAGGTCAGACAATGCCAAGGATTATTTCAATCAACTCCTCTTAACATATTTTCAAGAAAGAGGCATTATACATGAGTCATCTTGTGTTAGTACACCCCAACAAAATGGTGTAGCCGAAAGAAAGAATGGTCACATTTTAGCCATTACAAGAGCCCTATTGTTCCAAAAAAACGTCCCTAAACAATACTAGGGGGAGGCTGTTCTAACTGCTACTCATTTGTTAAATAGATTGCCTACAAAGGTCCTTGAATCTCAAAGTCTTATGCAAGTTCTAGCCAAATTTTTTCCTGATTTCAATATCTCCAGAAATCTTACTCCCAAAGTATTTGGCCGTGTCGCCTTTGTCCATGTTCATTCTCAAAATAGAAGGAAATTTGATCCACGGGCTGTCAAGTGTGTCTTTCTTGGATATTCTTCCACACAAAAGGGGTACAAGTGCTATCATCCAGCCTCAAAAATTTTTTTTGTAACAGCTGATGCTACTTTTGCTGAACAAGAAAATTTCTTCACTCGTCCTTATCTTCAGGAGGAGATTTTATTCACAGAAGATAAGGACAAAGAATTCTTTCTTCTTGACATTCCAGCTCTTGTCCAACAACCAAACACTTCAATTCCAGCTCCTGTCCAGCAACCAAACACTCCTATTCCAGCTCCTGTCTAGCAACCAAACACTCTCACTCAAACCTTACCTGCTACCCAACCTGCCCAGCTCGAAACAATGACCCCTATACAACCTGAAACTGAGCCTAGTACACCAAAATCACCAAGAGGAATTCAGGACACTACTCGTCCTTACTGGTTTACTCAAAGAAGAAGCCACCAGTGCAAGTTCAATCATCTTCTTCTCCTATACTACCTGAGGTAACTGCTGAACCTACTTTGAATTCTAATACTATAGATTTAGATGATTTTCCCATTGCTATTAGAAAGGGGACTAGAGCTTGTACAAAACATCCCTTTCACCTATTCATGTCTTACAAAAACTTGTCTCAAAACCACAAAGCCTTTCTTACTAGCCTAAATTCTATTTCCATTCCTAAAACTGTATTTGAGGCATTAGAAGATGAGAATTAGAGAAATGCCATGAAGGTTGAAATAGAAGCTCTTGAAAAAAATAAGACATGGGACTTAGTGAAATTACCGAAAGGAAAGAAACCGGTGGGATGTCGCTGGGTGTACACAGTGAAATATAAGTCAGATGGCTCTTTGGAGAGGTACAAAGCAAGGTTGGTTGCTAAAGGGTACACTCAAATGTATGGGATAGACTATCTTGAGACATTTGCCCTTGTTGCAAAGATGAACACTGTAAGAGTGTTGCTGTCACTAGCTGCTAATCGAGGCTGGAAATTACAACAATTTGACATCAAAAATGCTTTTTTACACGGTGACCTTGAGGAGCAAGTCTATATGGATGTTCCTCTAGGATTCGGTCCAAATACAGGACAGGCAGTTTGCAGACTAAAAAAAGGCTTTATATGGACTAAAACAGTCCCCGAGGGCTTGGTTTGGGAGATTTACCAAAGTGATGCTCAAGTTGGGGTATAAACAGAGTCAAGGAGATCATATTTTATTCGTAAAACATTCATCTTCAGGGGGAGTGACTGCTTTAATAGTCTATGTTGATGATATTATTGTGACTGGTGATGATCTAGAAGGAATGGAGAAGTTAAAAAAATGCCTAGTAAAAGAATTCGAAGTCAAAGAGCTAGTTAAGTTAAAATATTTCCTTGGTATTGAAGTGGCACACTCTCGGGAAGGAATATTCATATCTCAGCAAAAATACATAGTTGATTTGTTGACAGAAACAGGCAAGTTGGGTTGTAAACTAGCAGAGACACCCATAGAGGTAAACCACAAGCTCGGAGATGTATTAGAAGATACAGCAGTTGATAGAAGGTCATATCAAAAACTTGTGGGGAAGCTTATTTATTTGTCCCATACCAGACCAGATATTGCCTATGCAGTAGGTGTTGTAAGTCAGTTTATGCACAATCCTAAGGAATCACATCTTAGTGTTGTATATCAGATTCTACAGTACTTAAAAGGTACGCCAGGCAAAGGAATCTTATTTAAAAAAGGAGAAAATTTAACCCTTGAAGCCTATACCGATGCAGATTATGCAGGATCTATGGTTGATAGAAGATCAACCTCTGGTTACTGCACTTTCCTAGGAGGCAACCTTGTGACTTGGAGGAGTAAAAAACAAAATGTTGTGGCTAGATCTAGTGCAGAAGCTGAATTTAGGGTAATGGCTCTTAGAGTTTGTGAGTTGTTATGGCTAAAGATTATATTGAAAGACTTGAAGATCAAGTGGAAAGGTCAAATGAAGTTGTATTACGATAATAAGTTTGCTATCAATATCGCACATAATCCAGTTCAACATGATCGAATGAAGCACGTTGAGGTGGACAGACATTTTATAAAGGAAAAATTGGACAATGGCTTAATTTGCACTCCATTTGTGTCCACCGATGAACAACTAGCAGATATACTTACCAAAGGATTGTCTGGGAAGCTGTTTCAGAAATTAGTAAGCAAACTGAGAATGGATGATATCCACTTCCCAGCTTGAGGGGGAGTGTCAGATTTCAGAATATTTGAGTATATCAAATATGATTCTAAAAATATTCTATCCCTAACTTTAAGGCTGTACAGTATCCCTGCAATTATTCTGTTTTCCTAACATAAAGTTACCTTAGTTAGGCTAACTATGTGTATAAATATGTATGTAATCTCTTGTGGAAAATAAATAGAAAATATCCTGTTTTTTTCACAATGGCTGAAGCCACAATACGGATGGACTCATACTCTATTGGCAAGCCAGCGAGAATAATACTGTTTTACTCTTGTTCAGAGATGGGATTACCAGCAGCCAACAAGGTGTCACACAGACCTTTTATGTTGGCCAAGTACTCTTTAATAGTGAGATGACCCTTCTTTTGAGAATACAAAGAATACCGTAAAGTAGAAACAGAAATAGTAGATTTGGTAGCAAACCTTCGAATAACTATGCTCCAGACATCAAAACTTGAAGTAGCAGCAGTAAGATGCACCAAAATATCATCAAAGATTGTGGATAACAACCATGAAGCCAGCAACTTGTCTTGCTGCTTGTGGACCAAGAAAGCTGGATTAGGCACAAGATCACCATTGTCATCAACAAGAGACTGTGGAGGAACACTAATAGTGCCAAGAACGAAATTTTGTAGCCCGTACCCCTCAAGAATCAACAAGATCTGTTGTTTCCACAAAAGAAAGTTGTGCGCCCCGAGCTTTACAGTATCATGTTTGGGAAAAAGGTTAACTTTCCTCAAAGAACCATTTCCAATATCAGGGGAGGAACCAGCTACAGGTGTAGTCGTATGAACCGAGGGATGATTATCACCATTATTCCCTGAAATCCCATCAGTCGCCATTAAAGAGAAAAAAATCAAGGCTCTGATACCATAATAAAATCTATGGAAGAATTCAAGAAAGATTGAAAACTAAATCACAATAGTATTTTTCATTCATAGCCTTTAGAGTGCCAAACTTGATCAATTTATAATACTCAAGACTTTAACAACTGATTGACTGTTAACAGCTAACTAACAGGAATCAGCTAAGCTTCTAACTACCAACTGTTAACTTCCATAACTGCTCTCATTCCTTAACATGCTCCCATCACCCTGATTCTCACTTCTCAACATATACCAACCCACAAGACCATTGGTATTGATAGCAAATCAAACCAACTTTTGTTTACGATAATTTTACAGATAGTTTTAATTTGGTGATGCCTAAACCATCGATATAAGACCTTTGACCTATTTTGACGACCTCTTTTTTCATCAACATGTACCAATGGTGATTTTTGCATTGGAATAACCACTTTGACCGTTGGTATATGATTTTTAGATCTATAATGGAATTTTTATTTTTAGCGGTGTTTTTCAAACTGTCATTATATGACAATTTGTTTGTAGTAAACTTTTGCACATTTAAGTTATAGACCTTCACAAATATTGGACTTAACAACTTCTAACTTTGGAACAATTTCCATCAACATTTACCTTCAATCTTCAACCACGCCAATTCTCTTTTATTATCTCAAAATTTGTCGAAACACCACTTGCTAGTTAAAATCTCCACCAGTAATTGGCATCTCATTGTAGCAAATCTCCTCTTACATTTTTCTGAACTTTGAAACACAATTTGCACCATGATGAGTCTTGAATCATTACTTTGATACTATTTATTGAAAATTTGTATGGAAAACATGAGATCGACTGTACTTGAAGGAGATAATATCTTAACTGGGTTCAGCCCTTCTAACCTATGTTTAGTATCCAGAAAGGATAGAAGTCACTCTACTAATAGAAATCTTACTATTGTTTTTTCTTGGGTGAAACTACTAACTTGTTTTGAAAAATATCATGACTCACTTGTTAATTGAGTAAAATTAGAAACTCTCCTAAAAAAACGGGGAAAGATTGTATGAAATAGGGATATCATTTTTCAATAATTTAATGTCATATTAGCAATTTTATCCTGAATTTCAAGATTTATATTTAGATTTAATTTTTTTCAGGATGAAAATACTAATGTAACATTAAACTATTGGAAAAGGAATATAGATGATGTGGCGTCCCTATTTCATAGAATTTTTTCCCCTTAAAAAAATGGTAAAAATACATCCATCGTCTCCATACTTCTAAAGGCTTCTTATCCTCTATAAAAGGGTATATTACTTAATTACCAAATCTACCTCTTAAGCGATTTAATCTTCGGCCAATAAAAAAAATCAAAATCCAAACTATATATTTTCAATTACAATTTGGTTGATATATAAATAATAAAACTTAATTAATTTAGCAAGTTACTTGACTCAAGTATTAGGATACTTGAGTTATTCACAGCTCGAGTTTATTTCTAACTCAACAATGTCTTATTCGGATTTAAGGTTTTCTCGAATTAAACTTGAGTAACTTCTAAATAAAAGTATCTAGTTTAGACTATACTTACAAAATCCTTCCTAAATTCGATATGTATTTTAAAAAAAGTTATAATCAGTGATTTGAAATTAATAGTAATGCTTTTTTTTTTGTTTTTTTTCTCCTCAATTGATTTCTTTTTCAAAACTATTAATCATTTCCAAATTCCACCTACCTAATAATCAAAATGTTTGCTTTGCTCATCCTTTATAGTTTCTTTCTTTTTGGCTCAAAGGTACTTGGTTAATTAAGTTGCAAACACAAGCATAATAATAACACCTAAAAGCAAGATAAATCATGTCAAATGTTTCACTCTTCTAGTCGCCATTGTTCTTCCCTTTTTACTGTTTCAAGGTCAAATATTTTCCTTTATTTGCAAGGTGAAACAGGGTATGTTTTTGCCTATATGAAATAGGAAAATCCCATGTCTTTCTAGCTTAGGTGAAACAGGAACAAGCGTGCAAATTAAAACTATAGTCTATAGTATGATCAGAAGTGTGAATTTCAAGATACTTTTAGGAGATCAAAACAAATTAAATGTTACATTTAACATTTTGAATTTATAGAATTTGAATATAGTCTATAATATCATCAAATGATTATTAATTTTAACAAATAATTGAGATAGTGTTAATTGAATGTTGAAATCACCTTTGGTTTCTGCTAATTTTTTCATTTCATGTTCCCTAGATTTAACACCAATTCACAATCACTATAAAAGTTTTTTTAATCATAAAGTAAAAATTACAATCAATAATTATAAGCATTGAACTAAATAAATAACTCATTTCAAACTACCATAAATCTGAATCAAACCCTCGTATTATGGGATAGCTCAAAATTTCCAAGGTCTCCGCCTTACCGTTAAGTTAAGGCTGTATTAGCAACATTTTTATGTTTTCTTTTTAAAGTTTATAAGTATAAATAAAATACAAGCAGAAACGAATAAATACTTGAAATATTATTAGACAAAGTCCAAATATAACAACATCATATGGTGGGTTTGGAGACCACATGATAATATCTCGGGGTAAGAAGCGAACTCATAAACTCAAAAATTTAAGATTTCGACATTTGCTAACAATAACAGTACATTATTGATAGCAACATTACTTGAATACACACAATGTAGAGGGACTTTCTGATAATGGAAACTAACAACCAAAACCAAGTATTTACACTACAAATCAATAAAAAGTTGAACCAAGAACAAAAAAAAAATCAGATATAACCATCAACATGATGCCTAAATAAAATAAGAACTATTGATTGTGATTGGGATAACATATAAGAGTTGGTTGAACACCAAAACTTTTGCAGAATTGGATGCAATTGGGATTGAAACAAATTGTACAAGAGTAGAAGGGCAGGTGATGCAATTGTCATAAATTAATTAGATATCCCTCCTATCATTGTTGCAAAGAAGGGATGGGGGTACGCAAGAATTTATGTACAATCTCAACTCTCGACTCTCAAAAGAGAATATCTTCCACTTAGGTGAAGGCAGGGACGGTAGTGGAGAGAACCCATTTGTGTTTGTCAGCACAATTTTAGTAGGTAATTGATTAAATTTCTTACCCTACCTTTTTTACTTTTCTCTATCTCCCCCCCCCCCCCATATGCTCATTATTGAATACCAACCACAAGTCATGTCTTTACATTTATTCTCTTTTATTCAAGTATAGCTTTGTATTTATCTAATTATACATTTAGGCTTAGTGATCTAGAAATCTATTTAGTACAAAGAAAGTTTTAGTTGATCCATAAAAAAAATTACAAATGTTAAGATTTGAATCATAATAGTTCTATAAATGACATCTTTAATAATTATTGCATTAATTGTTGATTTTTTTTATTAAAGGGTAGAGATTAGGAGTTGTACGAAATTAGAGTAGATTAAATTTAAACACAAATCCTTTTCCACTTCAATTGTAATTATTATTAATTTATAGATAATAAAAATTACTTTAACCTAAAATAAAATTGTTGAAAAGAATTTTAGTTTGTATTTTTGAAAGACAAGGTAAACATTTATGGTTATATGGCACTACAAAATACCCAACATGGTTGGGGAAAAAAACCATAAAATGTCCAGTAAAATTCAGACATATAAAACTTGACCCAAACGTTGTATCAACCATATTCAAGTGAGAGTATATATCCATCCAACGCAAGACAAATACATTTAATTCAAAAATTGACTCGACATAGATCCTGTTGGGAGTAGATGTCTAAAAATTAAACTTGAGACACAGGCAGACATGAAGTTGAATGTTTAACTTGTCCATATATATAGGCTTAGTCTCAATGTTCACTATTTACACATTTATGGAAGATATTAGAGCGGCAATTTTGTTGTTCTAAACTTTAAAAGTAAAAACCCCAACGAGTGAATGCAGTAGTAAGTTAAATTGCATTTTAAGGTTTAAATTTGAATTCTCTCACTCAAAATAATATTGTTAAAGGAAACAGCTACGAATCTAAAAAAGGGAAAAAATTTATAATCCGTAAAACAAATACATTAATCAGATTATAAGGGTAGATCAAGAGACTATCTACTAGCACTTAGCTATCCAAAATTGTTGAGGTTTCTCAACATTAAGGGCTGATGTTGTATTTGGTTGGTTGAATCTCCTAAGTCTTGATTTCTAAATTTCAAACCCTAAATAGGATAGGGTTTATATTAATGCCTTTTTGGAGACATTTAAGGTTTGAAATTAAATGTTTAACCTTCTATCAACAGATGAGATGATTGTTAAAAACTAAAAGGATATATATTCATACTATATAGACTCTTTCACTTCTTTTTAATGTATTTAAGTTTGAGATTATTATTCAGCCATTGAATCTTGAATTAAATTAATATAAAAAAAATTCAAAACATTACATAATTCAATTTGAAACATGTAATTTAGGTTTGACGAAAAATTAATTATAAAATTGTATTACTAGTTTCATATTGTCCCAATAAAAATTAATATTAATTCTATCTTTTCAAGGAAAATAAAGAGAAAATAAATCCCAGGTGCCAATTAAAAACCCTTATCGACGAACCGAAAGGAAATAGAAATAAACCTCGGAAGAAGTGGAGAAAATAATGATTTAAAAAGAAAGCAATGATGTATATATCTTTGGTGTAAGATATTTTGATATTTCAAAGTTATATTGGATTTTAATTAAATTTTATAAAATGTTAAATTAAATCTTTAAATAGAGATAATTTTTAATGATGTTTCTTTCAATCACAAGACTTGAAATTAAATCTTATTTGAAAGATATTGAATTTTTTTCCAACTCAATTTAACATGCATTATATATATGTGTGTGTGTGTGTGGAGGACGTTAGAAAATAAAAGGGAGTTACCTTTATATAGCTATACCAAATGTTGTAACCTTTTTATCGTATCAAAAGAAGTGGTCTTCATTATGGCTAGCTCTGTACTAGACATTGATATGTTCCTTAAATCATTTCAAAGTATATAGTTACATTGATTTTTTTTTTCAAAACCAAGCATATTTGAACCTCAAAAATATATTTGAATGACAAAGAAAAAGGAGAGAAGAAAGTACTGAAAAATACTGATCATGAAGCACATTGAAGGAATATATAATATTATGGGGAAAATGAGAGATGATGTTATAAGAAGCAAAAGAAAACAAATGAGATGGGGTTTTGTTTCTTTGTTTGTTACTTCATTTTTTTTTTTTTTGCTTTTTGGTAGGGAAATAGTGGTGCCATAAGAACCAAAGCTGGGGGCCACTGTCTTATTTATTTATTTTATTCTTCTTTGTTTTGGAGAAGAAAAGAAAAGAGGAGGGAAAAAGGAAAGAAAGGCTGCCAAAGAATATGGAAAATGGAAATCAAGGTCCTCCCACTCTTTTTCTCGTCCTGTCACTATCCACTCCCCTTTTCCCCGCAATTCCCTCCTTCCTCTCTCTCTCTCTAAACCTATGGTCAATCTTTATGTAACCTCCCTATACTATGCATCTTTAGTGTATTTAGTCCCTCTTGATTTCTTCTTATCATTACATTCCAGGGGGAAGGGATGATAGGGTTTGAACCCGCATTGTCTAGATGTCAAATGGGAACTCTAACTACTCCTCCAACCATGTTTGGGTAGTCCCTCTTGATTTTTTTTATCATCCATATTTGTTTTAGTGTCTATATTTGAGATTCATGATTATATGTTGTTTCTAAGTTTTAAACATTTATTCTCTACTTAAGTTATCGTTTGCTGCTTTTCCATATTATGATTTCAATGGAATGTGATTGCGAGGAATATGATTGATAGTAAAGTTACTTTACAACATTTGATATACATTAGAAGGTATCAATTACAATATCAGAAAAGTTATATTATCACGTTTAGTTAATTAAGTACTTTCCAGAAAACGTAATGATACTTTACCAATTTACCATTCTTAAATAAAAGATGATATTCATGTATTTAATTTTTATAATAAATTTTATTCTTAACAAATATTTTAGTCATTTATTTAATAATAAAACTTAATTGATAATTCTTAAATTATTATTTTTAATTTATAGTTTTGATTAGTACAAGAAAATTATAATTTTCATTGAAATAAATTAAAAAAATCATGTTGATTCCAACTATATACAAAATCATAATTAAAAAATTATAATATATATACAAAATCATGGATATATAAAACTTGTTTGGGGATAAATTAAAAAAACACTTGAAATCACGTTTTTTTTAACTAAAGGCTAATCCATAGGTATATAAAAAAATAGTTAAATCATAGGAATGTAAAGTCATTGGCACTCTAACCCACAATTCCTACATCGTTTAATGGAATATTTCTACTCATTTACTAAAAAATATATTTCATACGCATACAAGTGCTAAATCAAATTTGTAGCTGAAAAATAAAACTTATTTATAAGAATCCGTTAAAGTAATAGAAAAAACCAAGTAGTAGGAAGAAGGAATGAGGTAACACTTGTTTCTTCTCTTTTTTTACATTAATTAATAGACTAATACACTAAATCAATATAAAATAGGGTTAATTTCGTCTTAACTTTCTCACCTTTTATCATGTGAATCACGTTGTTATGTTTATCGGAAAGTTAGATTCCAAAAAAAGTAAATAAAACTTGATATACCAAACATTCAAATAACTTTCCAACTAATTAAATTATCAAGAAAGTGACTATTTTTCATCATACCAAACGTTACCTAAAAGTGCAATGTGTCTTACAAATACACTCATACTTTTCAAAATGTGCGTTTTCAATTCTTATACAAACTTATTTTAAAATATATATTTTAAATAATTTGATGTATCTTATTTTTAAATATATATAATAACATAATTGAAAATATGCATTTCAAAAGGTAGAAGATTAGAAATGATAAAATTATAACAGAGGGACTATATCCACTAAAAATGCATAGTGCAAGGATATAATATAGAATTTGACAAAAAAAAACTTTCTTTTCCCTTCAATCTTTTGCCTCACCGTCCCGTTATTGCTCATCCCTGGAATCCCCGTTTCCCGTTTCAAAATGCAGGTAGTAGATAGGGCAGAGTAACATTTTATGCATTAACTTACAAAAAAAAAAAAAAACACTTCATTTTCTTTTAAATTTTTATTTGGGTTTTGGTTCTGTGTTTGGTTGGTGGGAAAGAGACAGAAAGGAAACGTGTGAGAGCAAGAAAGTGGGATAGCAAATAACTATAATATTATATATAATATATAATCTGTCTGTGTTGGCTTTAGCGGTTTCCCTCCAGCTGACAAATCCCCACAACATCAAAACATTTATATACTTACTACCATATAATATATATACTTACTTACACTCCCCATAGTACATACATTTTGTATATCTTTTCATAGATTTACTGTTTACTTGAAACAAGTATAGTTTGTGACTGGGTTTTGGGGTTTGGGGTTTTTTATTTTACTTTCATTTTCATATTAGTTTTTGTTTTGTTTTTCTGGGGAGTACTGTCTCTGTCCGTTGTCTCTGCATTTGTCAGTATGTCCCATCAGATGTCTTTCCTTGCCCTGTTGGTTGTTTTGGGGATCACATGGAAACCCCAAAGAGAACACCCAGACTCCAGCCTCTTCTCTTTGCTACATAAACATGAACCCTAATCTCTCTCTCTATATATAATATATATATTTTTCTTTTTCTTTTTGTTGCTAACTTATTATTTAGTCTTATGAAATGTGTTTATCAGTTTCCTTATTGCTGTGTATTCATATATATTAATGTGAGTGGAGAAAATACAGAATAAGTTACTCATTTTTGAAACGTCAGAGTTGTGCAGAGTTTTCTGCACTTCCATTGTGTAATTCAGAAGTAAAAATATTCTCGTTCAAACAGGTATTGGATATATCCAATATCTCCATTCAGTAATTATTTTCCTTAAAGAAAAAGGAAAAAGAATGAAGTCTTAAAATTGGCCGTCGCAATTAAGAGGAAGAGGAAGTGGGGTGGTGCAACATAAAATTTTGGGTTTAGTAAGTATGAAACGACACCTGACAGTTTATGAAGTGACGATTATTTTAACGCTGTCCCCTCCTCTCAAAATCAACGCTCCAACCCCTATCCTATCGACCTTTTTTATTTAATCTGATCTCTAACTATTTTTAAATATATGATTTATCTATATTAATATTAAGTATTTGATGATTGAATATTAGTTCGATTGATATAAGTATTATTGTTAATGTAAATTTAAATATATTAAAGCGCATTATCTTTCTATTTATGAATTATAAAAAAAATTTAAAAATTTTTGACATTATATCAGCATTGTTAACTCAATTAAAAGAATTATAATTTATCCAAAACTACATAACATATTTGAGTAATAATATTTCTTGGGAAGCAGACAGATTGGTAAGAAGAAAAAACAGTAACCGTTGATATGAATACGGGCAGTACATCGTAGGGTAAGGGAGTCAATGATTGTCACTTCATGTGTCCATTAGAAGAGTGGGATTCTTTCACAATATATAATACTAAAATTATGAGGACATTTTATTTTGGTATGATTAGACTGCCCCATCACTATTATGATACGTATAAGGATGAGAATTATTGAGTTATGAGAGAAATGTTTATGAAATAGTTTATTCTTTTCCTCACAATTTAAGTGTTGTACATTTTTCTTTGTTTTAGTCATTTTGAAGCTTTAATCTTTGAAGTCTCAATCCTTGAGTATGTTAAAACAGGATTGTGAATCAATAAATCTCTCTATTTTTTAATAAAAAATTTATCACTTTAATTTAGAGTCTTTTTGGATGAATGGTGTGTTTATGTACAATTAGTATAAAAATAGCGATGTGATGATATTAAATATTATAAGAATACTGCAACATAAAAGGAAAAAACTCTAAATGAGCCACACTAAAAATAAACACTCATCCAAAAGGATTTTAGTTAAAGTTTTTTTTTCTTTTTTTCTTTTTAAGATAAACAAATGCATGAATGGAAACCAATTTCATTTTTACACAATTTTCATTTAATTTTGAGATTTCTTATCACACTTAAATGGAGCTTTTTTATTGTGGTACTTAACTACCTAATGCTAACTTAGGTTATGTTTGATAAATTAAAAAATTAAGTGTTAAAAAGAAAATTAGTACTGAAAAAATAAGTACTCAAAAATTAAGTGTAGAATTTAAGTTATAAAATTTGTTTGGTATATTACTTAAAATTAAATATTGAATATGATTACATTTTTTGATAAAAGGATAATACAATCTTAAATAAAATAGAATAGAATAAAAAATTAAATTTATTCTCTATTAAGTGATAAGTAGGTCCCTACTTACTTATTATTTTCCACACTTTTTTATAAATAAAAAAAATGCTATCTAGTAGTTTTCATTTTAGAACCAAACATGTTTAAAAATTTAAGTTGTTAACAATATTAAATTTTCAACAATGATACAATAAAGAAGAAATACTTATAAGGTTACATAAGTAATTTAACTTTTAAAAATAAAAATAATATCACTTATTAACCCACTATTCCTAGTTTTACTCTTCTAAATAAACACTACTTTCCTATTACTTTAATTTTTCCACTACAATTAAAAAATATTTCCACTAATTTTTTATTCTAATTATCTTTATAAATATAATTTTTTGAAAAAAAATTATTTTATAAATATTATTAGTTTAAATTAAAATCACAATAACAAAATAAAGGGAGGGGTATTTAAGCTTTAATTTTGAATAAATAAGAATATAAATTTATGCTTTTTTTTCTCATGTACTTTTTATTAATTAAAAATTCTTTCTATATTCTTTTTTTTCACCCACATAGTGAGTCCCTCATATGATTAGTCTATACTATTATTAAAGTCCCTAACTAAGATAATATCATAAGTGAACTGAGCTTCAATTCCATTAAAAAATTATTAAATAATCAAAATTTTAAAACAAAAATAAGAAAGGTTATATAAGTAATTTAGTTTATTTAATAAATAAAATACAAATTTCCTTTTTAAAGATTTGAACTTAGGTGCCTAAAGTGGTAAGATCACAACCTTTTCAACACAATTAAAATCTAATTAACAAAATAAAAATCTAATTATTTTAGTAAATTCATGAAATATAACTAACATGATTTTTTTTTAAAAACACATAAAATTTAAAAAAAAATAAAATTTTAGTAAATTCACCAAATATAACTAACATGATTTAAAAAAAAAACACTAAAATTTTAAAAATAATTTATATTCTAAATCCACCCATTAATAAATAACTACACCTAAATTTAACCATTGGATTAAAAAATACTTTTTTCGTTTATTAAGTTTTAAATTAAAAGAAATTCTTGTTTACCCACAAAATAAGTGTCATGAATACTAGTATTCATAAAAATGATATTTTTATTTAATCTGGAGAAGCGTTTCAATAATAAAAATCTTGAATGTATCAAATTGATATGATTTTAGTTTTCTAAAATCAGATTAAATCCAAATAAAATTTGCAAATACTTTTAATTGTATTACCAAATAATAATAATAAAATGTTTAGAAGGAAAAACTATAAATACTAGATTATCACACTTAAGATGTGGGAAAAAAATTATCTAGAAATATATTTATTAAAACTTATGTAAAAATCAAACGAAACTTTGATTGAGATGGAAAAATTGAAATTTTAAATATTATGATGTCTTAAGTTTAAATTATAATGTAATTTTTTATTTTATTAAAAGATAAAAAGATAAAAAGATTATCATAACAACATGGAATTTTAAATATATGGTGAATAATTTATTCAAATATCATGAGTTATATCTTACAATACAAACTTAAAACAGAACCTTTGGTTGATAAGCTTCAAGACAATTTGGCTAATCATTGCATATTAAATTTTGAAATCAAATCATTAATTTACAAAACATGAGGTTTGAATATGATTACATGAATCCTAACTTCGTTTTTAAATGGTGCAACTCGATCTCTTCAATTAATTACATCTACGTTATATGAAATTAGCTAACTAATTGAGACCTTTTAGTAAATGTAAATTCGGCCCTCTTCTTATTATCTCATTTTCGTGTATTTTTACTTTTTATTTGAAGTTATCATTATTAAAAAAAAGTTGTACCTAAGTACTACCCAACCAACACTCAAACCATATAATTATAAAAAAAATTCACCTAAAAAATAATGGAAAAATTAATATATGTTAACTTTATTGATGTGGCATACATATGAATTGTCATGTGGATACCACAAATGACGAAAATCCCTTTTTTTCCTATCTCTATCCTGATGAGCCGAAACCAAAGCTCTTATTTTTTGTTGAGTAATAGTTCAAATAAGTCTTGAATGAGCCCCTCGAAAGCTTGATGCAAATAAACTAATTTTTATTCGATGTCTACGAGCTATATATCCCCATTTAATTCTGGTTATTGAATAAAATAAATTTTGATGAATAACTAATTCTTTCTTTCAGTTATTCTTTTCTAGTTTATTAATAAAAATAAAAATTCCAATGGCTTTTGCTACTCTAACCGTCCCGGCCATGATTTTTCCTTTTTTCTAGGCATTTCATTTTGCCTTGAAATAAGAAATTGTATTGATACTAGGTATAAAAAAAATATTAACTAAAATAAAGGAGTAAATAGAAATGGATAAATAAATAGTGGGTTCCATCGTTTCTATGGTTACTTTTTAAACAATGAGGTCCTCTTTATACACCGGAGCTCATTCTTTCATTTAAGTTTCTACTGTTACTTCTTAAACAGTGAGGTCCTCTTTATACACTAGAGCTCATTCCTTCATATAATTGGTAACTTGTACAGTTCACACTCTTTGGCTCTACTCATAAATTTTTCAATAATAGATCTTCCACAACGAGATCTATCTTATACAGTAACGGTATGTAAGGATGAGGATTAATTGGGCAACTGACCCTATTAGTCTATTCTTTGCAAGAGTCAAAGTATAATCTTTTTGCTTTTTTAAATGGGATTTTCCTCGTTTAATGGATAAACATTTGTTACCAATGGGGAATTTTTTCTCATCTTAAATTCCAAGATTGAATTTGTGCCAATGGAAACCATAAATTTCATACACAATAGAAGGATATGGTCGATCTATCTTTTTTTGATAGTGAATGAACGAACCTGTTCTATTATCTGGTATAGATCGTTGATACTAAAAAAGTTGTTTCTTTTTTTTAGTCCATGATTTGAACAAGTCACGCATGCACCCTAGTACATGTTCCTCGACGCTGAGGACATCCCCTAAGAGTAGGGGATTTCATGACATTTGTAATCGGCTATCTTGCATTTCTAATAAGTTGTTTAATAGTTGACATACTGAATCATATTCATAATAGACTGGTTTAGATTGATCCTAACCAGATGATTCTAAATTACTTCTTTTTCTATTTAATAGATTAATAAAATAATAACTCCTTAGGCTTAAGTTAAGAAGGAAAGGAAGAAGAGGGATTAAATCAACTTAATTAAATTGTGAATTGGTGTTACATTGTTGCTATTGCTATTTGCTATTTAACTTATTTAATTGCTACAAGAGCCACAATTCATTGAGCTTGGGTTTCTATTGATGACATAAAAATATCTCTTTCTATGTCTTTGGATATAGCCCATAGGGGTTACCCGTTCTTTGTACATAAACCATTGTGAGGCTTTCATGAAGTTTTAGTAGTTCTTCCACTTCTAGGATAAATTCTCTTGTTTGTGCCTGATAAAAAGAACTAGCAGGTTGATGGATCATTACATTGATGATATAACATAATAAAAGGTTCTTCTAACTCACATAATCAGGTGAGAAGAATAACTAAAAAATAATGAGAAAAAAAAGATGGAATTGAACAACCGTGCATGCATTTTTTGTGCATTACATACTGCTTTACAATGGAATTCTCTTTTTTTTTTCTTCGAAAAAAGAAAAAGAGAAAATATAAAGAGCGTTTATTAGACCCAAATCACTAAATAATCCAATTACCTTCTTTTTTTTCGGAAAAGTTCAAAAATACCATGATGGCTCCGTTGCTTTATATATTTATTTCATCTGTGATTCAACAATCTCGAAGTTTCTTTTTTTTTAAAAAAAAGAAAGAAAAAAATAGTCTTTTTTTCGTACTCTTTTATTTTATAACATAAATATTGTTATAAATATTGTTAATAGCCTCTGGTGTGAAAAGAAAAAAAAGTTTATGATGCTGTGATGGGCCCATGACAGCTAAGATAAAATTAGAAATGCTTTTTCTCTCGTACTACTCTTTCGATACATAATCTAATATTTTGATAAAAAAGGGAAATAAAAAAATTCCATATCGAATTTGAAGTGCCATGCTATTATTACTTACTAATTCATATTTCATATGGTGAAGGCATAATCCTGTTTTTTCTTTCCATGAAAAAAAAAACTCATTGGCGTCGAGCATGAGGGAATGCTAGACATTTGGTAATTTCTCCTCCAACTAGGAGAAAAGATCCTATTGAAGCAGCCAATCCCATGCATATTGTATGCACATCTGGTTGCACAAATTGTATAGTATCATAAATAGCTACTCCAGGTATTACCCATCCGCCAGGAGAGTTTATAAACAAATACAGATCTTTGGTATCATTCTATATACTGAGAATATGACTGAAAGATCCCACTGAATTGAATTGGGTCCATGAATCTAAGAAATAGTGAGAATTCATGATCTTTCTCAATTCGAAAATCCAGAATTTGAATTGATGTCTTTTCATTGATTCCTCCTAAATTGCATTGATTTATCCTAAAGATTTCATTTCGATTGGAATTTGGTTATTCACCATGTACGAAGATCCCCGCTAAGCATCCATAGCTAAATGGTTAAAACGCCCAACTCATAATTGGAGAATTCGTAGGTTCAATTCCTACTAGATGCATGCCAATAGGACCCTCCAATAAGTCTATTGGAATTGACACTGTATCAATGGAATCTCATCATCTATACATAACAAATTAGTGTGGTATATTCATATTATAACATATGAACAGTAAGAACTAACATTCTTATTGAGACTCGAACTCATAGGGAAGAAAATGGATTTATGGATGGAATCAAATATATAGTAGTTACAGACAAAAATATTTCGTTATTGGTGAAAAATCAATATACTACGTCAACAATTAATTTTTAAAAAATTAAAGTTTTCAAAAATATTATAAAAATTATTTAAAAAGTATAAAAATCATAAAAAAATATATTTTTAATATTTATAATTTTAAAAATAATTAATTTCTAACGTGATATTGACGTGACTGTTATATGGATGACATTGCAACAAAGTTAGTGGACGTTTACTTTTCCATCCATTTTGGGATAATTTGATAAATAATGCAAGTTTAATGGTTAAAAAGGACAATAAATTAAATGAAAGGCTAAAATGACTTTTTTATCAATTTGGGGGCCAAACAAGTCATAATCCCAAAAAAAATACTAACCAAATTAAAGTTACCACATCGAAAAAAAGGCATAAGCATTACCATGTATTTATTTATATAAAATCCTAAAAAGAAAAAAAAGTAAAATTTATAAAAATTAAAATAAAATATTTAAAATATATAATCAAATTTTATTTTTTTATTTTTGTCTTCGGATTACTTATCATACATTTGAAGAAAAGATAAAATTGCTCCAAGACAACTTTTTTAAAATTCTCTCATGTTCAAGACGTGCTTCTCAGAAAAGCACTAAATCGTCAACAAAAAGCATGTAAGAAATAGGAGGTCCCTTTTTTGACAAACGAATAGGTTACCACCTTTGAGCTTCAACTATAACATTAATATAGTGTCCCAGTCTTCCTACGTCCAACCCAAAAAGACAAAAAGATCATATATCCTTGTTTAATACCTCTAGGTGAACGAAATTCATTTGTGATAGCACCATTCTATAATTGTTGCCAAAATTGCAAATTTAGACTTTCCTTGTGTGTTCCTGGAAATCTCTAATTTTTTATTGTTTCCTATTCTTACCATTAGTTCAATAATTTCGTTGTTGGGCCACCATCTAAGGACCATAAATGCCCATTTTATCTTGCTTTGTCACAATCGATTTCAGTTGTTTCTCCTCACCCGAATCAACAAGCAGCTCACTTTCTCTTGTGTGTACCCTCAAACAAGATCTTTTGACATAGTCATAATGACCTAGTCAGCAATGCTTCATACTCCACATGCTAGATTTGATCTTCAATCCAATTTTTTTATACTAATGATACTTATAGATCAATAGTAACTGCCAAATGTGTAAATTTTCCACGTGTACTGTTATCAATCCAGTAACCTATTGGAACAATTGCATCAATAGCTTCACTGATCACCTTAAGAAGACTTCTCTTATAAAACGCTCGTAATAAACTAGGTAGCTGTAACAGCCTGATTTTGGCTAAATCAGAAAAGAGGTTTTGAAACCACAAATCCAAGGTTGTAAATTTATTTTAATATTATTTTTGATGTTTACAGCATGTTAAGATATTTTTATGAAAATTTTGTGAACTAATTTTATCGTTTAAGTGGTCAATTTGAGAAAAATGACTAAATCGCATAAAATGCAAAAGTTTCATTCTACATGATAAAGGTGTTTATTTGTTATGGCTTATTAAATGTGACGTTCTTATGTGGTAATTAGTCCATTGATAGCGGAGATGGACATAAATGGCCTTGAATTATGTAATTTTTAATGTTTTAATTAAAGGTTAAAATGGTCAATTGTTTAATAAGTTAATATTAATTAAAACAAAACAAATGATATTCATTTGTTCATCTTTCTTAACTGAAAATGAGAAAATAAAATAGGGTTTGAAGCTTTGAAAATTTCAGCACTTGTGTGGTTTGACTAAGGTATGTATTTTACTCGATTTTTGATGATTTCTATGTTTTTGTGATCGTTGCTTCGTGTTCTAGCTAGCCCATGCCCTAATTTTTTAATTGGTTGATGATTTTGGAAGTTTCCAATGATGAATTCATGTGTTTTATGATGTTTGATGATGAATTATGAAAGCTTGGTGCTTGATATACATGTTTTGTAAAGTGATTTTGACTAAAAAATGCATATTAGGGATTAAATTGAGAAAAGTGTAAATTCAGGGGCTAAATTGTGAATTAAATGAAAGTTTTGGGCTGCTAGGGACCTATAGAAAATTTGGCTAAGCATGTGTTATATTGAATTTTGTGAATTTTGTGTATTTATGAAATAAGGACTAATTTATAAATATGTAAAACTTTAGGGGCTAAAGTTTAAAAATACTGAAATAAGTATTTTTAGATGAAATTGAATCTTTTGATTAATAAAAGAGTTAATTTTTAATGTATATAGATCAAGAACCAAAGAATTCGAATTTAGATCGGGAAAAATCGAAGGTTATCGAGTAATCGATCCGATTCGTAAATTCTGAGTACGAGGTAAGTTCGTACGTGATAAACATTGTTATAATTATTTTTTAGTGCTTTAATAATGCATAAATTGTATATATATGACTACGATTGTGTACGACGACAAATCGATTATGTTTGGCACTTAGTGTGCGTTTTGAGATAGCTTCAGCTATATATATAGCATTTAGTGTGTGAACTGGAATAGCTTCAGCTATATGTGGCACTAAGTGTGCGATACTGAGATAACTTCGGTTCAATGTGATAACACTAAGTGTGCGATATCGTTATAGCTTCGGGTAATCATTTTTGTACTAAGTGTGCGAGTTCTTAGAGTATTGAAAGATTTTCGAATGATTTAACGTATCAAACAAAGAGGTGAGAATGAAATAAATAAATAAATACGGGAATATACAGGTACGCATGATACCTATGTGGTAGATGATACTATGTGTATGAAGCTTGATGGATTTGTATATATATGATAAATGATCATGGATTAGAATTGAATGATGATATGAGACTTACTAAGTGTTTATTAATTGATGATTTGTATATTATGAACTGTTAAGTAAACATTTAGTACAAACTTACTAAGCTTTGAAGCTTACTGTGTGTTTTTTGTCTTTATTTTATAGAGTATCGAGGATAGCTCGGACATCGGGGATCATCAGGAACCACCATCACACTATTGACAACTTGTTGGTACTTTTGGAACTTTGAATATATGGTATATGGCATGTATAGGCTAGTGTCATTTTGGTATGTTTTGAGTCATGATATTAGCCATGAGATTTGGCTTGTAAATGTTGGTGTGAATGGCCATTTGAGTTGGCTTGAATTATGTGTTGGATAAGTAATATATGTGATGTATATAATGCCTTATACGTTAGCTTATTTTGGTATGTTTGCCATAGTTGTGATATAGCTAAATGATTGTTCATTTGGTTAGTTGTTAATGCTTGAAAGATGAAATGTTGTGGCTTGATTATAAGATGTTGTGATGGATGTTTTGTGATATTAAAATAGGTGATAAAATGTGGCGATAAATGCAATAGTTTGTTTTGATATAATGTTTCAATATGATTTTGGTTATGGTTTTGAGTATGAAAATGATTGTGAATAAGATGACATGTTTTGTGTACTAAATGGCATGTCTTGGTTGCCTTTGAATGTATACAAATGATGCAAGTTGTTATGGTTTAGGTGTGCTTGAGAAGTGTAATACCCCAAACTCAGCCTGGATGTTATGGTCGAATCTGGCGATATCACATGGGATGAATTTTGAAATCGAACTCTTTAAGTTAAAATCATTCCGGTTAAGTAACCTTAATTTAATTTGAAGGAATCACACATTAGATGTTTTGTTTCAAAACTTGTCTTTTTTAAGCGGAAGCTGTTGTAATCAATTATTTAGGAAAAATCATTTTTGTTTATGAAATCCTTAGTTTTAGGAAAACCGTGTTTTGTTGAGGTGCAGTTTAAATAACCATAAAACAATATAAATTTCCGAAATAAAATCCAAACAATCCAAGTCCAGGATTACATCAAAAACTCAAACAAGTAATAAATCTGAAAATTTGCGTAAAACAATTTAAGATTTTACGTGTGGCCACCGTAGAGTCCTCCGCTGCTCTGATCCGTCAAGTCTGGGGATTACCTGAACAAATTAAATAGAAAACGGTGAGTTTTCACAAACTCAGTATATAATCCTTATAGAAAATATACACACAGCACAATATCCGAAATCAGTCATGTATTTATATATAGTTCGGGCCTGAGCCCTTTACAGAATCGGTGTGGACCTTAGCCCACTCAAATACAGAATCATATACGAATTAGGGCCTTAACCCGTCTCAGATATAACATGTAGAACAAAACAGAATAACAGAGTCCTACCCACCAGCCTCTACACACCAACTCCGTCCAACCCTACACACCATGTGGGGATAAAATTGACCCACCCATCCCTACACACCATGCTGTATCGATATGCAGCAAAATCAGATTATTACAGCTGAGCTGCCAGATATCACGCTTAAGAGCCTTTCAGAATACTTCCTCCATAACATTAACCCATCCCGATGCAATGTAACATACAAATATGACATGCTGATATGCAATTTATCAGATCATACAATCAATTTAGATATCACAGTTCATTCTCAGTACAGAAATCAGACAGTCAGCTTGCACATTTAGGGGTTTATGTAGTACTTACCGACCCTACAGAAGGTTCACAATTGACTTGGGCGACTCGTGCAACCCTAACAGACATTTCAGTAAAATGGACCTACACGCCCATGTGGCTTGCCGTGTGGCCCACACGGCCCAATTTGGTCTTGGCCGTGTGATCCCAAAATCCCACATGTCCATGTGGGCCCACACGCTCGTGTGGCCTATACGGCCCAGTTGGTCGAGCCCGTATGTCGCACACGACCTCACCCGGCCATCACACGGTCGTGTCCTTCGCGTACGGCCTGACCTTATCATTCACACAGCCGTGTATTGCCACACGGCTTACCACACGGGTGACCACACGCCCGATCACTCCAGAACCTATAAATCGATATTCTAATCCCCTGAATTAGTGTTAATACAAAACTTAAACGAAACTTTATTAATATGCTAAACCCAACACCTTTAAAAAACTCACCTTCAAAAGAGTAACAGTGTTACTACACCACTTCAACGCTGATCGAAACTCTAGCCCTTTAACCTTCCCAAAATCAAAACGAGACCCATCAATTAACACCCTAAATCAAAAATAGCTTCAAGTACTACACTTACCGAAACTTACCAAATCACATGAGCACCAACCACGTTACAAAACAAGGAAAAGAAGGAACGGATTCATAGAAAAAAACAAAGAGAACGAGAAGAGGGGACGATAGAGACTTGGAGAATGAGAGAAATCAAATTTTTTTCTGTTAGGAAAAAAATGAGCAAAATATTCTGATAAACCCTATCATCTTCCCAAATCTCTCCCCACTAACCCACCTCTCAGATTTTTAGTTTGATTGAAACTCTCTCGGTCAAACAAGCAAAAATAAACTCCCTCGCTTGCACAGGGATTCGAACACAAGACCTTCAACATATTAACATTACACTTAACCACCAGACCAGCAAACCCATTCTGATATAAAATTACAGACAATATAACATAAGCCTACTAAACTAGAGTGAGGCTTTATTCTTTAGAAAAGCCAAAATTTTCCCAAACTAAGACTTGAACTTGGGACCTCACACATACACCCAGAACACTTAACCACTGAAGCAGATACACAATTGTGTTAATGAATCACAGAAACATATTTAAAAACTTGGGGCGTTACAAGAAGGGTGGCAAATTGGCTTTACAAATAGCCTATTTTCATCCACACGGGAAGAGACACGGACGTGTTCCTCAGCTTTGTGCAACACACGGTCATGTTACACTGCCATGTGTCCTCTGGGGTGCCCTTCGAATTAAAGACAATATACCCTACAGTTTTTACACGGTCTAGATACACGGGCATGTCTACTGGCTGTGTGTGGCACGCAGGCTGGCATATGAGCGTGTGGTCGGCCGTGTGACCCAAGTCAGTAACTTCTTAAATTTTTCCACGGTCATGGTACACGGGCATGTTCTCGACCGTGTGGTGTAAGTCAGTGTGTATGCTCTATTTTCACATTGCCTGAGACACGGACGTGTTCGGTAGCCATGTGAGGCACAAAGCGTGACCCTTGAATGTTTTAAAATTTTCTATGTTTCCCAAAGTTTGTGAAGATTATCAGTTTAGTCTTAAACCACTTCTAAGCATGTTTTAAGGTCTTGTAGAGCCTTATAAGGGACATTGTGAATGTTTTGAATGAATTTTGAGTATGAATATATAAATGTATGTGATTGAGGTGTGTTATCTGGTAATGCCTTGTAACCCTGTTCCAATGACGAATACGGGTTAGGGGTGTTACAGTAGGTGCATCTATGTCATAATGATGTGCGAATACAATGTGTGAGAGCTGCGATTTACTATCTTTCTAGTTGGTTGTTCAGACAAAATGTTTAGATAAGCGATATTCCGACAAAGAAGAGATTTGTTAACACAATTCAAAAATGATCTTACTTTGTAGAGCCTCACTCAGTGAATGATTCTTATTCAACAGTCGTCTGGATCATCTATTGGCTAAAGCCTAATCTACAATTACACAAAGAAGTAGTTGCAACCCCAATAATGACCCTAATTATTACAAATTACTCATCTAAAAACCTTACTTACAATCAATAATACCTCTTCAATAAAAAGCCTAGCACAAAAGTGCAAAAATATCAAGTAAAAGATACATAAAATAACCAACCAAAAGTACTCCAAAGGCACATACTATGTGTGGGGCACAATAACTTATTTATAGGCTAAATTCGACATCTTCTCTAAGTAATCTTGATAAAGTAAAACTCTTAATTATAATTTGAATATATCTTTTTGAATTATCCCAAAATAAAGCCTTTTAAACCATGTAAAACTAGTAAATACATCACCAAATAAATAGCTTAAATGATAAGGAGAAGCTTTAATAAATAAGGTATGTTAATCTCATAATTCCTTCAATCATCCAAATTTGACCACCATTGTTTTGGACGAAATAAAACATGTTCTGATACCCATTCTCTTATGGAGAAAACACTTATGAAGACCCAAGTAAAAAATGTAAACATCTAATAAAACTTAGGTCATCCCAAATATTATGTCTAAACAGATGTTTAAACAACTATTTAAATAGACTTTGTAGAAACAGGTGTTTGAACAATAGTCAAATCAGTCTTGGACTGCCTAGGTCCTAAAACAATACATTAGTCCTAAAGGACAACAACCAAGGTTGCACAGTAAGGTATTGTCCATAGATGACCAAGGGACCCTTCATTAAAGTATTAGCATAGCACTCGAGTGAATGAAACTTAACTATGTAGTACTCATTCTCCAAATACCTTAATTGAGTGTAATGCTTTCCATAATGCTTGGATTTTGTTGTACAAGATATACTTCTCCCTAGCAATTCAATAATAAGTGTTTGAGCCATACTCTTCTCTAAAATAATAAGTGTTTGAGCCATACTATTCTCTAAAATAATCTCAAAGTCGAAATTCCATCAATAGTGTATTTCATCACATCACCAAGTATTCAATTTCATCCTCCTCCTTGAGAATCTCATTAGTTTTGTTCAAGCCAAATGAATTCAACAGTTTATCTCTAAATAGATTGTCTTATAGCCTTTAAAATCAACAACTATACCCTTAATAATAGGAACTCAAATCGTATTTCCAATACTTGAGGGGTCATCTTTTCTTGATCTAACCTTCTTCATAGAATGACTTGGTTTCTCTCATATTGAATCCTTACTATGCTCATTGCCACTATAACAACTCGAATTTCAATGGTACTAAAAACTGTGATTTCAGAACTTCATTTTTGTAAATTGAGCCCATAGATATTAAATATGATTATTTAAGGATATAATATAAAAAACATATTTAAGATTGGTCAAGTAATTTTGTCGAATTAATAGTTAATTAAGGCCCAGGGACTAAATTGTAAAATTCAATCGCTATAGAGTTTTAATTGACAAAATAGTTGAAAACCTAAATAGCAATTAGCCAAAGGTCAAAAATGGTAATAAATCATTTCTAAATAGGGTTTGGTGGATGATTATGGCATATTCCATTATATGTGATTAAATGATAACTTATACTAATGAAAACATGATTAAATTAATTAATCTAGGTTAACTGAAAGATAATTAAAGTATAAGAGTTAAAGATATTGAAAAATTCACCATCTTTCTTCATCCTACAACTTTCCACCATTGTTAAACCCTAAGAAAAACCCTTCAACCCTTGAAAAACATTTGGCTACAAATTAGGTTGTAGTTCAAGTCTTTTTCTTATATATATATATATATATTATAAATTTGAGGTCATTGGAGCTTAATTTAGCTAGCCCATGTAACAATATGTAAAATTGATAAAGTTTTAGAAAGTTTTCATTTTTGATTTCTTGAAGAATTAAGCTTGAAGTTGATGGATTTTAAGCTTAGATTATGAAAAAGACTAAATTATGAAGTTAATTTAACTAATTGTTAATTTTGTTACATTAGGGACCAAATTGAATATTGTCATGAAATTATGTTAGAAATAGAAAGTATAAGTTACCTAATGAGAATATATGAAATTGTTTTTAAATCTAAAGCTAAGAATTGAAAGTTATGTTTATCCCGAGTTCAGGGACTAAATTGAATAAAATATAAAATATGGGGAATTTGAAAAATTGAATTATATAGGATCATTTATATCATGCCATAGTATAAAAATGTTTGGTATTGATTGGTTATACAAAATATTTGTATAGATCAAGATTGAGATCGAAGTAGAGTTAATCGGGGAAAAGCTGAAATTGTTGATTAGTCCCTGAAGAATCAACTTGTTTTGGTGTTTAAAATAGGAAAGTTCACATGAAACTTACTAAATCATTTTGTATAGTATGTATGCTTGTATTTATTTTGATATATAAATGTATATGTATGTTTGAATATATAGTAATATATATAATAGTAGTTTGGCACATATGGTTAAAAAGGATTGAACTGAAACATGTGAATAACTACAGCATATAAATGTATGAATATGATTGATTATAGGTATGATATTGAATTATATGTAATTGATGCCCATGTGAACATAGTAAAAGCTTAGGATAAGATTGGCATGCCAATAGGGTTATATGCGCACTTGATCAATGATTTCACAGTTTATAAAAAGATCTAGCATTTGTTGCAGACTCTCGGGTTACTTAATAAGATCTAGCCTTGTTGCAAATTCTCTAGTGATTTAACAAGATCTAGCCTTGTTGCAGATTTTTAGGTTATATGTAACATAGGTTTAGTCTGAACGAGTAACCTGATGTAATTTTAGCTCAGACGAGTAATTTAGTTCACTTAGGTATCCAAGTCTGTTTTACTAGAATTCCATCGAGCAGTATTTATCTTAATATTGAAAAGTTTGAAAATGTATTGAATATGAATGGTATATGTTTATAAGTTGATATGTGGTATGAAATTGCCAGTATTAGGTGATGTTATTCATGATATGTAAGTATGTTTAACCTATGTGGGTGTTAATGTAGGCAAGTGACTAGTTATAACATATTGTGCCAAGGATAGCCAAATTGCATACCAAAATGTTTGGTAGTTGTCATACTTATAAGTGATCAAGGTAAGCATAGTATTTTCTATTTAAACTTACTAAGCATACTAAATGCTTACTCTAGTTGTTTTCTTCCATTGTGGATCATTACATTGAGGAACTTGCCTAGCCAGATCAACGCGAAGCACACACTATCAATAAGACGGTAGAATTATGTCCGTTTTAATTCTAAATGTTGATAGTGTGCAAATGGTCATTTTGGAGTTGAAAGTTGTATGGTAAATGTGGTGATGGGTGATTTTGAATGCTTAACATGGCATATAACCTATTGATTCATGGTTTGGTCAAATTTGGTACCATTAAGAATGATGATATTTAACTTGTATTAATTAATATGTTATAGGTTGCATGTGAGCTAGCTGAAATAGTTAAGTTGATGGATGATTAGAAATGATAAAATCTAATGTTAAGCATGATTTGTAGCTCAGTGTATACTTTGGTTAGTTCATGTCAAGTTCCTTGAATTGCTTAGTTTCCATATTGGATAATGAATCATGCTTGAATTGGCAATTGAAGTGTTACAAATATGGATAGTTAAAATGGAAATGAATATGCCTAAATGATCAAAAGTTTGAATTGCATGTTTTTGAATGGTTGATTTTGATGATTATATGCTTGAATAGGTTTAGATTGGCATGGTATAATAGTATTACACTTGTGTAGAGTTGGATGAATACATCTAGGTGTTGGTTTGAGAATAAGGTACCAAATGAGATTTTTATCAAAATAGGGGCAACATCATGAAGTCGATACACCTGTAGTCAAATCGAGTAAGGGGTATTACAGTCGCCGCTAGAGATAATTTTAGTTGTTTAAAATTGAACAATTTTATAGATCAAATAGCTTATTAATAAATGTGGTTTTAGTTGAAATAGTGAAAACCATAATGCTTTAGATTCCAAACTTATAATTCACATCCTATGAATTTTAAAAAAAATAGATAACCGTAATATTTAAATAACAAATACTTAAGAATTAACTTTTTTTTATATCATTTATGTCTATTTTATAATTCATATTCAATATTCATAATTATTTCTTTCAACAATGTTTCCTCCAAATTTCAAACCACTATCTATCTCTACTTGAAAACACAATATCTCATACCATTGAATTTTTTAAGATTATGCAAAAACAAAATTTGTGAAGTGCTTTGCTTGGCGCGTGAAGAGTTGGAATGCATTTTCAAGTCCGCTCTGCAGACTGTAGCCAATAATGGCCAAACCCCAAACCCAATCCCTGCTATCATCACTGTAGCCACACTCTTGTTCGCTTCACGGTAAAAAAACAAAAGGTTAAAATTATATTTTACAGCGCAGTAAAAATCAATTAGAGAAGCAGCTATCAAGTGATTTGATTTCAGAGGAAGGGGGAAGGCTTATATCAAGACGGTCTCAACGCCCCCCTTTGAAACCAAAACACACACACACACACACACACAGACACAGAAACAGCTTTCTTTTTGCAGATATAAAGGGAAGAAATTACCCAAAAAACAAAATTTATGGCCACACTCTCTTATTCCTCTTATCTTCGTCTTCTTCTTCTCTATTAATTAGGAAAAAAAACTGTTGAATTTTTTTATTAAAATTACATAATTCCTGTTGAAGGGAGGGGAAATGGAGTTTGAGGATCAAGAAGAGCAGGAAGAAGAGATGGGTTTGACACCGAGTTATGACTCGCTGGGAAACTCGTCTAGACTCAAAATGTCAGGTGTTGAACCTGGTTCAGTAACTCCAACGGGTCAGCAGCAGCAGCAGCAGCAGAGGAAGCCTAGGTATAGGGAGTGTTTGAAGAACCATGCGGTGGGGATCGGCGGTCACGCTCTCGACGGTTGCGGTGAGTTCATGCCGGCTGGAACTGAAGGCACCCTCGACGCTCTCAAATGCGCGGCTTGTAACTGCCACCGTAACTTCCACCGCAAGGAATCTGAGCTTGGCTCCCCAAACTCCGTCCACACCACGGACCTCTACTTCCATCACCACCACCACCACCAGCCACCGCAATTTGCGCCTTACTTTAGAGCACCAACAGGGTACCTCCACGTTGCCGGACAACAAAGGCCATTAGCTTTACCATCAACCTCAGGAGGAGGAGGACACAGCAGAGAAGATCAAGAGGATGCTTCGAATCAAGGAAGCTCAAGGAAGAGATTTAGAACAAAGTTTACGCAGGAACAAAAGGAGAAGATGCTGAGTTTAGCTGAGAGACTAGGGTGGCGGATTCAGAAACATGATGAAGAGATTGTTCAACAGTTCTGCAACGAAACTGGGGTCAAAAGGCATGTTTTGAAAGTTTGGATGCATAATAACAAGCACACTCTTGGTAAGAAACCCTAGAAACAGATTATGAGGGAACTTTAGATGTGTACATTTTTTAGGGTTGACCATCTGGGGAGGGAAGGGTACTTTGATAGTGATTATGATGTTGGGCATGGACTACTTAACAGTGTTATTATGTTGGGTTTAAATTAGGTTATCACGTAATGTTAATGGGAACTTAAGTTATTTTAGTTCTAATCTATTTCCCTTCTTGTTGCATTTCCAAAAAAGCACTATTTTAATTCCAAAATGGGTTTACATAATGAAGCACTGAAGCAAAGTGGAGACATGCAATGCAATGCAATGCAAGAGGCATGATGAAAATGGAAGAGCATTGAGACAAAAGAAGGAAGAACCGGTGAAGCATGATCTCCCTTTGGAGACCGGGATTATATATATATATAAACATAAGATTACTTAATTTCCTCTACGTGTGTGTCTCTGCATTTTTTTCAAGTTAATGTTCTTTTTCTATAAGTCTTTATTTCATCAAATCCTGAATGGGAGCGGTGGAGCTTGTTGTTTGAGGTATCATGGATGGCGTCATGGCATTTAATGTATGCGGTTCTTTTCTTGCTTGCTTTTTTCAACATTGATTCTCCTCCTTCCATTCAATGTAGATACCCTCTAAGCCTTTTTTTTTTCCTTCACAGCACTTTGCCTTCCTTGTTGCACTTCTTCTTCTTCTTTCTTCAGTCTTCACTTTCTTTTTCTGCAGTTTCTTTTTTCCCTAAGGCATGGGTACAGTTTGCCTTTAATGTTGAAGCAAACAATGGTTTATAATCATGGGGCCTCCTTTTGTTTTTCCTGGTAACGCATTTACTTTTTCAGTCTTTGAGTACTGAAGTTGATCTTTGTTTTTTCTTCTTATATATATGTATATATATATATATTAAAACATCTGCTCATTCTTTCAGCAATACTAATTATTGCGGTAGTGTAAAATAATGAGATTCTCAAACTTGTTCATATAATAAATATATAATATTTATAGAGGGAAACAGGTCCTTTTTGCAACAATATTTCATGTTGTTGTGTAATAACGGAACGATAGATCCAAAGCTTGTGTCTTTCTAACTTCATTTCTTTGTTTCTTCTTCCTTCAAACCCTTCTAAAGGAAACATGTGGGCTCTCCTAGCAGCAAGGAGCAGAAAAAAAGAAGAAAAAAACACTCACAAGATTCATGTTTTTTCTTTGCAACTCTCAGGTCCTAAAGCTTAATTAATTCCATGTAATCCTAAAACTAACTAGAAACATTTGTGTCTTCAAAGGCGACCACACAGATGTTTGTAATAAAACAAACTTTTCATGTCTTAACGGTGATTAATTAAAAGATTATTTATTGTTGGGAAGGTAATTAATACTACCACAAATGAATGAAGTCAGAAAACAACTACATTGCAGGTAAAAGAGGGACCTGTTTCTCTCTATGAGGTAAGATTTTCAGATGGCTCATATGCTGATTTTTTGACCCTTTTGCTACCATATACATACATAGATACATATGGGATAATTTGCTTGCTTTTGTGTCCAAAGTAGTAGCTGCAAGATATAAATATGCACTTGTTGAGGATAGTTTGCTTGATTGGGGAAATTAAACCACAGTAGTAGAGCAGGTAAAGGTGCATAGGGAAATGCATCTTGTGGTCCTGTTGGGGAATCTTGTTCCAAAGTTAATTTCATCAGATAGTGATTGATCATCTTCTTCCTTACCTGTATTACTTAATATGGCACCATTGTCTTTATTAGTCTTGCTTTGGCTTAATTATATATACGAGAGGGTAGAGTTTATAAGTAAACTAAAAACAGCAATTACCCATTTTTCTTTTAAGGGTTAAAACTACTTATTTCCATAATAGTGAATCTGAGGTCTTAGTTTCCTTGTTTCCCATACATAAATCCCCTCTATTTGAATTCGTCAGAGCCTTTTTCCTTATATGTGTTTGTCACTTTGATCCTCAATCAAATATATCTTCCAATTCCATGTACCCATATTGCATAGTTTTATACATCATTAAAAAAAAATTAAAACTAAACTCACTTAACTTCCTTTTTAATAATACGATGACATCTAGTTCATTAAACATGTAATGTATAGATAACTAAAAGTACATGACATTATTGTAAAATATGGTGCAATGGAAACATTTTTCATTATATTATGTCAATAATACAATAGATTGTAGATATATACAAAGGGAATATTAGGGATTTTAAAATCAAAATAGCGTTGGATATGATATAATCTTTAATATCCTTAATACACCCCCACAATATCGTGTTTCCATCGGAGATACTTATCTTGGACCTGTAGAGATGTAAGCGTTGTTTGGATTGTGGTTTAGTAATTAGATCAACGAACTGATCTTTGCTACAAACATGATCAACAGGCAAATGGTCATCTTATATTTGTTGTTGCGCAAAGTGATAGTCCAATGCCAAATGTTTCATTCAGGAATGAAAAATCGGATTCTTGCAGTAGTATATAGAACCAAGGTTGTCACAATATAATACTGGTTGTAGCTTAGCAAATGGGTCTAACTCTCCAAGCAAGAAACAACCCAATTAACTTCGACGGTCGTGGTCGCAATGGCTGGATACACAGCCTCGGTAGAGGACTGAGTCATAGTTCTTTGGTGTTTCGAAGCCCACGAAATCAGAGTGGCACCAAGATAAACAATAAAGGCACTAGTAGAGAGAAATTTATCTTTGTCACCAACCCAGTTGGAATCAAAAAGAGTAGTGACCTTCAAGGACTCAATATGTCAAATGAACAAGTCAAAAGAAATAGTGTTTTTCAAAACTGAAGAAGTCGTTTGACTTCATTCCAATGTTCTTGAGATGTACTGAGACAACTTATTCATTACAAAAGATATGACAGGTCAAGTTAAAGACAAATGTTGCAAGTCACGAATAGTGCTACGATAACGTCTACCATCTGTGAAGGGGCTACCATCATTAAGTAGAAGAGATAAAAAAGTAGACAAAGGGGACTCAATAGGCTTGGCGTCAACCATATTCATTTGTTGAAGATGATTCAAGATATACTTGTTTTGAGATAGGAATAGGCCATTAAATATTGGAGTTGTCGTGACTTCAATGAAGTGATGAATGTTACCAAGATCCTTTTATCAAAAATTGTTTTGGGGCTTAGAATGAAATTGGTAATAAGATGTTGATTATTGCCGGTTACAAGCAAATCATCAACATACACAGAAAAAAAAATATACATTATAGAACCACTGTGATCACGATAAATAAAAAAAAGATGCATTTAGTTTAGACCAACAAAACCAAAGGAAAAGAGAAACTGATGAAGTGCAATATTCCACATATAGGGAGCTTGTTTGATTCAATGTAAAGACTTATTTAAACACCCTAAGTACAAAAAGTTTACGTTAACAAAGCTTGGAGGCTAGACAATGTAAACATTCTCATGTAATGGACAATGTACAAAGGCATTATTGACAATTCATAAGAATCGTGTTCTAATCTGTAATGGATAGATACAAAATAATCTCTATTTTATCAAACTTAAGATGTACTCACTGCTTGAAACTAAATGCGTGAATAAGAAACTTAAAACTTCTCACTCTAGTGGGGTGTACTTATGACATTTAAGATTTGTTATATTAACCAAGAAAGAATCACTATACTTGTGAAAGAAGAAACTTTAAGTTCACTTAAAGAGGTGCTTCTTCCACAATATGAATCTTACTTGGATGGTAAAATAGCCAAGTGATCTTTTAATGCAAAAGGTACAAGGGTCGTTCAACCCTCAAAACTTGTGCACCCTAACATATGTGGTTCCATTAACATTAGTGTGAGAGGTGGTTACGATTACTACATAATTTTTATAAATGATTATTCTAGATATGGGTATGTGTACCTAATGCACCACAAGAGTAAAACATTTGATAAATTTTAAGAGTTTTGTGCGGAAGTGGAGAAACAGTTAGGTTTACTCATTAAGACACTTCAGCCTGACTGAGATGGGGAAAATTTATGAGACGAGTTCTTAAGATACCTCATAGAGAATAAGATATTTTCCTAGTTAATCGCACTAGGTACTCCATAATAGAATGTTGTGGTAGAGAGAAGGAATAGAGCGTACTAGACATGGTTTGTTCTATGTTATGTACAATCGTCAATATATTTTAGGAGATACGCATTACAAACGAGTTGTTATATTCTGAATGACGTACCAACTAATACCTCACCTAAAACTCTATACACACAACAAGAAGTTAAACCTAAATCAGTAAAGAATTTGGGGAAATCCAACCTACGTATTGGATAAATATGTGAAGAAATTAGATTCATGCATAGAATTGTGCATGTTTGTAGGTTATCCAAAATGAACAAAGGGTGGATTATTTTATAACCCAAAAGATTAAACAATTAAAGTATCAACTCTTGCTTCATTCCTAAAGAAAAGTTACATGAATGTTTTAAGCCTCGTAGTACATTGTTACTGATAAGCCGTAATTTATACATATTTTTATCCCATGCTTAGCACATTTTTGGATTAATTATCATTAGATTTATGGATTTGATGCTCCTAATCCTTTAATTTCATGTTTTATACTTAGGTGAACATAGGAGAGTAAAAAGAGTAAGAAACGGGCCAAAAACGGAGAAAATTGGTCAACGTGAGAAATAAACACGGCCTAGACTTCCTTACACGCGTAGACCACACGCCCGTGTCTATTCAACAGACTCTAACACGGTTTGAAGCACTTGCACACGGTCGTGTCTCTGTCGAGCCCAAGTTTATTTATATTCAGAAAAGGCCACCTTTGAGGGTTTGGAAGCATCCTAAAGCCTATTTAAACATCCTAGAAGAGGCATTTAAGGGACACAGAGTAGGAGGCAGGGAATTACTCGAAGAAAGCCGATTGATCCATCTCAGAAGCCGGATTCTCCTTCAAGACTGAAGATCTCTCTTCAACTTCCTTCAGGATTTTTTGGGTTTCTTTATGTTTTGTTATCATTATTCTTCTGAGATGTTTTCTTTTACACATATGAACTAAATCCTCTAAATACCTAAGGGGAATGAAACCTAAGATGGATCTTGTTATTATTTTCTGAATTATATAATAAATACTTGATTTGTTATTAATTATGTGTTCTTAATTCTTACTTTAATATTCCAGGATATTGATTCAAGTATTGATGTGCTTATTCAGAAGAGCAAAAGTCCCTGTCTAAGAGTAGATCTAGCATAATTAAGCGGAGTTGATTGCACCCCTAGACATAGGGCGACATAAATCTGTCGGATTAGGATCAAACCTAATAAGGGAATCCATAGATCGAATTAATGCAACACTAAAGGTTTTAATTAGAAAAAAGATTTCAATTAATCAACCTAGGGTTAGACGTTGTTAGTCTCGAGAGAGATAATAATATAAATTAGGGATTTTTACGGATCAAGTCAAGTGAATAAATCATCTAATTCAGAGTCAAATAACAAGTGAAGTCTAGGTGGATTTTTTCTTGGGTATTGTCTAAGTCAATCAGTTTTCCTAAAAGTATTTCCCCAATTTACTTCTTGTGCATTCTTAGTTTAGTTAATTAGTTTAGATAAAACAACCCTCTTTATTTTTAGGCTAGATAAAAAAAAGAAAGTTAATACTAGTACTTTTAGTTCCTGTGGGTTCGACATTCCGGTCTTGCTATATAAGCTATACTACTGTTCGATAGGTGCGCTTGCCTTTATCGTGATAATAGTTAGTTTTCAAGAATGATCAATCATAAATATAAAACTTATCACGAGACATCACATCAAGTTTTTGGCGCCGTTGCCGGGGAACTAAGATATTAGGAACGCTTAATTTTTATTACTTTAGCCATTTATTTTATTGCAATTTAAATTTTATTTTAGTTTTGTTAATTTTACTAAATTTTCTTCTTCAAAGGTTCACCCAGTAATGCAATGCGAAGTAAGTGGAGGTGGATCGAGCAATTCAGAATACCCACCCTATGGCCACAACATGAAAAACGAGCAATTAAATTATATGGGAAATAATCCTCGACCTCTAAATAATCCTTATAGTAACACTTACAATGCAGGTTGGAGGAACCACCCAAATTTCTCATGGGGAGGCCAAGGGAATCAGAGACCACCACCCCCTCTAGGCTTCCAACGAAAACTTTACTAGCAAGAGAAAAAGTTGAACCTTGAGGAGATGATTACAAAATTTATTTCAGTAGCAGAAACCCATTTTCAAAACACTGAAACTGCACTTAAAAATCAACAAGCATCGATCCAAGGGCTCGAGAATCAAATTGGACAACTGGCTAAGATGATTTTAGAGAGACCACCAGGAAGTCTACCTAGTAATACCGAACCCAAACCAAAGGAGCATGTGAAAGCAGTTACACTTAGGAGTGAGAAAGTGTTAGTTGAATCTGAAAAGAAGCCACCACAAGAAGTTGACAGAACCGAAGGAAAAGAGGTAAAACCCGAAAACAATGACAACCTAATGCCAAAGGAATATAAACCGCCAATCCCAAATCCAGCAAAGTTAAAGAAAGATTGCAGGGATGCACAATTCGGTAAATTTCTTGAACTTTTTAAACAACTGCATATCAACTTACCTTTTGTTGAAGCTATATCGCAGATGCCTACATATGCAAAATTTTTAAAGGAGCTTCTAACAAATAAAAGGAAGTTTGAAGACTTATCTAAAGTGGAACTTAATGAGGAGTGCTAGGCCATACTCCTAAATAAACTGCCAACCAAACTGAATGATCCAGGAAGTTTTACTATTCCCTGCTTAATTGGTAGTTTGAATGTTGATAAGGCACTAGCTGATTTAGGCGCTAGCATTAATTTGATGCCATAAAAAATGTTTAAACAACTTGGTCTTGGGGAACCTAAACCCACTAGGATGAGTATTCAACTAGCCTATAGATCTGTTAAATATCCTAAGGGTATTATGGAGGACGTACTTGTAAAAGTAGATAAATTTATATTCCCTATTGATTTCATTGTACTTGACATGGATGAAGATGTTGAAGTGCCTTTAATTTTAGGGCGTCCATTTTTAGCCACTACTAGGGCTGTTATTGATGTGGGTGATGGTAAATTGGTACTTAGAGTAGGTGACGAAGAGATTATTTTTAAAATTTATGATGACATGAGATTTTCTAAGGAACAGGATGACTCATGTTATTTTATTGAATCTATTGATCATGCTACTCAAAATTCTTTTCAGGAAATCATACATAAGGACACGTTGGAACTATATCTTGCCCAAGGAGATGAGGTAGATGATGATTCCAATGAACACAAGACAAGCAGAATATGAGGGTATTAAGGTAAACGATGAACTTAAGCAAAAATCATCTATTGAAGAACCTCCCAAACTGGAACTTAAACAATTGTCAAATCACTTGGAATACGTATTCCTTTGAAATAATTCTACACTACCAGTGATTATTGCTTCTAACTTGCAACCCAAGGAGAAAGAGGAATTACTCCAAGTATTAAGAGAGCATAAAAGGGCCATAGCTTGGAAAATTTTTGATATTAAAGGGACCAGCCCTTCTTTTTGCAGCCACAAAATTTTAATAGAAGATGAATATAGGTCATGCGTGTAATCTCAAAGACGACTGAACCCCAACATGAAGAAAGTTGTTAAAACTGAGGTAATTAAACTCCTAGATGTTGGAATTATTTATCCTATTTTTGACAGTTCTTGGGTAAGTCCAGTGCAGGTTGTTCCTAAGAAAGGAGGCATGCCTGTTGTAACCAATGAGAAGAATGAATTAATTCCAACAAGGACAGTCACAGGTTGGAGAGTTTGCATTGACTATAGGAAGCTGAATGATGCCATGAGGAAAGATCACTTCCCCCCTGCCATTCATCAACCAAATGTTGGAAAGATTATCGGGGCACATGTACTACTGCTTTCTAGATGGACTCTTTGGTTATTTTCAAATCCCAATAGCTCCTGAAGATCAAGAAAAAATGACATTTACATGTCCATACGATACATTTTCTTATCATAGAATGTCTTTTAGATTCTGTAATGCTCCTGCAACTTTTCAACGCTGCATGATGGCCATTTTTTACGAACTTTTAGAAGACATCATGAAGGTATTTATGAATGATTTCTCAGTATTCGGTAACTCTTTCCATCTTTGCCTTAAAAATTTAAAACGAGTTTTAATAAGATGTGAGGAAACGAAACTTGTACTTAACTGGAAAAAATATCACTTTATGGTTCAAGAAGGTATTGTGTTAGGATATAAAATTTCTAGTAAAGGGATTGAGGTTGAAAAATCTAAAATTGAAACTATTGAAAAACTACTTCCCCCTAGTTCAATTAAGGCTATTAGAAGCTTTTTAGGACATGTTGGATTTTATAGAAGATTTATTAAAGACTTTTCTAAAATAGCTAAGCCTTTGACTAAATTACTAGAAAAAGATGTGGCCTTTAATTTCAATAAGGAATGCTTAGAAGCGTTTAATACTCTAAAGAATAAATTGATTAATGCTCCAATTATAATCGCACTTGATTGGAGCTTACCTTTCGAACTAATGTACGATGCGAGTGATTTTGTAGTAAGTGCAGTTTTGGAACAGTGAAGAGACAAGCATTTTCAACCTATCTATCATGCTAGCAAAACTTTGACCGCCGCATAAGAAAACTACACCACCATGGAAAAAGAGCTGCTAGTTGTGGTTTTTGCATTCGATAAATTTAGGCCATATCTAATATTTTCTAGAGTTATCATTTATACTGACCATTCTGCTCTTCGCTACCTTCTAACTAAGATTGATACAAAACCTTGACTCATTCGATGGATTCTGTTATTGCAGGAATTTGACCTGGAGATTCAGGATAAGAAAGGAGCTGAAAATCTCGCGGCTGATCATCTTTCTAGGCTTGAAAATTTAAGTACCAAAGAGCTAAATGAAGTTGAAATAAATGATTCGTTCCCTGAAGAATAGTTTTTTCCTATATCTTATTCTGAGGTACCTTGGTTTGCGAACATTACAAATTTTTTAGCCGCTAACGTTATCCCAAAAGGGTTGACACATCAACAAAAGAAGCAATTCTTTATTGATGTAAAAAACTACTTTTGGGAAGACCCTTTTCTTTTTCGTATATGTGCAGATCAAGTCATTAGAAGATGCGTTACAAGGTTAGAAGCATTGAAAATCTTAGAACATTGCCACTCAGGACCGACTGGAGGACATTACAGTGGAAATAAGACCACACATAAAACACTCGAATCAGGTTTTTATTGGCCCACTCTATTCAAAGACGCCAACAGGTATGTTACTTCTTGTGACAAATGCCAACGGACAGGCAATATCTCCAAATATGATGAAATGCCTCAAACATATATGCTTTTCATGTAAAATATTTGACGTTTGGGGTATCGACTTCATGGGTCCATTCCTTAGTTCATTTGGGAATAAATACATCTTAGTAGCTGTTGATTATATGTCCAAATGGGTTGAAGCCCAAGCTTTACCTACTAATGATGCTAGAGTAGTAGTACGATTCCTTAAGAAACTTTTCTCTCGATTTGGAACACCTAGAGCAATTATCAGTGATAGGGGTACTTATTTTTGTAACGCCCAATTTGACAAGACCCTTAAGAAATACGGAGTTTACCATAGAGCAACTACCATTTACCACCCTCAAACTAGTGGCCAAGTCGAAGTAGAAAACCGAGAGCTTAAATGTATCCTAGAAAAGACAGTAGAATTAAACAGGAAAGATTGGGCGATAAAAGTAGATGATGCTTTATGGGCTTATAGAACTGCTTTTAAGACCCTCTTAGGAGCATCACCTTATAGACTTGTTTATGGAAAAAGTTGTCATCTACCATTTGAGTTAGAACATAAGGCATTCTGGGCTATAAAATTTCTAAACTTTGATCCAAAACTTGCAAGTGAAAACAGGTTGATGTAGTTCAATGAGTTAGATGAGTGGCGAACCAATGCCTATGAAAATTTACGCCTTTACAAGGAAGCAATGAAATGCCGCCATGACGCTCATTTAAGACAACGCAAGTAATTTGAAGTTGGAGATCTTGTCCTGTTATATAACTCGAGGCTTAAATTATTCCCTGGGAAGCTTAAATCAAGATGGTCAGGTCATTTCGTAGTCCAAACTGTCTTTCCATATGGCACAATAGAGGTAAGTCACCCATCACAAGGCACTTTCAAGGTAAATGGACATCGTTTCAAACTTTACAACGGTGAGAATTTTAAAGATAATAGAGAGGAGCTACTGCTCCACGAACCTTCCTAAATATACCTACAAGGTAGAGTCGAGCTTAGACTCTAAATAAGCACTTCTTGGGAGGCAACCCAAGCACTAACCTCACTTAATAGGGTTTAATTTTTCTTTAATCGTTCAAATTTTAACTGCAGGAAATTTTGACATTTGACAGGGATGAACACGGCCTAGACCACGGGTGGCGACACGGCCGTTCTATACGACCGTGTGAAAACAGAGTAAAATTTTTCCCAAAACACGGGATTCGATACGTTGCCACGACCGTGTGACATGGCCGTGGGCAATCCTGCCAAATTAACACGGGCATGCGACACGCCCGTGCCCACCACCCGTGATCGAGACTGTTAAAAGATCACGGGCATGCGCATATATACACGGCGTTGGAGAAGCGAACCACATCGTGCACGGTCGTGCGATACAACCATGTGACCACACGGGCGTGTCATCAAGCAGTGTGACGATTCCTCATTTCACGATAAACACGGGCTGGACACGAGCCACACGGGCGTGTAATAAGACCGTGTGAGACCCGTGTTGGGCTACATGGCTGTGCCTCTTTTTAAACTCATATTATTATTATTATTATTATTACTTTTATTTCTATTTATTTTTGAAGACTCATGTTTATATTTTTAAACTCTGCTTATCTTCATAATTATTATCAAATTATTCCCTTAATTCTCTTTCACAGTGGTGTCTTCTCATTTATCCCCCAGAATCATGCCTTTCCTTCAGCTTTATCTTCAATTCTCGCTCTTGCTAATCCAGGGATTTCATCCACAATTTCAGGGCAGTTTCACTTATCTCCCTCTCTTTTGATATTATCTTTGTACATTGAGGACAGTGTACATCTTAAGTGTGGGGGGGTTATTTATATCATTACCAGAAAACCCCTGAATTTTTATCTTGTCTCAAATAATTTTCTCACATCATTATTAGAATAAATTTTGATTGACCCATGATTTTTATCGATATGATTTGAATTAAATCATAAGTAACTGTGCGTTGATTGTTTAAACTTTAAGACATTAGGGAATCAAATATGATAAGTTGAAATTTTTGAGAATTAAAGTTTCTAGGTTGTTTCCTTGAATTGAGGTATTATCTTGAAGTTTTGAGTTTACAGGTTTGACATCAAATACCCATAATTTTTGTAAGATTTTGAGCCTAACAAAGCATATATCTTTCTTGCTCACTAATTTTATTGGTTATGAGTGTGTCAACATTGATTGGTTATTCTAGAACTTACATCAATTATACATGTCAAGACCACACCTTTGATTTGATATACTAAAATGATAAAGGCACTTAGGTTTTAACCCATTTACCCCATAAAAAACCTACCCACATAATTGACCCCTAGTGAACTCCTTTGGGCCTTAACTATTTTTTCTTAATTTTCCCCTTAATAATAACCCATAACTATTTTTTCTTAATTTTCCCCTTAATAATAACCTATAACTTAACCCTTTTTGTAGAGATTTAATTTGGTTAATTGTCTAACTATGTTCTTTTATTCGAATCACATAATTCTCTCTTATACTTGATTTGTTCTTAAAAAAAACATACATACATATATATTAGTAGTAATTCTTTGTTTTTGAGCTTAAGTTGTTAATTTCGTATTCTGAGAAAAAGCTCACATGTATTCAATTGATGATTAGTTATTTTTCCAGTTAGGTAATTTATCAAGTTAATATTGATTCTAACCGTTTCTTTTTCAGCCTTAATCTACACCTTTAACCCAAGGCCCCATTACAACCCTTCAAAGACCTTTTGATTTGTGTATCATCTCATTTATAGTGGTGGAGACTTGATTTTCATGCAAGCCTATGGTAATAACTTTTCATGTTTGACTAGTGAGTGCTTAATTTGAACCTTAAACACATTGAGTGATTTGAGTGAACCTTTAGTGAGGATGTCAATCATTGTCAATTTTGGAATCAAAGATAATTACTTAGATAAAGGGGGATGCCTATAATTTTATGATTAAAATGCCCGATTTGGACTATTTGAAACTTTAATGCTCTTTTAGTTAAATTTTCAATGCATGACTACTTGTGGATTATTTCGAAACATTATTGATGAGAATTATAAGTTGAGAAGAATCTATTTAGATCGTGAGTTGAGGATTTTGCTTGAGGACAAGCAAACACTTAAGTGTAGGGGTATTTGATAAGTCGTAATTTATACATATTTTTATCCCATGCTTAGCATATTTTTGGATTAGTTATCATTAGATTTATGGAATTTGATGCTCCTAATCCTTTAATTTCATGTTTTATACTTAGGTGGGCATAGGAGAGTAAAAGGAGCGAGAAACGGGCCAAAATGGAGAAAATGGGTCAACGTGAGAAATCGACACGGCCTAGACTTCCTTACACGGGTAGACCACACACCCGTGTCTATTTAAACAGACTCTAACACGGTTTGAAGCACTTGCACACGGGCGTGTCCCTGTCGAGCCCAAGTTTAGTTCTATTCGGAAAAGGCCACCTTTGAGGGTTTAAAAGCATCCTAAAGCCTATTTAAACATCTAGAGGAGGCACTTGAGGGACACACGGAGGAGGAGGCAGGGAATTACTCAAAGAAAGCCGATTGATCCATATCAGAAACTAGATTCTCCTTTAAGACTGAAGAGCTCCCTTCAATTTCCTTCGAGATTTTTGGGTTTCTTTATGTTTTGTTATCATTATTCTTCTGAGATGTTTTCTTTTACACATATGAATAAATCCCCTAAATACTTAAGGGGAATGAAACCTAAGATGGATCTTGTTATTATTTTCTGAATTATATAATAAATACTTGATTTGTTATTAATTATGTGTTCTTAATTCTTGCTTTAATATTCTAGGATATTGATTCAAGTATTGATGTGCTTATTCAGAGGAGCAAAAGTCCCTATCTAAGAGTAGATCTAGCATAATTAAGCGGAGTTGATTGCACCCCTAGAAATAGGGCAACATAAATCTGCCGGATTAGGGTCAAACCTAATAAGGGAATCCATAGATACAGTTAATGCAACACTAGGGGTTTTAATTAGAAAGAGATTTCAATTAATCAACCTAGGGTTAGACGTTGTTAGTCTCGAGAGAGATAATAATATAAATTAGGGATTTCTATGGATCAAGTCAAGTGAATAAATCATCTAATTTAGAGTCAAATAACAAGTGAAGTCTAGGTGGATTTTTTCTTGGGTATTGTCTAAGTCAATCAGTTTTCCCAAAAGTATTTCCCTAATTTACTTCCTGTGCATTCTTAGTTTAGTTAATTAGTTTAGAAAAACCAACCCTCATTATTTTTAGGCTAGATAAAAAAAAGAAAGTTAATACTAGTACTTTTAGTTCCTATGGGTTCGATATTCCGGTCCTGCTATAAGCTATACTACTGTTCGATGGTGCGCTTGCCTTTATCGTGATAATAGTTAGTTTTCAAGAACGATCAGTCATAAATATAAAACTTATCACGAGATATCACATCAGTTACTTGAGGAACTTTTGGGAAATAATGAAAACCCTCTAATTACGATTCTAGATTCTATTTCGAATATAAACCAACAAAGCATCATTAACATAAAAAGCCTTGTCGTAGTGGGAGGGTCTCCAAAAGGCTTGATTTCTTCGTAAGTGGCAAGTGTGTTTTTAATATGGAAATCATTGAACTCGAAGAGGATGTCTGTAACACCCAAAACCCAGCATGGGCGTTATGACTGAATTTGGAGAAATTGCATCGGCTTATTTGGAAAGCTGATAACAGTAAGTGTTTAGCAAATACGAATATGGAAAACAATTATTAAAAAGCTTTTTGTTCATTTACAAAAAACACTTAAGAATTTACTTCATTTGTAGAGGAAAATATTGTTTGGAGTTTTATTTTAAAAAACCAAAATCCATTTTGTCGACTTAAGTGATTTTGTAGTTTCATGTTTTAAAATATCAATTATCGACAAATTAAACAAAAACCCAAAACAAGTTCCGAAACAAATTACAAACCTAAAAGTCCAAAACAAACAATTACGAAAATCACCATATTTACATTAGGTGCGAAAACAATCTGAGCTGCCACATGCCGTTCGGTCCTAAGTCAAAGAATTACTTGAAAGGTCAAAGATAACAGAAAGAGGTGAGCCATAAAGCTCAGTGTATAACAAAACTCAAACAGAGATCATGCAAAAACACAATATACAAATCAGAGTATCTTAGATAATCTCATAACGATCATATAACTAGGACAGAGCCAATTAGAGTGTCTCAGAGAATTTCATAATGATAATATAACGGAATGGAGAATGCATGACGATGCCAATATGGTATTTTCAGGAAATTAGAATGCAGATTTTTTAGAAAACTTCCTACCCAACTCTGGTAGACACTAGAAATAGAGTTCTCTAGAACTCGTCCAACCAAATTACACTAATTAAGTCATCCCAGGTTGCCGACAATGATGACTTATCGAAATGCAGTAAAACTGCTAGATGAGATGTATGTGATCAAGCCACTATGTTGTAGCCAAGTTTCCAGAATAGATGTATGTGGTTGAGCCACCATAATTGTAGACAAGCTGCTAGACAGAATTGTGATAAACCACCAAATACTGCAAATCAGTAAACTATCAGAAACTTCCTTCTTTCACATCATCCCAAACCTCATGCATGTTATGGCATGTATAAACAGAAGCAAAATAATAAGCATGTAGAACATGCTTGTGTGTGAAAATATAAAGCAGAAGACATAGAAGTCCATGCTTTGCAAAATAGATTTATCAAATCTCAACAAATCATATCAGTTTTTCCATGAAGTCACGTACACGGTTTTATAACATAATTAGTATTAAACAAATTAACATAGTACCACACAACGTACCATAAAAATTAATAGAACACAGATCAAAACTGAATAATTGCATACCTTAAACACATCCCAAACAAAAGCACATTATACACTAACAGATCATACTTACTAGCTTGTATCATATTAGACATACGTACAGGTAACAAATTATACACTAACAGATCATCAGATACTGAGTTTTATAACTTAATCTAGATCATACAGACCCTACGAAAGGCCTACGTTCGACCCAGACGACGTTTACGGCCTTAGGAAAAATTTTAGAATTTTGACTCATACGCTCGTGTAGCCTTACACGACTTACATGTCTGGCCCGTATGGCTCACACAGTTTGGCACACAACCATATGGCCCAAGTCAGTACCTCACACAGCCTAGCACATGTGCTAGCACATGTCTGTGTGGCTTAAGCTAGAGAGTTACACGGTTTGGCACACTACCTAACACACACCTGTGTGACTCAAGTCAGATAGTTACACGGTTTGGTACACGTCCTAGCACATGCCCGTGTGACTCAACGCAGTACCACGCACAAGGCCTACCACACGACTTGACACATGATCGTGTGGCATCAATAGTCCTGATTTCGGCTTTCTCCGTTTATTGATTTCTTGGGTTTTCGTTACACACCTGGTTGACGTATAAGCAACAAATAATGATCCTTGAATCGGCAAATGAATTATTAAATATACAATTCCTAAATTGTTGGAGGAATGTTAAACGTCACTTGATCCTTTTCGACACTACAAATTGAACCAAGAAAGAGAAGTCAAACCTCGTAAAGAATCAATTTAACGTAAGATAGCAAAAGAAAAAAAATAATTTAAGGAGAAGAAAGCAAACAAAGAAGAAGGTAATGAAGAGGAAATGACAGAAACAAACTGGGAAATGAACGTGAAACAGTGGAAGATTTAGAAAAAAATAATTAACTTAAAAAAACTCACAGGTAGCGTAAAAAAAGCGTTTTCTTATCGCTTTTGCAAAAACTTGAACACAAGAACAGAGGGTATATAGAAGCTTAACCATTAAACAATTAGGCTCATCCTTTTCAACAATTGAATGAAAATAATACTTATGCCAAATGCTCAAGAATAGGGGTTTAGAAAAAAGCAGCAACAATACAAAAGAAATGGTTCGAGCCCAGAACCTTGCATACGCAAACACAACACTTAGCCACTAAACCAGATTATTTCACTTCTTATCATTTCACAATATTAACTCAAACTCAAGATGTAATCACTCTTGATTCCAATACCCTAATTTATTTTAACCCAATTTTTGGGATGTTACAATGACCCTCTCACATGTGATAAAGCGATGCAAAGTGTTATTTCCAAGCTCTAGGAATTAGCTATGAAAGATGAAATGAATTTAATGAAATCTAATTTGGTGTGGGAACCTGTAGACTTGCTGGAAGAAGAAAACTCATTGGGTATTAGTCGATCTATAAGAGAAAAAATACTTTAGAAAGAAAGGTTGAAACCTGTAAGGCTAAGCTTGTAACAAAAGGCTATACGTAGAAAGAAAGTATCAATTAGAAGGAAATCTTCTCTCTGCTAGGTATGCTCAAATCAATCCGCATTCTCTTATCCATTGCGACTGCTCTCGATTATGAGATCTGAAAAATGGATGTTAAAATAACATTTTAGAGCAATTATCTTGAAGAAAGCATCTATATGGTGTAACCCACCGATTATATAGTTAAACAAAACGAGCATAAAGTTTGCAAATTGTTAAGGTCCATATATGGACTTAAGTAGGCATCCTGCTCATGGAATCAAAGATTTAATTAAGCGACCAAAATTTTTGGATTTGAGCAAGACGTTAAAGAACCATGTGTTTATAAACATATTGCGGATAGAAAGTGTAACACCCCTTAACCCTTATCTATCGCCAAAACAGGGTTACAGAGCATTATCAAACGTTTCAGATCATATATGAATATTTCATACCATTTAATGAAAAATATTGTAAATAAATCATGTTGTTCCTTTTATGAGCCTTCGAGGCCCAAAATATGTGCTAGAAATAAATCGGGACAAAATCGGGTACTTAAAAAAATTTTCCAAAAACATAAAAGAATTTCAAAGAAATATGGGACACGCGCTCGTATGGTCAGGCCGTGTGGCTCACACGGTCAAGATACACACCCGTGTCTCAGGCCGTGTGGGTATTCGAAATAGGAGCATACGGCCGTGTCTCAGCCCGTGTCCAAATTAAGGTATATTCTGACTTAAGTCACGCAACCAAGTCACACACCCTTGTACTAGGCCGTGCGTCACACACGGATGAGAAACACGCCTGTGTCTCTGCCCGTGTGAAAATACCTGAGCATTCTGTTTTGAAAATTTTAAGTTGCAGGGGACACATGGCCGAACCACATGCCCGTGTGTTAGTCATGTGTATCACACGGTCCAGTCACACGCCCGTTTGTCTGGCCGTGTGGACTCAGAATGAACCTTAAACAACAAGTTTACCATTCCCTACAATCTTATACACTAAGCAACTCAAAGGCCATTTATTCAACCAATTCAAAACACAATTAAACACATTCAAAACATGTCAAAATAGACATCCTAGGTGCCTAACCAATTTACCCTCAAAGTACTACAATTGTATTATCAAAACTATATCAATAAGACCTCATTCAAATCAAACCTGTAAACATGCCAATTTTAACCTATTTTGCCTATATTATACCAATTTGTATATCAATTTAAACATGTCATATTATGACCTCAAACATAAGCATATATTTATATATAACCAATCCAAAATTAACTTATAATCATATTTACAATCAATCCATAATATAGTTAACATTTGGATGCCCTAGGTACATGCCGACACAAAAAGAAGTATACGTTACCATGTTTGAGATCGAGATCATTGATGGATGTTGAATCGACAATCAACTCTTAATTACCTAGCCTGCGCATGGAAAACAAACCGTACACTGAGTATAAACTTAGTGGTATTTCTATAGTCCAAATAATTTAAAGACTAGTTATTGTAATATTTATACATTTAATGATACCATAACATTAGTCATTCAATTAATTAATTTTCATAAACACTTCAATCATATTCAATTTTCACCAACTGCTATTTCAAATATCATATTTACTATTCAAATAGCTTTTCACAATATAAATGCACAATTCATATGCCTCATTTTCATTTTACATTCAATATTTTTCAATATCAATTTTAGTATCATTTCATAAAATTATCCCTATTAACACGACTCGAACTCTGATGGATACACGGATCCAACCAAAACATATCAGTTTGGCACTCGGTGCCTCATCGGATTATTCGAAGTAATAAGTTGACACCCAGTGTCTCATCGGCTAAATCGAAGTAAATTGGCACCTAGTGCCTCATTGAATTAATACGAAGTAATAGATTGACACCCAGTGTCTCATCGACTTGAGGGCGAAGTAACCCCTGAACTCTTCTAATCCTACAGTATGCCAACTATATCCGACCCAGCCTGGTACAGTTAATAGGGTTTTATTTCCACATTTCAAAAACAATCAATATCCAATATCGACATTTCACATTAATCACAAATTCCTATAAATTCAATTCAATATCAAAATGCTAATTACTCACCTCAATCACTTACCATAAATATTAAATTAAAATATAGCAATTAATAATTAGATTCGGATTATAGAAATACAAACTAGAATTTTCGGGCTACTCCTCGTCAACTTTATCTTTTCCTTTCTTAGTCGAGGTTTCCGACACAACGTTAGCTACAGAATTAAAACAATTAAAATTCATCAACACAATACAATTCAATTCCACATTGAATATTTCAATTTTTACTCAACATTTGCCTAAATTCCAATTCAATCCCTAAACCGAGACTTACTTTATTTCTCCACAATTAATTGTATATTTTCATTAAATTCCCACTTTAAACTAAATTTAACTCTCTAATTTGACTTAAATTCCTAAATTTTTAAATTTTTACAATTTGGTCCCTAATACTCAAAACTTATAATTTATTCTACAATTCAATCCTTTTTCATTTCTAACTTAAAAATCTATCAATTTAGTCCCTAATACTCAAATTATTCAACATAGGCAACATTTAAAATTTTAATAATTTCTAAAATTTTGACATAGGTCAAGTAGTATTTAATATGGAGATTCTAAAAACATAAAAATTACAAGAAAATGAACTAAATTAACTAACCAATTTAGCTTTGAACCCTTGAAACCCTCGCTTTCTCCTTTTTCTTTCTCTTTTTCTTTTCTTTCCTTTTTCCTTTCTGTTTCGTTTTTTTCTTGTTCTTTCTTTTTCTAATCTTTTTCTTTTATTTATTCATTTTTATTGTTTAATTATTATAATAATACAATATAATATAATATAATATAATATAATATTTACTTAAATATTAAGTATACATATATTATTATATACATATGTATATTATTTGTACACATGTAATTACTATTACCATACACTTGTTAATTAAGGCTTAATTGCTTATTTAGTCCCTTTACTTTTTCTTTAGTCTACAATTCAACCTTCACCCTATATACAATTTAGTCCTTTTACCTAATTGCTCTTTATTTAGCTAAATCACCTAACCAAAACCAAATTAATTACACAACTAACTTCGTAAATATTTATAAATAAATATTTACGAAATCATTTTACGAAAATGGAGACCTGAACATACACTTTTCGATTACCCGTGACTATCGGGTCATTACAGAAAGATGGTTTTTCTAGTTCTTTATGTCGATGACATACTACTCATCGAGAATGATGTAGGGACATTATCATCAATTAAATTATGGTTGACCCAATAATTTAGCATGAAGAATTTGGGTATGCTCTAAGAATTTGAATCATTATGGATCAAAAGAACAAAGTGATAGCTTTATTCCAAGCTTCATACATAGATAAGATATTTGAATGTTTTTTAGTGGCCGACTCAAAGAAGGGAACACGTCCTTGTGTTTCGGGTTTTCATCGTTCTTTAGAGGATTGTCTAAAAATAGTAGGAAAAAAAGCATATGAGATAGGTTCTTTATGTTGAAAAAAAATTTTATTTAAAAAATTGTTTTCTTGCAAAGCAGAAAATAAACAAATTTGAAAACTGACCAAGTTTGTGATATTTATAATAATAAATCCTATATCGAAATCATACATGTGTTTTCAAATAGATGGATCCTTGTTGTTCCCAGCTTTCAACCAAATGATCTTTTCCGCTATTCTCGTACCATGAATTGGTCGAGTGTGGGCTCAATCAAATCGAATCAAACACTGAAACTAGAAATAGTTTTCTTTTTTGGAGGGTGAAAACAAAAATTTTCTTCTCAAATAGAAACCAAAAGAATCATTATTCTGGAAAATATATTTAATTATTAGATAATAAAAGTCTCTCTATTTTCGAACAGAATAACGATATCTTAAAGTTGTGTTAATAGCCCTACCAGTGCCATCTATTTATAGAGAGAAAAGGTAGAAACCTTGTTGAATTAGAAAAGTTTATTTCAAATAGAAAAACGCTCCCTACTTAGAGTAAGATTAGGGTGGGTGACACACCCCTAGTATTCCTACTAGTTTTGTCGCCCTTTCATATTCCATGAGAGGATTTTGGGCCTCTCTTACATCGGGTCAAATTACGAGTATTTCCTGGACTTTTTGACCCAGTACTTTGTAATCTGATCCAACTCGATTCTGTTTTTCTATTTCCTAAAATAAACTTTAATGTTTATAATTAAACAATTTTCTCATCCTAATTTTACCTCTAATAAAATTGTGACAATTTTATCCCTGATACAATTTTCAAGAAAATATATTTAATATTTCACCATGTAACTTGTTCACTATGATCTTATGGTTTATTTTCATTTTCGAGCTTTAAAATAGCTCAAAAACATAAACTCAATCTTCCGATCATTTTTGAGAATTCTTTGTTCATTTCTAAATGAATTCATTTTTCATTTTCATTTTCGTTTGCATTTTCATTTCCATTTTGAGAAAATCACGTTCATTTCTTAATGATTCACTTTTCTCCATTTTCATTTTCATTTTCATTTTGGAGACTACCATAAACATTTTCTGAATGTTACTCTCCACTTCTATTCATTCTGTTCATTTTGATTCAACACGCAATCCATTTCTAGTTTCAATGAGCTAGCGGAGAGACCGATTGGATATATACAATTGAGGCTCAAATGATTTATAATTAAGTTTCAGCTTTTCGCTTATTAATTATAAACTCATTTTGTCATAGTGTCATTCCACTGTAGTATCGTGACTGAGCTCTCCCTAATGTCATACCATTACGAAAGCAACTCGATTAGTGCTCATCCAATGATATTGTCATAAGTGTGTTACCCTGATAATATATCCTTAATCTCTTTGGGATAACATTCTTTCTCCTTTTATGATCCTATTTTATCTCATAGTAACCATGACATCTTCCTTTATGAAAAGTCAATTACTATCAAATAGTAATCAAGTTCATCACAAAGACGAATGACTCGTGGACACGTTCACTTTTCATCAACCATGTAATGCCAATAAGAGGATATCATTTACTCATGTCCCGAGCTATGAATTCAACTATTGTGAATGATGCTACATACTACAGAAGTCATACACCCAACGCACCAGCTCTTGATTCTTTATATATTCAAACTTAGGTTTTTACTTAATCAAAATGTACAACTCATACATATATAGTTCGTCATCCACTCAAGATTTAAGTATACCACACTATGAATGTCACAAATGAATAAATCCATTAACAAATTCAGGATCTATTCTTCTTGGGTCTTGTCCATTGTTCTGTCAATCTAATCAGTCACATCTATGTCTCTATCTTCTCAAAGTCATTCGCTCTAACACCCAAGATAAAACATGATTTAATAGACGACATATTAGTCTTTCAATCGGTTTACTCATTTCTAATTAGACTAAGGACATTTTTAGGTTCATCTATTAATACAATTTATCTTTCTGTATTACAATTTGACCATGTAATATAGCTTAGTATTAGTTTAAACGTTAAACAACCGATAAGCAGCATTTGCTTCCATTTTGCTTTGCGTGCAAAAACTATACGAGGACAATCATGTAAATTATATTAATGTAATCCATGAATTTGTTTTATTATTCAACATGTTCAAAAAAATTATAAGTTTACTACATTCACGGCGCCAGATTCAACACTTTATGTTTCGGCAGTAGGAAGTCACATGTATGTTATGTTATGCACATGTCTAGATATCTATTATGTTGTAGGAATGGTAAGTTGATATCAAGTGAATCTCAATCCAAGACATTGGCAAGCATTTAAAGATATACTTAAGTATTTATGGAGAGCTAAAGATCATTTGCTTGTATATTCCATAAGAGATTTAACTCTTACTGGATATATGGATTTGACTTTCAAATGTGTTGTCATTTGAGGAAATCAACATCGGGTTGTATTTTTGTCTTAGGCAGTAGGTCCACAGTGTGAAGAAGTATCAAGCATTGTCATATTACTTACTCAACTATGAAGGCCAAATATGTGGCTACTTCTAAGGCAACAAAAGAAGCAATCTAGCTTCAGAAGTTTTTTGTAGATCTTGAAGTCATTCCTAGTATAGAGATATAACAATGTATGTAACAATAGTGAGGCAATTACTAATACCAAGGAAACAAGAAATTATAAATGGACAAAACATATTGATCAAAACTATCATATTATTCGAGAGGCAGTGGCTGACGAAATTGTCGATGTAGTTAAAATTGCATCTGAGGACAACATTATGAATCCGTTGACCAAGGCACTAGTGGTTAGGAGTTTTGAGAAACATGTAAAAGTACAGGAATGTGAAATATGATACATCTACTTTACTAGGGAAAGTAAGAGATTGTTAGAATCCAGTGCCCTAAGTGTAGTTTATTCGTCATTTATACTTGTAATATGTCGAATAAATTAGTTTAAATAAAATTTCATTATTCACATTAATATCTTTTGTATTTTTCCTCAAAGGTTTTTGCATACAAAGCAAAATATAAACAAATATTGACTCATTAATTACTTAAAATTTAACTAATACTAAGTTGAATTATATATTCGGATCGTAATATGAAAAAACAACTTGTATTAGTAGGTAATCTAAAAGGTCCACAGTTTGATTAATCAAAATTGAGCAAATTGGTCAAAGGATTATTATGTCGTCTAGTAAGTCTAAATGGGAACATACCTTATCTTGGGTATCAGCATGATTTACTCTCAAAAGATAAAGATATAGGTGTGATTGTCTGGATTCACAATACATCAGATATGGCCTAAATTGAATTAATCCTAAATCTATTTATGGATTAATTCGCTTGTGACGTTCATAGTGTGGCTTACCTCAATCATGAATAGTGTGGCTTACCTCAATCATGAATAAGTAACAGATTATGTGTGCGTGACTCATATACTAGGATGTATTAAAAGTCTAAATTCAAATAACTAAAAAGCTGAAAACTAGTACGTATATGACTTCTTTATGGTATAACTTCATTTATAATAGTGGAATTCATAACCCAATAAAGAGTAAATGATATCTTATCATTGACATTACATGATAGATGGAAAAATAATGTGGCCACGGGTCATTTGTTTAGGACAAATGATTTAATTACTATTTGTTAGTAATTTATTTTTCATGAAGGAAGATATAACGGTTACCATGAAATAAAATAGGACCATATTGAATGAATAGATTTAACCCAAAGAGATTGAGGATATCCTATGAGGGTAACACACTTATGACAAGATCATTGGACAATCACTTATTAAGTACTTTCGTAATGATATATAATAATGGAGAGTTCAATCATGTTACTTTGTGGAATGAATCCAAGATTAAATAATGTTATAATTAATAGACGAAGAGTGGGAACTTAATTACAAATTATTTGAGTCATAATTATATATTTTCAATATAACTCATCCGTTAGCTTAATATAACCCAAAATAGATTGCATGTAGAATCAATAATATCGAATGAATGAAAATGATGATTAAAATAAAAAGATTGTTTGTATCACTATCTACAGTGAATAGGATTTCTTGCTAAGTACAAAGATAACTTAGAAATTAAATTAATTTCTTTGAATTATTATTATATTGATTTCAATTAACTAACTGAAGTTTGAACTAAGAATTAAATTAATTAGTCATTATAGTTTTAATCAATGAGGAAATTAAATATATTTCCTTCCTCATAGATTTTAATATGGTAAAGTTCTTATGTCTTTAAAGGAATTAGAATTGGGTTGCAAAAATAATTTAATTGAATAAATAAATAAATTTAATTAATAAAAATTTTGGGAAACAGAAAAATAATTATTAGGTTGGATAAATTATAAGTGTTGATTAAAAATCCACATAACACATGTAATTATACCCAATACACGAGATGGATCCAAAAACTCATCCCATGAGAGAGGGGTGGCAAACCCTAGTGCACAGTAGGGTTGCCACCGCCCCTAAGGAAATTATAATTTTTATTAAAATATTATTATTTAATTACCCTTTGTTCAAGTGAAAGTGTTGTATCTTTTCCCTATAAACAATAACTATGGAATGACCTAAAACTACACTTAACACAAGACACAAGTTATTCATTGTTACTTTGTTAAAAAGTAGTGGTAATTTATTTGTAATAATAAATTCTATTTTCTGACAAGCTCAAAGTTTTTTATTTTCTGAGCATTTTGTGCATTCGGTTCATTTTGTTAAAATGTTAATAACAGTTATCATTATGTGCATTCGGTTTGTTTTATTTGAGCTCACACTCAAAGCAATTTAGTATTTTATAATAGTGGAAAAGATCGTTTGATAGAAAGTTAGAAAGGACTTAGACCACCTCGTACAAAGAACATATAATAATTTAATTTAAGATTTATTACTATAAATATCACATGGCTCAATTTTAAGAAAATTTTTAAACTTTCAAACATTTTTTTCTAAACCAATTTTTCCAACATTATAAACCTTGTACGTTAACATTGCTTTACTAGATGCCCAGGAGGATAACAAAATTGACAAATAATGGAATTTGAGCTCGAAAGAGAAAAGTTTGAGGCACCACGTCCATGATAACTCGATTTATGGCCTAAACTAAAGTTTTCATGGCTAGATTGATTTTCATTGTATTGTGAGCGACGAGTATAATTAACAGTGATTGAATGGTGATCAGATTCTGGGTTTTACCCAGCTTCATAGTCAACAAGCTTGTCATGTAACTCAAATGAAATCGAGGTGTCATGGGCACATATGGTTGTCGTTATTCAACGAAACTCAGATCCTACACCATTTATAACATAAACAATTAAAGCTAACTCATCTGTAGTGGATTTAATGATATGCAAATACTTAGTGATGGATTTGAATCTTCTGGCAGTGCCTAGTGTCTCCTTTTATCTCGTGTATTATTCTAAATTAATATTTCTTATTTATATGTCAAGAGATTTATCAATCACATTAATCTTGAATTCGATATTTAAATAATTTTTACTCGTACAATTTGGGGTTTTTAAAGAAGTGTACAAAAAAATTCTTAAAAGGTAAAACATTACCATGTGTATTGATACGTGATATTCGTAACAGGTTTTAAAGATTTATAAATAAAACGTTCTTGAGACTAACTTATTATCACGATTAAGGCAAGTGTACTTATCGAACAGTAGTATAGTTCAGCAAGACCGGATTGTTGAACCCAAAGGAACTACGAGTACTAGTATTTACTTCATTTTTATTATCTAGCCTAAAATTTAAGAGGTTTGGTTGTCTAAACTAATTACTAACTAAGAATGCATAGAAAGAAAAACTTGGGACAATACTTTTGGGAAATTCGATGATTGAGACAATACCTAATGACAAATCCACCTAGACTTCACTTGTTATTTGACTCTGAATCAGACTATTTATTCATTTGACTCGATCCGTAGAAATCCCTAAGTTGTATTATTATCTCTCTTGAGACTAATAACGTCTAACCCTGGGTTGAATAATTGGAATCTCTTTCTATTTAACACCCTAGAATTGCATTAACTCGATCTATGGATTCCCTTATTACGTTTCACCCTAATCCGGCAAAATCTTATCACCCTATCTCTAGGCGCGCAATCAACTCCGCTTAATTATGACAAATTTACTCTTAGACAGGGTCTATTTCTCCTCTGAATAAGAGCTTAACTTGAATCAATATCCTGGAATATCAGAACAAGAATTAAGAACACATAATTAAGAACAAGTGAAATATTTATCATACAATTCAGATAATAATAACAAGATCTGTCTTAGGTTTCACTCCCCTTAGGTATTTAGGGGTTTAGTTCATACTTATCAAAGAAAACATCTCAAAAGCATAAAGATAACAAAACATAAGAAGACTCAAAACTCCTGAAGGAACTTGAAGGGAGATCTCCAGTCTTAATGATGAATCCGGCTTTTGAGATGGATCAATCGGCTTTCCTTGAGTAATTCCTTGCTTCTTACTCTGCATCCCCCTTCCTAAGTGCCTCTTCAAGTGTTTAAATAGGCTTTGGAATGCCTAAGAGCCCTCAAAATTGGCCTTTTCCGAATTAGACTAAACTTGGGTTCGGCAGGGGCACGCCCGTGTGACACACCCGTGTGCGATTACTGAAGGCTGTGGTCAAGGCTGTTAAATGGGCACGGGCGTGTGATCCACCCATGTAAGTCATGCTTCGATCCTGCCAAATTGACACGGCCGTGTGACACGCCCGTGTGAGGAAGTCCAGGCCTTGTTGTTTTCCCATGTGGGTCTAATTTCTCCGTTTTCGGCCCGTTTTTCGCTCTTTTTACTCCCCTATGCTCTCCTAAGTATAAAACATGAAATTAAAGGATTAGGAGCATCGAATTCACCAAATCTAAAAAGAAACCATCCATAAATGCGTTAGACATGGGGTAAAAATATGTATAAATTACGGTTTATCATGTATTAAGATAACATTAAAAAATAAAAATAAACCAAAATAGGTATATATCATCCGTTTAACCCTACTTGTAGAACAAAATAATAACCTTGTTTTTTAAACCATTAAATTTCAATAAATTAACTAGTAATATTATTTGTTGGATTCTAATCAAATAAATTATTAAAATTTTATAAATTTTTAAATAAAAATATTAAAAATATAAGATATTGCATTTTATAGGAAATATTATTATAAGTAGTAATTTAATTTAATTATTAAATTTCTACATTAATTGAGACGCGACTCTGAGACACAAGACTGCTGGCCCTCTATGTATGCATCTATGTCTCCAATGTAACGGGCAGCAATATTTAATATTGAGTATAGTTTGTTATCAGCAATTAAACCATTGTAACAACACATATTAATTGAGGGAACGACATATAAAAAGGTAAAAATGCCTCTCCATTCCCTCTAAATTGCAAAATTTAGCAAATTGGTCACTCTCAAAAAAATTGGAGTAATTTAATCCCAATCAATTGTGAAATTGAGCAACTAAGGGCAATTAATCATGACATTAGTTTCTCCCATCAATTGTACATAATTTTGATTGGAATGGTGATAAATTTAGCTTTCGATGTTTATATTTTTTGTCATTTTGTACTTGATTCTAAAAAATTCAACAAATTCAGCTTCAATATTTACACATTTACACAAATGTTGCGAGACAAATTTGTTAAATTTGGACCAAATTGACAAAATGTGAGGTTAAAATTATTATACCAATCAAAATAATGTACAATTGATGGAAAACATTAGTTGTGATTAATAGTATTTAGCTGCTCACTTTTGAAATTGATAAAAATTAAATTGCTTTGGTTTTTTTAGAGAGACCAATCTGTTAAATTTCAAATTTGAGAAAAATCGAAGAGATTTTTTACCTTTAAAAATAGGCTTACTTCTAATCTCATTAACACTATCAACTTCTACTTCAACATGATATAAATGTAAACAACATCTCTAAATAAAATAATTAATATATATAAGAAATTTTATCATATGTATATGCACGTGAAAAATACATATTTAAAATATATATGTAAGTTGAAGGTTGAGCAAGAGTGAAATTCTTATGTTCATTGGTAAGAGTGTTCTAAAATTTTACAAGGTTGAGTAAGAGAAATATGGTTGTAACATATTATATAGATTTATGATAATTTTCCAATTCTATTTGTAGGATGAAAAAAATATTGTTAATCAATCAAATATAGATTCGGTTTGATTTTGATAGAATGGAGAGGCTATTATGTCATATTAGTATTTGATATAGTGTGAATGAGGGCGTAATCTCTATCAGTCCTCTTAAAATCAAATTTTTTTATTTAGGTATTTTAAATTAAATAAAGATAAAATTATACTTTGACCCTCTTAAATAATAAAAATTTAATTTAATCCTTTAAAAATTATAAAATTATAAACTATTAAAATTATAAAATTACATTTTTATTATTATAAAATTTATAATTTAATTTCGGCCTCTAAAAATTTTTCTAATTTTACCCTCTTGTGAGTGAAATATTTTAATTTCATAAGCACTGTTTAAATTGTTACATGTTTTTTTTTAATTATTGATTTTTTATTTTTTTATACCCTAAATAGACATGTGTTATCCTTAGAATCCCACCCATGGAGTCTAACATCAATTTACCAAATAAATTTTCTTATATGTCTTATTTTTATTGTGTCAATGTGAAATTTAACAAATTACTAGTCTATATACTCGTGCGATGCACGAGTTGATGATATGTATCAATTAAAATATATAAAGTTATTTGTTATATTTTTTTAGAAATAATATTATTAAGAAACAAAAACATAAATGTTGGATATTATGATGAATATAAAATTAAAAAAAGTGAACTTTGACAATATTCCATATCTTTAGTGTCTGCCATAAAAGTTGTTTTAAAATAAAATAATTCTGGAAAATACTAGAAATGATATATTATTGTGTGTAAATAATGTAAGGGCATGAATGTTATGATTGTTGAAATCATTTATCTATTTTCTTTACCATTGCAAGTTGTACTCGTTATGGCAATTATGTAATAGTTAAAAACATATAATCTTATAATATATGAAAATAAATACTAAACAATATTGATGGACTAAAATGGATATTAATAATAAATAAATTCTTAATATTAGCCATTTTAGCTAAAAAGAAAACACTAAATGTGTAAATAGCCCAAAACATTTAATATATAAGGTAAAAATTTAAAGAGTAAAAGGGATACCATGCTCTTTCCATCTTTTGCACCAATTTCCCTAAATTTTCTAAGCCATCACATTTAAGTTAAATCAAACGAGTAAATTTTTATTTAAATTAAATTAAATAAAAAATATAAATGTACCACATGTCTCAATTTTAGTGTATGTATAGTGATTTAAACTCCCTTTAAGCAATTAAATTTTTATTTAAGCACCTAAATGCCATCATAGTCCAACCTTGGTCCTTGTTTTTACTCGCCCACTACATTCTGCGAATCCTTGAGTTCATATGTTCAATAATAACTTTAGGAGGAAGAAAAATAGATAAAGCATAAGTTGGTAAGGCTTGAAGAATGGATTTAACAAAAACATCTCTGCCTCCGTACGAAAGGAGATGTTTAGACCAACTGTTAATTCTAGAGGAAAGACGATTAATAATGTCCTTAAAAGGTAAAGGTTTCCTTTTCTCGGTATGCAAAGGTAAGCCGAGATAATTATCAAGATTCTCAACCACCTTCATATGGAGCAAATTGCTAAAAAATTCAAGTTGATTAGTAGGGGTGCTCGGGCTAAAATAAACCATAGATTTTTCTAAATTAATTTTCTGTCCAGACATTTTCTCAAAATCATTTAAAATATTCATGAAAGCTTCAGTTTCCCCTTTTTTGTTTCTAATAAAGAGGAGAGCATCATCAGCGAAAAACAAATGATTAATATTTGACCCTTTCATACTAGCTCTAACAACCCTAATAATCCCACGATTCTGAGCACATAGAAGCATTCGCTAAAATGCCTCCATATAAAAAAGGAAAAGATAAGAGGAGAGAGGGTCCCCTTGTCGAAGGCCTCTTGCCGGAATAATCGGATCCGAAAGGCATCCATTACACTTAATCACATACTTAACCGAATGCACACATTTCATAATTAAACTAATCCACGCCATGTCAAAACCTATTTTTCTCATCACATCTTCAAGGAAGTTCCACTCCACTCGATCATACGCCTTACTCATGTCAAGTTTCACCACAAGGCCTTTGTTCGGATGCTTTTTTGAACTCCGTAAGTAATGCATTAATTTATGCACAAAAAGGATATTATCATGAATTATTCTTCTTAGAACAAAAGCGCTTTGATTTAGGCTAATGCATGTAGGTAAAATGCCTTTTAAACGGTTTGCCAAAGTCTTAGCAATGATCTTGTAGAATACCCTGCACAAACTAATCGGGCAGAAGTTAGTCATATCCGATGGTTCACTTATTTTAGGAATAAGAACAATTATCGTTTCATTTATACTGGCCATGTCAACCACCCCATTTAAGAAGGCATGACAACAAGAGAGAATATCCTTACCCATGACCTCCTAGTTCTCTTTAAAGAAAATTTCAGGGAGGCCATCAATACCGGGAGCCTTTTTGGGGTCCATTTGGTTGAATGCTTTAAAGATTTCCTCATCAGTGAAGCTCTTCGTAAGATTCTTGTTTATCTCCTCACTAACACACTTTGGAATGAAGCATATATCCATATTATTGACTGTATTCGTGCTGGTTTTAAATAAATCAATGAAATAGTCCCTGGCCACATGACAATTGTCACTATTATTGTACACCCAGCACCCATTGTTATCTTTCAATCTATCAATGTCATTCTTTTTCCTCCTATCTGTAGCCCTCACATGAAAAAAATTAGTGTTTCTGTCACCCTCTCTTAGCAATCTAATTCTAGATCTTTGCGTCCAGTAAATCTCATCTTCCTCATAAACCATCTTCAGTTTAAAACAGGTCTCCTTAATTCTATTTAAGTTGGCTTGTGTATTCGGCGCATCAATGTAATCATCAAGCTTTTCAACAACTTATTGATTTGATGATTTCTCTTATTAAAATTATTAAACTTTCACGACCCTGTATAGTTACGGATACAATTCATCTTCTCCACAATACTATCACTGCTGTTGCACCAGCTGTCTTTTACGATTTTTTTAGCTCTCTCATCCCTCGCCCCACATGCTTCGGCTTTTTACCCAACGTATCAAACATAATCACCTTATAGTTTGAACTAGATTGGCGGGTAACTTTGGTATCAATGTACGGATAAGCGCTACAAGCCGTAGAAGAAAAAATGAATCGGTCCAGTCTTTCTTTAACCATAGTGTCCCCTTCTTTATTATTAATCCAAGTGAACCAACCCATTGAAGTTTTTATGTCCACCAAAGCCAGATCCTCAAGAACATTTCTAAATCCTCCATAACGGCCCTCGGTTTTTTTCTACCCCTCCTTTTCATCATCATCCAATATTGCATTAAAGTCCCCTCCCGAAAAAAAATGGTCATCGACTTTTATTTAAAAAGAAAACGAAAAATGAGAGTCGCCACCAATCCTTTTACGATGTGATCAGGTCACCTTATGATCGATTGTTTTTATAAAACGTTTTGATTTACTAAAACAACAATTATGGTCCACAAAATTCAAGAAAACGGGTCCGGAAGTCAGTTACGCACAAGGAAGAATTAGCACCGTCGTAACGCCCAAAATTGGTACCTAATTGATTAATTAATGTCTTAACGTCGAAAGTTGAAAACCTGAAAAGAATTAAAAATACGATCCTATTTTTTAAAGTTGATTTTTACGAAGAATTTGCTTGAATAAATCGAAATGGATGCTAAAGACCTTCTTATCCCGAAGTAATAAAATGTCACATCCAGTAAGTTAGGACACAACATTTTAAACCCTCGAGAATAAGCTTGTCTTTTGATTTTCAAAACTCGTGCGTTTTAATTTTAAAAGGTTATTCTATCAATTGGATCAATCGAAACCCAGTACGTTAGGGCACGATCTCTCAAATTTTCAAACACGGAGTATTGCCTTTATTAAAGAATCCCTTTTTTATGAATTTTAGGGTGAAAATTAATGCAATATTTTAAAAAGGGTATGTGGATAAAATATTATATCGATGCATGACAACTGAATGAAAATATTGATAAACAAATCTTTATTCACAATGACAATAATCACACGATATATTCTAATACAATCAACGAAAAATAAAATAACCAACAAATTGCTTTGATGATGGCAAAAATAGAATAGACACAAAACAAGACAAAACCAAAAAAAAATTATATAATAAGGACGAGTGTATACATAAACAAATTACTAAAAAAAAGGATAGTCTATAAAATATTAAAAAGGCGAGTTAAAGGACAAGTGTATAAATAAAATAAATATACAAACAGAATAAAAGGTTCATAAAATATTAAAGAAAGCAAGTTAAAATATAATGAAATCAGGGGAGCAATTTGTAAATAAATAATAATAATGGATAATAAAAAAAATACATACTCAATAAAAAATAAAATAAACAAATAATAAATAATAAATTGGCAAATAAATAAATAGATTTATAAAAAAGGGCACTTAATCGTAACTCTAATCAAATTTAAAGGATAAATTAAGAGAAAAATAAATAACGGACAAAAATGAAGAGCGCGAAAACACACGAGGACTAAATGGGCAACAAGCCACGAAAGTGAAGGGACTGGATCCGCAAATAACCCAACAGAGCAAAAACACGCGGATCCCCTTTTGGTCGGGTCAAAACGCGGGTTGAGGGCTATATACAACACCGTTTTAAGGCCACTAGAACAAGCCCTAAACGGCGCCGTTTCACCTATTTTGTAAAAGTAAAATGTCTTTTAAAAAAAAAACATTTTATCCTTCTTTAAAAAAGAGTTTTCAAAAACCTAAATCCCCTTATACTTCCTCGACGATTGGGGTCTCCTCGGCACTCCACCTTACTGCCGCCGTGGCCTGTGGCCGATATTACGGAAGGTGAGCTCTTTAGCCCTGTTTTTTAGGCATTTTAGAAGGTCGAGTCGTCAAAACCCGAATGGTAAATAAGAGGTGGCTCTCGACCTCCCCTTTTGGGCCCGATTTCGATGACGGAGGAGATCGCAACATCCTCATGATCAGTGGAATTTAGGTGAGCTTCCTTCCCTCTCTTTTTGTTTCTTTAATTAATACTCTTTTACAAATGAAAAATAAAGCAGAAAAGGAAGCAAAAAATAATAATAATAAAAGAATCAAAAAGAATAAAAGGAAACACCTTTTTAAACTTTCAGTTTTTTTATTAATATTCTCTATGTATTTGTGTGGAGTATGCGTGTAAAAAAAAGAGCTTTACAATCCTTTGGTTACTCTTTTATAATTGAAAAGAAAAATAAAAAAAATACAATATATTTTGTTTTTCCCTGCTTTGTTGTCGTTTGTCCTCTCGTTGTGCAGGTATGGAGGTATGGGGCTAGCTGTGGCACGGTGGTACGTGGAACTTGAAGTGGGGTGTACAGAGGCGCGCTGGAGGCTGGGCTGCAGCGTATGGTTGTGGGGCTAGGGTTTCCTGTGAGCATCTGCTGAAAGTTGGCTTAATTTTGGGTCTGGGCTGTATTGGGCTAGGGTAGTTTAACTGGGTTTAGGTAATTGGGTCGATCGGTTTGGGTTCAATTTAGTTAGGTCTGTATTTGGGGCTTTTTTGTGTTAATTTGGACTATTTAACTTTTGTTATTTTTTGTTTATTTTTGGTTCTGGGCCTAGGTTAAATTGGCTCATTACAACTACCCCTCTTTGCTCATTGCCGTGTAACGAAAATGGAGCAAAGACTTCAAAAAGGGCTAATTTTGCCTGGTGTTCGAATCTCGACTTCTTTGGTGCTCCCTCTTCTTCAAGTAGCTTCATTCTAATCTACTGTAACTTCAGAGGTATAGGGCCTGTAACTTCAATCTACTCCAATGTAATTTCAAGGAGAAGAGATTTGTAGCTTTGATCTACTCCGCTGGAACTTAAGGAGATAAGAATTAGTAATTTCAACCTGCCCCACTACAACTTCATGGAGATAAGGTTGGTGGCTTCAATTTGCTTCACTGCAACTTCAGGAAGATAAAATTCGCCATGATGACTTAATTCTACCTACTGCAATTTCAGAGGTATAGGATTTGCTATCTTCAATCTGCTCCACTGAAACTCTAGGGAGATAAGGCTTGTAGCTTCGATTTACTCCAATGTAATTTCAGGGAGAAGAGATTTGTAACTTCAATCTACTCCGCTGGAACTTAAAGGAGATAAGAATTGGTAATTTCAACTAGCTCCACTGCAACTTCAGAGAGATAAGGTTTGTGTATTTTTATCCTGCTCTAGTGCAACTTCACAAAGATAAGGATTGTGACTTGTAGCTTTAATCTGTTCTGCTGCAGCTTCAGGGAAATGAGATTCACTAACTTCAGTGTACTCTACTGCAACTTCAAGGAGATAAGGCTGGTGGCTTCAATCTGCTCCACTGTAACTTCAGGGACATAAGACTTGCCTTAATTTGTAACTTTAATCTGTTCCACTGCAACTTCAGGGAAATAAGATTCATTGTCTTTAGTCTGCTCCGCTACAACTTCAGGAAGATAAGATCCGCCATTTTTTTCTACTCCATTGCAACTTCAAGGAGATAAAATTCGTCATGATTACTCAATCCGACCTACTGTAACTTCAGAAGTATAGGATTTGTGACTTCACTGGTCTGTTGGGCTGCTCTCTGGGGAACAGAGTCTGTAAAATCTGTTTGATGGGACTATTTATGCCAAATGATTAGGATGTCATGATCATAATACATCAAATGCTCCTAACTAGATGTGTGTCAATGATATTTGCATGAATGCAGAATTTCATTTTCGAGAATGATTCCTTTTTAATGATTAAATTGTCATTGCTCGTTGTTCATTATGGTTCTATCACTGATACGCTACCGTGCCTTCTTACTCAGCTAGTATCTTTGATAGAAGATTTGAAGAGATAGCTATAATTTGCACTATCCTCCCTCCAATGTTCTCAATTTTTTTGAATTTGAGTTAGTTCTAACTAGTGGTCCTGTTTCAGGTTCTTGTACCATTTAGAAACTTTTCAGAGTAATATACAGAACTTCTTTCATGTGAATATTATAAGTTCAATAATCATTGTTTCAGTGAAAAATGTTTGAAAAAGGCTATCACGACGGACAAGATGAAGCTCGAAGTAAATTAATTAAGATAGCAAATTTGCTAAAGTAAAAAATGAATAAGATAAAAATATGTGCCCCAGATATCGCAGTACGAGCTTCTCTGTTCAAACTTCTCGAAGACCATTTTGAGTTAGATATGTGTTTAGGAGATCTAAAGTATTTGTTGATGCCCTAAAATGTAACACTCCTCCTTCTTGTAAATTCTGAGAGGACAATACTACCACATGCCCAATTTTCAAAAATTTAAGCCGCCCGTTTTTGAGTTTTCAACTCAAAACCCCTTTGGTCTCAAAACGCCCTTTATGGGTTTTTGCCTTGGCCTCTCCATTTTTTTCTTCTTTCTTTTAAGGTCTCAAAGCCCCATTTGCGAGTTTTCGACTTGGCTTCTTCCTCTTTTTAGGTGAAATACTTCTTAACGGAATCCGAGTTCACAAGATTGGGAAAGTTTTTACCATCCATCTCAGTTAGAATCAATGCTCCTCCGAAAAAGACTTTCTTTACCACATAAGGTCCTTCCTAGTTTGGCATCCATTTCCCTCTGAAATCTTTTTGTATGAGAAGGATCTTTTTCAATACCAGATCTTCCTCATGGAATTCTCTTGGGTGAACCTTTTTGTCATAAGCTCGCATCATCTATTTTTGGTACATCTGGCCATGACGGATAGCCTTTAGCCTTTTTTCTTCAATCAAATTTAGCTGATCATATTAAGACTGGATTCATTTTGCTTCACCCAACTTTACCTTTGACAAAATTCTGAGGGAAGGAATCTCAACTTCGATGGGTAAAACTGCCTCCATTCCATAAACTAGTGTAAAAGGCGTTGCCCCGACAGAGGTCCTGAAATATATTCGATAAGTAAAGAGGGAAAATGGTAGCTTTTCATGCCAATCTCTATAAGTTTCAGTCATTTTTACCATAATCTTCTTTATGTTCTTATTGGTTGCTTCCACCGCACCATTCATTTTTGAGCGATATGACGATGAGTTGTGGTGTTTGATTTTGAATTGACTGCAGACCTCTACTATTGTACTATTGTTCAAATTCAGAGCATTGTTTGATATGACCCTTTTTGGCATTCTATATCGACGTATAATCTTTTTCTTCAAGAATTTACTTACTGTCGACTTGGTGACACTAACGTATGAAGTGGCTTCTACCTATTTGGTGAAATAATCGATGACTACGAAGATGAATCGATGTCTATTGGAAGCTTTTGGCAATATCGGCCAGATCACATCAATGTCCCACATTGAGAAAGGCCATGGGGAAGTCATAACGTGAAGAGGTGAAAGAGGCACATGAATCTTGTCTCTATAGATTTGGCACTTATGACATCTTTTGGAGTAGTTAATACAATCCCCTTCCATGGTGGACCAGTAATAACCAAATCTCATAATTTGTCTGGCCATTGTAAAGTCGTTAGCGTGTGTCCCATAGACGCCCTCATGGACTTCTTCCAAAATTTTCTTAGCCTCAACAGCGTCTACACATCTTAATAGTACTTGATCCATTCTTCTTTTGTACAGGATCTCCTCATCCAAGATATAGTCAATGACCAATCTTCTCAACGTCCTTTTATCATTCTCGGTTGCCTGGTCTAGGTACTCACGATTCCTCACATATCGCAATATATCGTGATACCAAGGGTGATCACCTTTTTCCTCTTCTTTGCCAATGTTGTAGCAATAAGCCAGAGCCTCATAAATACTCATTTGGATAGGCTTCATATCCTTTTGTTTGTTTACTTTGATCATAAAAGCTAAGGTAGCCAAGGCGTCAGCCATCTGGTTTTCATCTCGCGGGAGGTAACAGAAAGTAATGTCATCAAACTCCCCCATTAACTCCAAAACTATTTTTTGATAATTCATCAATTTGGGGTCTCTTGTCATCCATTCGCCTTTGAGCTGATAGATTACTAGTGTAGAATCCCCATATACCTCTAACACTCTGATCTTTCGTTCCATGGCTGCACAGATACCCATGATGCATGCTTCGTATTCTGTCATGTTATTTGTGCAATCAAAATCCAGTTTGTTGGTGAAGAGATAATGATCTCCGTTTGGGGACACTAAGATTGCCTCGATTCCGTTCCTGCAACATTTAAGGCTCTGTCAAAATTTAGTTTCCAAGGGTGGCCTTCTTAAGAACATTCTTCAGTGACTGCAACATACATCAGATCTTTGTTTAGGAAATCAAAATTTAAAGGCTCGTAATCCTCTAAAGCTGTACTGGCCAGAAAATCTACTATCGCACTCCCTTTTACGGCCTTCTGGTTCACATAGACTATGTCAAATTTGGAAAGCAGAATTTGCCATCGGGCCATCCTTTCATTCAATGCTGTTGGCTCCATCATGTATTTTAAAGGGTCCAATTTCGAGATGAGCCAAGTGGTGTGACACAACATATACTGTCTTAACCTTCGGGTTGTCCAGACCAAAGCATAACACAACTTCTCCATTGGTGAGTACCTTGTCTCACATTCAGTGAACTTTTTACTAAGATAGTAAATAGCTCTTTCTTTCCTTTCCGACTCACAATGCTGGCCGAGTACGCATTCCATGGAGATCTCAAATACTGCCAAATACAATATCAATGGCTTATCTAGGTTGGGTGACATCAGTACTAGGGCATTGAATAAGTACTGTTTGACCTTGTCGAAAGTCTTTTGGCATTCTTCGTCCCATACACCTAGGTTATGTTTCTTAAGGAGACGAAAAATAGGGTCACATTTCTCGGTTAGTTGTGAAATGAACCGAGCGATGTAATTTAGTCTTCCTAGGAATCCTCGAACTTCTTTTTGAGTATGCGACAGAGGAAAATATTATATGGTTTTGACTTTTTCTGGGTCGATCTCAATCCCTTTCTCACTAACCACAAATCCTAGCAGTATTCTAGACCTGACTCCAAAGGTACATTTTGCTGGATTGAGTTTTAGCTAAAACTTTTTCAATCTTAAAAACAATTTCCTCAGGACTTGTACATGCTCCTTCTCTGATTGGTACTTTGCGATCATATCATCGACATAAACTTCGATTTCTTTATGCATCATGTCATGGAAGAAGGTTATCATGGCCCTTTGGTATGTTGCTCCCGAATTTTTCAGTCCAAATGGCATCACCTTGTAGCAAAATGTTCCCCACACGATTACAAATGTCGTCTTCTCTATGTCTTTAAAATGAATTTTTATCTAATTGTATCCCAAGAAACCATCCATAAAAGAGAACAGTGAGTAACTCGCTGTGTTGTCCAATGAGGTATCAATGTGAGGCAATGGAAAATTATCTTTCGGGCTGGCCTTATTCAAATCTCTGTAGTATACACACAATCGTACTTTTTCATCCTTTTTAGGGACAGGGACAATGTTGGCTACCCATTCTAAGTATTTCACCACCTTTAAAAATCTAACATCGAACTACTTTTTTACCTCTACTTTTATTTTCAGCAAGACGTCGGGCCTCATCCTTCGAAGCTTTTCTTGAACTGGCTTACATTCTTCTTTTATAGGAAGTCGATGCACCACTATATCAGTATTCAACCCGGGCATGTCTTGGTATGACCATGTGAAGACATCTTTGAATTCTTGAAGTAATTCAATTAGGTCTCGCTTCATTTCTACAGTGATACTAGCTCCAATTTTCAACTCTTTCTCTTCTCCAAAACTCACAATTTCTATCGGCTCTTTGTGAGGTAGGATTTGTTTCTTATCTTGTTTTACCATCCTCAACAAATTAGGAGATAGGTTACAATCTTGATCATCTTCAGAACCCTAAGAATCATTCATATACATATCTCGCTTAAAAAGAGACTCTGAGTTATTAGCATCGTCGCTCATATCATTGATGTCCCGGGACCTGTTATGGAGGCGAATGAAAGATCGAAAGAATGAAAGAATCTAAGAATAATTATTTGTATGGTATGATTATGAATGAAGAATAAAGGAATATTTAAAGGAAAGTCCAAAGAACAAAAGAGTCTAAAAATAATTGTCTGTATAATGTAATTATGAATGGAAAGAATAAAGAATATTTGCACACAATGATAGCAAAGATGTATTTTATTGAAATAACAATTTTGAACATAAGCCTATTTCATAAAAAGATTCTTATTACTCCTAGGCCTAGAGCAAAAAGTGTGTTTTGAACATTACTCTGTGTTAGTTCTAAAGACTATAGGAATCTCTTCCGCAGTCCAATTGTTCATAACACTTCCCGGCTCATAAGGGCGAATGCCCGACAAATTTTCTCCTCCAATCCCTTCTTCGTATGTGACGTTGATGTCCAAATTTTCCAACGTTCCTTCTATAGCTTCCTTTCTTGGTGTCCCCCGCTCAGGGTGAATGATTCCTCCAGATACAAAAGTCTTCGATATATGGGGGAAAATCATTGGTTCCCATTTGATCTCCTCCCTATTCAACCGTGCTTTCCTTCTTTCTTGCTTCTTTTCTAGCTCATTTTCTCTTTGTCTCGCGTCCGGCTTAAATCCTACGCCGAAGCGGTCTTGTTTATCCTTTATCATTGGTACCTCAACCTTTCCTTAGAGGTATCTCCCGAGTCCTCTTCCCAGTAAAGCCCTCTTTTCGACAATTAACTGTTGGCCCATTCTTGTCGTCTTGGATATCTTTGGCATTGGGATCCTGTTCCCTTCGGTAATGAATGTCGTATTCACAAATTCCAAAGATCGAAAAGAAAATTCGATCACTTCATCATTTGCCTCTAGATATGGCGCGTTACTAGTCACTGTTGCAATGATGTATTCTTCTGCATTTATCGTCACCAGCCGACCTTCCGTTACCAACTTCAACTTTTGACGTAGCGATGAAAGCACTGCCCCTGCTAAATGTATCTAGGGTCTCCCCAATAAGCTGTTGTATAAAGGCTTACTATCCATTACCAGGAAGTCCACCTCGTACGTTTTTGGGTTGATCAAAAGAGGTATTTCAATTCTACCCATTACCCTTCTCTCTGTGCCATCGAATGCCCTCACTATATTCTGGCACGCTTTCATGTGAGAGCTGTCTACGGGTAATCTGTTCAATGTAGATAATGGTAGGACGTTCAAGGCCTATCCGTTCTCAATCAGCACCCCTGGTAGCATATACCCCTTGCATTGTGTGGTAATGTGTAGAGCCTTAGTCGATCCCATGCCACCGGGTGGTATCTCGTCATTATTGAAGAAGATAAAGTTATCGACACTTATGTTGCTAACCAAGCGGTCTAGCTTTTTGACGAAGATATCATTAGCGACATACGTTTCATTTAAACCTTTCATCAGCGTGCTACGATGGACCTCCGAACTTAGGAATAAAGCTAGCACCGAGATACGAGCTGGTTGTTTATGCAGCTACTCCATAACACTATACTCGCTGTGCTTTAGAAATTTTACAAATTCTTTAGCCTCCTCTTCATTGGCCGGCTCGTTAACAGGAGGTTCAGGTCTGGCCATTCTTTCTTTCTTCTGCTCGATCGCTGTAGCTTTTCCCTTTGGGGGTTTCGCTTTTGCGTTTGCTGAATTGTAGCGCCTCCCGCTATGCGTATAGAAACCCATATCTTAGTCCTCCTTTGAAGAACCAGCCGGGTTCTTTTTTCCCGAGATTGTCACGTTACAGTCGTAATTTTATGAGACCCTCTTACAGTCTTTATAATGGAAGACTGAAGGTTTTTGGATTATGAATTTTGGTGGCATTTGCACTCCCGCTTCATTATTTTTGGGTCGTGGTATGATGACCATGGGGTAGTTGACTTTTTGGATATGCACAGTCAATTCTCCTTCTGACGCGCATATATTTCCCTCTTCGGGGCTTTTGACTTTTTCATAAAACTCCATTTCTATGTTGTACATCATGTCTTGCACTAGGGCCCTGAACTCCCTGAAATCTTGGATTTCGTGCCCCACCTCATTATGGAACTCACAGTAGTTCCTTTTTTCTTCAGATCCTTCTTTCGAATCCAATACGATCAATCCTCTCTTTACCATCTCCTTCCAAACTTGTTTCAATGGTGTTTTAACTTCCACCTCATATTTGACATTCTTGCTCCCACCTTCATTTATCTCGTTCACCCATTGGTCAGCATGATTGGGTAACGGGTTTCCTACTACATTGGGCGCAGATGGGTCGTCAAACTTCACAATCCCCATTTTAATAAATCTTTCAATTAACTTTTTGAACACAGTGCAATTTTCAATTGAATGCCCAGTGATTCCAGCGTGGTATTCACACTGAGCATTTGTGTCATACCATTTGGGGTATGGGGGTTGCATCAGCTTTAAGTAGAAAGGAGACACTACATGTGCATCGAATAGGTTCTGATACAGCTTTCTATACGTCATGGGTATAGGAGTGAACTGTAGTCTTTCTGTGTTCATTATTGTATTAGATTCTTGTCTTGGGGTGCTCTGATGGTTAGCAATTACTGTCTTTAGTTGGCTCACTGTAAATGATTTGGAATGACTTTTGTTGTACGTGCTCATGTTGTTCACCTCATTCTCTCTTTTCTTTAGGGCTGATCTCTTGGTACTTTCCCCTGTATCTATTTTGCCGCTCCTTACCGCATTCTCAATCATTTCGCCGGTCATCACTATATCTAAAAAGCTTTTAGTGGCGCTCCCCAACATATGAGTGATGAATAGAGCCTTTAAGTATTGATGAATAGCATGATGGTCTCTTTTTCTAGGATAGGTGGTTGGACTTGTATACCAATCTCTCTCCACCTCTGGAAGTATTGTCGGAAGCTCTCATTCGGTTTCTTTTCCATGTTTTGCAAGGTGATCCTATCCGGGGTCATATCCGTCACGTGACTATACTGTTTCATAAAAGCTTGAGCTAGTTCATTCCATGAGTTGATCTTGGTACGGCTTAATTAGTTGTATCATTTGGATGCTGCCCCAACTAGACTATCTTGGAAGCAGTGAATCAATAGCTGATCATTGTTGACGTACCCAGTTATTCGTCTACAAAACATGGTAATATGAGTCTCGAGGCAGCTAGTCCCATTATACTTCTCGAACTTAGGAGTTTTGAACTTTGAGGGAAGCAGCAAGTGTGGAACCAAATTCAAATCTTTAACATCAATCCCACAGTAATAGTCAGCATTTGCCATTGCTTTAAACTTCTCCTCTAACCACTTGCATCAGTCTTCCAATTGTTTCGGAAGCTCCACTCTCGCTCTTTCGGCTTCTACCATGTCATCTAGATCAGGGACTACGGGATTAGTTGGGTTATCCCCTAGATTAGAGCCTGAGCCTGCTAGATAGTTGATTAGCATCGAGGCACAGGCCTGAAATTGTTAGCGCCTGGTTGTAACAGATGGCCTTCGTGTATACACTTCGGCTTGTGTCTAAGCATTTGTCGGGGTAAAACCAGGAGGGTAAAGAAGATTTTCATTTTTATCTCCAGTATTGACCATAGGGCCCTTTCCTCTCTCCTGTCCACCAGTCAGCAGTTGTGTAAGCTGGTTCATTATGTTCCTTTGTGATTCCAGCATGTGGTCCCTCATATCCTGCTAGATTTTAGCCAATTGCTCTTGCATTTGTGATTGCATATGTTCTTGCATCTCCTTCTACATTTGTTCCAAACTTTCTAGCCTTTTATCCATCGCTTTAGTTTTTTTTCGGGTACCAAACGATGCGTACTTGGTAGGTTTTTGTCGGTTTCCAAATTACTGAAATAATTTTTAATTAATTAGGGTCATTTTTTTAAAATTAATACATATGGTGCGATGCAAATGCATGAATGCAGAAAGAATGCGTCGACTCTAATTCAATTCCATTTAGAACAACTTTACTAGAAAATAAAATTTTTTACATAGAAATGGATTACAGATACGGTATGGCCTTAATATTCAAAGTTTTAACTTTTCTAAGCAACTAAGCTAATTTCTGGCCCCGGTCTAATTCTAATTCATACTTCACACTCAATACATCTGCTTGAACTACTAAAGTCTGTAGATGTTCGACCACTTCCCGAATCTGAGCCACAACCTCACCCATAATGTAGTCTCTATCTCTAATTTGACCCTGAGATCAATGGAGTTACTCATTACACCGCTCATTACTTGCTTCAAAAAGCTCAACCCGGAGCTTATTGTTTTTGTAATGCAATCTCGAGTTTTTCGACTTTTTTTTCAACTCTTGAATCTTATCCAAGCTCGCCTTCAGCTCTATTGCAGAGTTACAGCTACGATGTTGATGAAGCGATTTTTCTAATTCTACTATTTTGGCTTTTAACCAATATTCTCATTTTGGGCTTCCGACAGACTCTTTCTAAGCCTTATTTTCGACCCTGGGCATCTTAGTATTTTCTCTCCCATCGATCGGCTTTGGCCTTCTCTTTTTGAATCTCATGTCGCCATTTTTCAGACATTTTTCCTAACCCGACAATTCTCATCGATAGGCGCAATTTCTTATAATTCGTTTTTAGACTATCCAAATCTTCCTCGGCCTTATTCTTTCCTTTTCTTCATTTCTCGGTCTCTAATTTCTAAACATCAACATCTAGTCTCAGATGCATGTTCTCCTCTTTCAGTTGCTCTATCTTCTTTCCGAGCTCTAAATTTATTCTTTTAAAATCCTGCTTTATTATTTCTAACTCGGATGGGGCCACTTGTAGATATTCATCTATCAACCGCGCACATTCTTGATTTGGCTCGGGAATATTGTCGTTGGTTCTTTTACTCCACCATCCATTATACTCAGGGGTTGTCATTAGACCAACAGCCAATCTCTTCATCTGGCGGGTTTGACTCCAGGTGTTATACATTTCCCATACCTTTTTCTTATAGTTATCCCCCTATACGAAAACTCGCACTAAGCTAGTCCTTGGGTTGCTGGAATGAATTGTATCGATCTATACTGCCTCAATACAAGTAAATGAGCATATCCTATGGCTCCCCAAATCCCAAGTAGGGGGACCCAGTCAAAATCCCCACATCAATATAAACTCTAGTCGGGAACCAATTAAGGGGCTCTCCACTCGACATCCTCTTCTTGGAAATTTTGGAGGATCACTATCCATTTTTCCTCTGATATGTCGTCCTGTCTTGATGTAGCCGTTATTTCCTTTAATAGTGAATAATTCTCGGAGAACACCTGATATGACACATTTTCTACCTTCCAGAAATGGCTATGGAACCAAACTAGTACTAGTTACGTACATCCTATGAATCAGCCCTCACCAGCTCTTCGGCATGCATTCAAAGATTTGAAAGTTTCGGCCAAAATTGCGGGAATCAACGTGACAATCTTATCCAGTCGGTCAAACAAATCAGAAACTGCCTCATTGACGTGCCCCAATGCCTTAGGGAAAATGATCAGCCCGTAGATGCTTAAAGCAAAAACATCAACCCTCTTCTTTACATCTGGGTGTGCCAAAATTAGATCTCACAAACTTTTTTAGGGAATACATTTTCTTTCTCCTTTCTATTTAATCCGAGTCGTGACCCATTGCTCACTCATTCCGGTGATATTCATTAATTTCTTCACAAAGGTCCGAACATTAGCGGCTCTAGAATAAGCCTTGTCAACTTAAACCCTTGGGCATCGAAGAAGGACGGTATATTCTTCCACTGTAGGCACCAAATCTACGTTCCTGAAGGTGAAAAAACTGTAGGCTGGATTCTAGAATTAGGCCAAATCCCGAAACAGATGCTTATCTATCTTGATGTTGAGTAAGTAGGGTAGACCACTGTAATTGTCGTAAAATAGCTGTTTGACTTCATTACCCCATTGGGCCCATATTTCCTTCAATTTTCGAAGATCATTCTGTGTCACGCTGATAGAGTGAAGTCCCATAACTCTGAAGTATACCCCGCTGTCAAGCTGTCTCTCTTTTCCAATTGTGTTTTCTCTGACCATATACGGACAACCGCATTATCCTCCATGTTATCAAGAAATTCATTATCCATGGCAAGCTCTCTATTTAGTAATCGAACTTTAATCGACACTTTTTTATGATGAAATGTCATGCAATCACAAGCAAAACGACACAAGTCAGTACAATTCATATGAAATTAAAGCAAGTAAGCAGAACACCTATTCGGACAACCGCTAATGGTTTGGTGTGGCTCTACCTAGGGGGTTCCTATGGGTCACTACATATGGTTCGGCTCTAAAGATAGGGTACTTGAACCAGTAGACTCCTCGACCCTCACCCATTATAGGCTCATACAGATCGAGTTCGGTTCAAGGGAATACATTTCCCTATGGCTATACAGAGATGAAAATCTCAGGAAAACATAGGTACGGATGTATCACGAAAGTGATCCAATATCCTATACGGAGGTGAAAACCTCACGAAGGACTAGTTTCTCACTCCCGCTTAAAGGGTGATACCGAGCGGTCATGCAATGCAATATGCAAAAATTATTTAAAGACTCAAACCAACAAAGTAGGTATTATGTCCAAGATTACAAAGATAACATATTAAATGCAATGAAAGGATCGTATTTTAAATTGAATTTTCAATTTTCAACGAAAAGACATAAATTAATCAATTTACAGATTGACTCTCTCATTTAGTCCCCACTAGAGTCGTTAAGCTGTCGAAGCTTCTTTTTTTTTGTTTGTTTTAGAAAAAATGATCATCGACTTTTATTTAAAAAGAAAACAAAAAATGGGAATCGCCACCAATCCTTTTGAGGTGTGATCGGGTCACCTTATGATCGATTGTTTTTATAAAACGTTTTGATTTACTAAAACAACAATTTTGTCCACGAAATTCAAGAAAACGGGTTCCGGAGTCCGTTACTCACAAGGAAGGATTAGCACCCTCGTAACGCCCAAAATTGATACTTAATTGATTAATTAATGTCTTAACGTCGGAAGTTGAAAACCTGAAAAGAATTAAAAATACAATCCTCTTTTTTAATGTTGATTTTTAAGAATAATTTGCTTGAGTAAATCAAAACGGATGCTAAAGACCTTCTTGTCCCGAAGTAATAAAATGCACATCCAGTACGTTATGACACAACATTTTAAACCCTCGAGAATAAGCTTGTCTTTTGATTTTCAAAACTCGTGTGTTTTAATTTTAAAAGGTTATTCGATCATTTAGATCAAATGAGAAAAATTGAAACCCAGTATGTTAGGGCACGATCTCTCGAATTTCCAAACACAGAACATGGCCTTTATTAAAGAATCCCTTTTTATGAATTTTAGGGTGAAAATTAATGCAGTATTTAAAAAAAGCTATGTCGATAAAATATTATCGATAAATGACAACCGAATGAAAATATTGATATACAAATCTTTATTCACAATAACAATAACCACACGATATATTCTAATACAATCAACGAAAAATACAATAACCAACAAATTGCTTTGATGATAGCAAAAATAGAATAGACACAAAACAAGACAAAACCAAAAAAAATTATATAATAAAGGCTAGTGTATACATAAACAGATTACTAAAAAAAGGATAGTCTATAAAATATTAAAAAGGCGAGTTAAAGGACAAGTGTATAAATAAAATAAATATACAAACGGAATAAAAGGTTCATAAAATATTAAAGAAAGCAAGTTAAAATATAATGAAATTAGGGGAGCAATTTGTAAATAAATACATAAATAATAATAATGATAAAAAAATACATACTCAATAAAAAATAAAATAAACAAAGAATAAATAAATAATAAATTAACAAATAAATAAATAGATTTATAAAAAAGGGACTTAATCGTAACTCTAATCAAATTTCAAGGATAAATTAAGAAAAATAAATAAATAACGGATTAAAATGAAGAGCGCAAAAACACATGAGAACTAAATGGGCAAATAACTCGATCCTCTAGAATGTGTCAATTCATAATGGACCACGATGAAACACAAACAAAGTTGCGGGGCAAGATTAAAAAGAAAAGAAAATAGGTCTGAATCGCAACAAGCCACGAAAGTGGAGGAACTAGATCTGCAAATAACCCAACAGAGCAAAAACACGAGGATCCCCTTTTTGATCGGGTCATACCGCGAGTTGAGGACTATATACGACGTCGTTTTAAGGCCATTAGAACAAGCCCTAAACGGCGTCGTTTCACCTATTTTATAAAAGTAAAATTTCTTTTCAAAAAAAAAACATTCTGCCCTTACTTCTTAAAAAAAGTTTTCAAAAACCTAAATCCCCTCATACTCCCCCGAAGATTGAGGTCTCCTCGACACTCCATCTTACCGCCACCGTGGCCAGTTGCCGATATTGCGGAAGGTGGGCTCTTTACCCCTGCTTTTTAGGCATTTTAGAAGGCCAAGTCGTCAGAACCCGAATGGTAAATAAGAGGTGGCTCTCGACCTCCCCTTTTGGGCTCGATTTCGGCGACGGAGGAGATCCCAACATCTTCACAATATATTTTTGTTTTTCCCTACTTTGCTGTCATTTGTCCTCTTTTTGTGCAGGTACAGAGGTACGGGGCTAGCTGTAGCGCGGTGGTATGTGGCACTCGGCGTGGGGTGTACGGAGGCGCGCTGGAGGCTAGGCTGAGGCCCATGGTTGCGGGGCTAGGGTTTCCTGTGAGCATCTACTGAAAGTTGGCTTAATTTTGGGCCTCGGCTATATTAGGCTAGGGTAGTTTAGTTGGGTTTAGGTAATTGTGCCGCTCGGTTTGGGTTCAATTTAGTTGGGTTTGTATTTGTTTTTTTTTTGTGTTGGTTTGTAATTGGACTATTTATTTTTTGTTATTTTCTGTTTATTTTTTGTTCTAGGCCCAAGTTAAATTGGCCCATTGCACCCACGATCCAGTCTTCCTTCACTGTTCTACCAATTCCTCTAAGCATATCCCAGGATAGATTTCTTTTATCCGGATTAGCTTGACCATAGAAACCCGTGAATCGAATATAATTCTTATTTCCCATTTGCACCATAGAGTCAATATGCATATTAAAGTGACTTTGAATGATCACTTCAATCCCATCTTTCTACAACATGGCCAAACCTCTACTTTACCTATTTGAATTTACGGCCAGACAACCTGGCATCCTACAAAAATCACGGATACGTTTTAAACTGTTACTATTAAGTTTAGTTTCACATAGGAAAATCACATCCCATTTGTTAGCAACAAGAAGTCGCTTAAGTTCATGACCTGTCAAAGGGTTCCCAAGCCCTCTGCAATTCCAGCAAAAGAATCTCATTGCTCCTGGTGGGGCTAGTCGCCAGCCGCCACCTTACAAGGTGATATGTTGTCCACCAATCTTCTCCGAGCTATTTTTTATGGGCTCTCATTCGTATTATCTCCAGGTATGCCATTTTGTCTCTTTCTTTTACATTTGAAACGTCCAGGTCTGTCATATATCGATTTGGTGATTCTTTTTTCCCATGGGAGAGTTTGACATTGAGTCTTCAACGTACTCTTTTCCCTTTCCTTTTTGTGCACTTTTCCGTCTTCTTCCCTTGTATCTGATTTACTTTCCTTAATAGTATCATTAGCAATAATTTGAGTTGATACCATCTCAATACCGTTTCTCCATATTCCTCTGTTTTGATTTGGATTCATTGGAAGGGCCCTTAATCAGTTGCCATATTGGAGACCTAGGTTGTTGGAGTAAAAAATTCCTCATTTTTCTTTTGTTGGAGTAAAAAATTCCTCATTTTTCTTACACTTTTGTATAGTATGTCCAATGATCCCACAGTAATAGCAAAAAGCTGGTAATCTTTCATATTTTATAATACAGATCATTTCAACCCCATTCCTGCCCACTAACCTCACCACTCTTCGTAGTGGATTTAAAATATTTATCTTAACTTTTAATCCCATAAACTCGGTCCACCCTCTATTCCTGTCCTTCCAATCAATGGCCACCAATTCGTCTATAGCTTTGCCAACATCCATAACAATTTGTCGATTCATATATTCTAATGGAATGTCGTAAATTCGCATCCAAAAAGGAGAGATGTTGAACTCGTAGGTTTCTAATTCTTTGTCCTTTACAAAAGGGAGCATTGTAAATAGGCAATTGTCGAGCAACCAGAGCATCAGATTAAAGATTCTATTTCTATCTTCAACGTATCCGAACTTGATCAATATTACTTCTTCGTTTAAAGCCACGAAATTTACCTCATATTTTGTAAAACATAGGGAGCTTAACACTCTATACATAGCCTCCCTATTTGGTTTTTCCATTGCCATTATTTTACCAACTGCCCAAGCTTCAAACCTTGATAATCATTTACAACTTATAACCCTAACAGATTCTTCCTCCAAAAACTTCAAGTTTTTTAACAAATCATTAATATCGTCTGCCATAATAGGTCAAACCCCTAAAAGATCCACCATACTTTCACACTCACTCATTTGCCCAACTGTAAACCAATACACCAATAAAGCCAGTAGAAAGACCACAGAAATAACAACAAAAGCTCAAGAATAAAGGTGTTAATAATCACGAAAATAGGATACACACAAAAAAAAACCACCACATTCATAGTTTGATCGAAAATTACCAAGGACAAAAGAGAAAAGACTAAACATACATGGATAAAACATCTGGAAACTTTAGAGAGAGAGAGAGAAAAACTGAAGCGATATTAAGGTAAAAAAAGATGATAGAAAACAAATAAGATCAGTGAAAAAAATTAAAGTAATAAAATTCCAAAGCAAAAGAAAAACAAAAAAAATAAATAAAAACAAATCTTAGAAGTACGTAAAAAAACGTAACAAAACTAATTATAGATTTTTTTCGTCCCCTCCAAGAAGCGGCTTAGACCAACAGTAAAACAAAACAAAACCAAAAAATTGAAAAGATAAAAGAAACAAAAAACTTAAAAATAAAGGCTAAAAATCTTGGCGAATTTTGATCGAACATAAAACCTTGCATGCATAATCAAGCGTGGAAAAAGATCTCAAGAAAAAACCCCAAGAAAGCTTTATTCCTTCAGCAAGAATTTGGACAAGTGAGGAAAACAATTTTTTAAACATTATGGATCCCACCGCATAAATCCATGCACGTGTTTTATGAAACACCACCATACACTGTTGTTCCAATAGGGTCGGAAGCGTGTAAATTATTGTACTAAAAAATCACACAAAGTTCAATTCCCAGGGAAGAGAGGTGGATCACATGGATCTCTTAAATACCAAGTCTTTCCTTAGACAGAATATCCCTTCTATAGTAATTTAATAGCACAATTAAATACTACTATTATACCCTCAAATATTGAAAGAAAAATAGGACAAGAAAGAACACAAGAGATTTAACGAGGTTCGGTAAATTATACCTACGTCCTCGGGCACTAACACCAGATGATAACTTTACTATCTCCAAAGTATTACAAACAAATAGAATTCCTTAAGAATTCTCAAATGGGAGAAGAGAGAAAACTAAGAGAGAAAGATTGGTTGGGATGAATTGAAATGAGAAATGAGAAGGCCTATTTATAGTTGAGGTTTAAGAACCAAACAATAAATAGCCCATTATCTCAAGGACCAAAAAAAAATTATCCCTTGCCACTTTTCCAAAGTTGGTGGTTGTCATTATTGATTGTCTCCCATTAATGTTAATGGCAACCATTATTAATTGTCTTCCATTATTAAACTTGATTGTTGTTACCACCTTGGTCATCATATTTGCGGGATTATCTGCTGTCGGAATCTTCTGAAGTAGAATTTTTCCTTTTTCAAAGACTTCCCGCACAAAGTGATATCTTACGTCGATATGCTTGGTTCTTGAATGATAGACTTGATTTTTCGCTAAATGAATAGCGCTCTGACTGTCACAATATAAACTTATGTGACTTTGAACAACTCCTAAGTCTTTCAACAATCCATTAAGCCAAATAGCCTCCTTAACAGCTTCTGTAACTGCCATATATTCTGCCTCTGTAGTAGACACAGCTACTGTAGACTGTAAGGTAGACTTCCAACTCACTGGGGCTTTCGCAAGAGTAAACAGATACCCCGTAGTTGAACGACGTTTATCTAAATCACCAGTAAAGTCGGAATCAACATATCCAACTACAAACTGACCAAGTGCTTCATCCTGTTCAAAAATTAAACCAACATCTACGGTTTTTCGAAGATACCGTAGAATCCATTTCACAGCTTGCCTATGTCCTTTTCCAGGATCATGCATATACCTGCTCACAACTCCAACAGCTTGTGAAATGTCAGGCCTCGTACACACCATCGCATACATCAAACTCCCAACTGCATTAGCATATGGGACTTTCGCCATATATTCTCTTTCTTCTTCAGTTTTCGGAGATAATTGAGCACTAAGTTTCAAATGAGAAGCAAGTGGGGTACTTACATGTTTTGTGTTTTCATTTACACCAAAACATTGTAATACCTTTTTCAGATATTGCTTCTGATTCAAACAAAGCTTGCCTCTCTGTCTATCTCTACTTATCTCCATACCGAGAATCTTCTTGGCCTCACCTAGATCTTTCATCTCGAACTCTTGATTCAACTGAGCCTTCAGCTTATCTATCTCTTTTTGGCTCTTCGAAGCGATTAACATATCATCAACATACAAGAGTAGATAAATGAAAGATCCGTCATGCAGCTTCTGCAAATACACACAATTGTCATATTTGCTTCTTGTGTACTTCTGCCTTCTCATAAAGCTATCAAATCGCTTGTACCACTGCCTTGGGGATTACTTCAATCCATATAGCGATTTGTTCAGCTTACAAACCCAATTTCTACCACCAGCATCTGTGTATCCTTCGGGCTGAGTCATATAGATCTCCTCTTCTAACTCACCATGCAAGAAAGCCGTCTTAACATCAAGTTGAGCTAGCTCCAAATTCAACTGTGCTACCAAGGCCAACAAAATTCTAATGGAGGAATGCTTCACAACAGGGGAAAATACATCATTGTAGTCAATTCCCTCCTTCTGAGCGTAGCCTTTAGCTACCAATCTTGCCTTGTAGCGAATATCCTTCTTGCTAGGAGATCCATCTTTCTTTGCGAATACCCACTTGCATCCGATTGCCCTTTTACCTTTCGGTAATTGCGCCAACTCCCAAGTATTGTTCTTCCGGAGAGACTGCATTTCTTCATCCATGGCGCTTTTCCATTTATCACTTTCTAAGCTTTGCATTGCTTCTTGATAAGTGATAGGAATATCATCTACAACAGGAAGGGCGTAGGCCACCATATTAGTAAATCGAGCAGGTTTGCGAATTTCTCTCTGTGGCCTTGCAACTGCAACTGGTTCTGGTGTACTTAGTGGTTCTTGGGTCAGAACCTCTTCAACCTCTAATTCCTCCATTGTGGCTGGAGAATTAGACTTATTAACTGGGCAAATCCCCATCTGCTCAAACTCTACCTGTTTTAGAGTACACTCCACCTGCTGTGGAGTATTGCTCGTCTGAATATCTTTATCTGCTACCTTTTTCAATGTGGCAGATTCATCAAAGGTAACATCTCTGCTACAGATCATTTTCTTTGTGCTTAAGCACCAAAGACGAAATCCCTTCACTCCAGAAGTGATTCCCATAAAGAGAGCTTTCTTTGCCCTCGGATCTAACTTTGACTCATTCACATGGTAATATGCAGTGGTTCCAAACACATGTAAGAAATTATAATCTGTAGCCGGTTTTCCAGACCATACCTCCATAGGAGTTTTTCTTTCTAATGCAGATGATGGCAAACGATTAACAAGATGGCCAGCGTATGTCACAGCCTCAGCCCAAAATTTCTTGCCCAACCCAGCATTGGATAACATACATCGAACTTTCTCCAGCAATGTTCGATTCATACGCTCTGCCAATCCATTCTGCTGTGGTGTATCCCTAACTGTGAAGTGTCGAACAATATCATACTCTTGGCACACATCGAAGAACGGATCACTTTTATATTCCCCTCCATTGTCAGTCCTAAGCAGCTTGATTTTCTTGCCAGTCTGGTTTTCGATCATAGTTTTCCATTTAAGAAAAACTCTAAGCACTTCATCCTTAGTTCTCATGGTATACACCCAAACTCTTCTGGAAAAGTCATCAACAAAAGTAACAAAGTAGTGTTTTCCTCCCAATGAAGGTGTCTTGGAAGGCCCCCATACATCTGAGTGAACATATTCCAAAATACCTTTTGTATTATGGATAGCAGTACCGAATTTCACTCTCTTTTGCTTTCCCAGAACACAATGCTCGCAAAATTTTAATTTGTAAGCCTTTGCACCTTTCAACAATCCTTGCTTTGCCAGAATTTGTAAGGATTTTTCGCTGGCATGTCCCAACTTCATATGCCACAACTGCATTGAGTCCAATTCTTTGTTACCGGAAGCTGTAGCGACTGCTCCAATAACTGTACTACCTTGGTAGTAATACAAGTTATTTTTCCTGATGCCCTTCAATATCACAAGTGCACCAGATGTCACTTTCAAAACCCCATCTCTCATAGTAACAACTGAACCATTGGATTCCAAGGCTCCCAATGAGATGAGATTTTTCTTCAAACTGGGCACGTACCGAACATCAGTCAGAACTCTGGTTGATCCATCTTGATTCTTTAATTGGATTGAACCTATCCCAACAGTTTTACAGGCATTGTCATTGCCCATATAAACAACTCCTCCATTTAGTTCTACTAAATCAGAGAACCACTCCTGGTTAAGGGACATATGATAGGTACAACCCGAATCCAATATCCACTCATCTGAATGGAACGACGATGATGATGCAACCAGTGATAGTTCAGAGTCACTAGTATCATGCTTAGCAACACAAGCATCTACAGTAGCTTTTCCCTTATTCTTCAGCTTTGGACAATTTTTCTTCCAGTGGCCTTTCTCATAAAAAAAAGCACATTCATCTTTCTCGAGTCTGGACTTTGACTTTGATCTCCCCTTTTGAGTTTTCTTCCGAGTGTATGAACGACCTCAGACTACTAAAGCTTCTGTATCTCTGATTGAGTTTTTCTGTTTGTCCTTCTTTCTCTGTTCATAACTGTATAAGGCCGCACAGACTTCGCTCAGAGATATATCACTCCTGCCATGAAGTAGAGTAGTTTCTAGGAACTCAAACTCCTCAGGAAGTGACCCCAACAGCATCAAAGCCAAATCTTCATCTTTGAATGTCTCATCCATATTCAGCAAATCAGTGACTAACTGATTAAATTTGGTGATGTGATCATTCATTGTGGTACTTGGGACGTATGTGAAGCGAAACAGTCTTTTCTTCAAGTGGAGCTTATTTTGACTGTTTTTCTTCAAAAAATTTTCTTCAAGTGCCACCCACAACTTATTTGCAGAAGTCTCCTTTGAAAAAGCATACCTCTGCTCTCGAAAAAGGCATAATCGAATTGTGCCACATGCCAACCGATTGATCGCCTTCCAATCTTTCTCCTGTACATCATCTGGTTTCTCTTCATCAATGGCAATGTCTAGACCCTGCTGAAAAAGGGCATCTAGAACCTCACTTTGCCACATACCAAAATGGCCCGTGCCATCAAAGATCTCCACGGCCAATCTTGCATTTGCAATTGTCGGTCTTGTCCACATGGACGATGTTGAAGCTCCTACACGGACCGTTTTCTCCATAATCTTTTAATATACCTAAGAAAATCTTTTCTGATGTGGAAGATCAGTTTAAACTGCAACCACAGAGCATACTACGATTAACCTTCGGCTCTGATATCACTTGTTGTTCCAATAGGGTCGGAAGCGTGTAAATTATTGTACTAAAAAATCACACAAAGTTCAATTCTCAAAGAAGAGAGGTGGATCACATGGATCTCTTAAATACCAAGTCTTTCCTTAGACAGAATATCCCTTCTATAGTAATTTAATAGCACAATTAAATACTACTATTATACCCTCAAATATTGAAAGAAAAATAGGACAAGAAAGAACACAAGAGATTTAACGAGGTTCGGTAAATTATACCTACGTCCTCGGGCACTAACACCAGATGATAACTTTACTATCTCCAAAGTATTACAAACAAATAGAATTCCTTAAGAATTCTCAAATGGGAGAAGAGAGAAAACTAAGAGAGAAAGATTGGTTGGGATGAATTGAAATGAGAAATGAGAAGGCCTATTTATAGTTGAGGTTTAAGGACCAAACAATAAATAGCCCATTATCTCAAGGACCAAAAAAAAATTATCCCTTGCCACTTTTCCAAAGTTGGTGGTTGTCATTATTGATTGTCTCCCATTAATGTTAATGGCAACCATTATTAATTGTCTTCCATTAATGTTAACATACACATCAATACCAAAATAAAAGGAAATCAGTAACAATTATCAAGAAAATGCAAAGAAATTTAGAAAAAGTCGAAAATATCACAAAATTCTTGATATCTTAACTTTCTTGAAACATGGGATCCCCAATCTGATATTGATGAGACATTCTTCACATCAATCCGCATCCACCGCTCACCTTTCAGTACAAAAGAAGCACCCCACAGTTAATAAGAAACGATTATTAACATGGGCTCACACTGATACCCCCTAACTACCCAATTATTCAAAGGATAAAGGTAGACACACGAACGAAAAACAAGAAGCAGAATCTCATTCACTCAGGACGAAGTTAAAATATATTAATTTCTTATTATGTGCGATACATAGTTGAACATATTATTTAATAATTAAAAAAAGAAAAATTTTCAAAAATTATAATTGGCATTAGAATGAATATAATATTATTTAAAAGTTAAATATTTTGTTAAATAAAAATTATTAGTAGTTGTAAAATAAAACAACATATAAATAATTTAGAATCAATTTAATAGTCGTTGCAAAATAAATAACTTTATAAAAATTTAAATTTTAAACAAATATTAGTGTAAAAGACTTTTTACCATTTTTTTATATGTTTTAAAGATTATTTTTAATATTACAAAATATTTTTTATTAGAAAAAAATTAATAAATTTAATATTTAAACTTTTGATGGGTTTTTAATATTGTTAATTTAAACTAAATAATTTTTTTTTCTAAATTTCATACAAAATAGTTTTCTAATAAAATAATTTTAACCAAATAATATTTTCTAAATAAATCTACGTTATTATTTCACTCTATTTTTTAACTTATTAATTTTTTCGTTGACTTATTATATATTGTATTTACTTATTAATTTTATTATGTATGATTTTTTTAACAATCGTTAAAATATTAATTGTACAAAAATATACGAAAGAGTATAAAATCACTAAAGTTTTAATGATCTAACCAGTATATTTCTTACTCCATTCATATCAATCATGCATGCCAAATTTGACATAAATTAAAATTTTTTTAACTATTTAAATTATGTAAAGAAATTTCAATCGTTCAATAAGTATTTTTGTATACAATATTTTAGATTAATATGATAATTTATCAAATTAGTTGGAAAATTTACATGCGTGACTAGCATAATTATATCCATAAATTCAATAGTTAGACCGTTAGAATATTAAAAGTAGAGAAAATGTGAACTCCTATATATATATATTTTGTGTGTGTATTTGATTTTGATTTTGATTTTGATAACAACTTTTTTAATTTTACAAGTGATTGAGAGACTATTACATTATATTAGCATTTTTTTTGTAGAAAAGAGACAGCACTAGGCAATTATAATAACCAATTCATAAATTAAAAGGATCTAGACCCTTTATGATCTATAACCAACAAATCTCTAACTGAAACCGACAAAACTGCAAATAAATAGAGCAAAGAGTCCCTTGTATCAACACATGTAGCCATGTAATCCGCAACCCCATTTTGATCCCCGGGAATATGTCGAACACGAACCTTCCATCTTCACCGTAGATGTAATAACATTAATTCCACTAAGCTACTCATCATGCCAAGCATCCTCAACAACCATATGCTCCTCAAAAATTTGAGAATCAACCTTCATAAGAGTTTCCTTTACGGTCCTTTCAAGGTCACAAACCAACCCTTCCATTGTTGACTTCAACTCAACCGACTCATACAAATGAATCCCTATCATCTCATCCGATGGTCTCCCTTGCTGCCTGAAAATTATATTATGAACTCTTGACTGCAACTCTTGAGAGGCGCCACTTTTTTCACTGAATCTAGACATCTCATTTTCTTTATCGTTAAACAAAGCCATATTTTTCCTTTCCATTATGCACACTGTAGTGTGCTTCTCTCTATTCAAATTCAACGACACATCTACTGGTTGTATGGCTATGTTTTTTCCCAGATCAGCAGCACCTATAAGTCCCAGTTTTGATCCATCATCAAACACCCCATGCCCAACAATAGCCTTCACTCCAAATCTGCCATTATTGGGCCTTAGTGCTGACAGACCAAATTTTGGCCCAACACCTATCATTACCCTTTTTCCTTTAGCCTACTTTTTAGCCTTGGTATCCATAGATCTGCTCTTAGTCACTTGGAGCCCTAAAACCCCATTGTCACCTACACCCTTAATTTGTCCCCGATTTCTATCCTCTATTTATTCGTCAACTTTCCCGTCAACATCACCGAGATTTTCTCCCCTAATATCTCTAAAAAGCACTACCGGAATCATTGTTCCTCTTCTCCCCTGTGACTCGACTTCTCTCTTTCCATCGTCCCACCACTATACAAGGGTCAAAGAGCTCCTCCTCCACCCTCCGTTCAAGCCTCAACTTTTTCATCACTGGACTAGCACAATCAGAATCAGCCACCGGTGATGTCATTTTAACTCCCGAGCATAAGTTTGCTCCATGCCCATAAAGTTTACATTTGAAACAAATGTTAGGCAAAGTAACATATTTGACTCGTTGAAGGCGGCTATTGATTCTAACCTTGGACACTAGTGGCTTCCTCAAATCAACACAGACCGCCAGTCGCACAAACCTTCCCCTGCAAGCATAATCCATATGCATATCCAACTTAACCACCAATCCAACTGTTTGACCGATCGTCCTGAGAAGACAATCCGAAAATACCCCTCAAGTAATCTCAGAAGCCGTATCCAAACAACTTGTGATTCAATCCCACTCTGCGATGTTGAGAAATTTGGTGACCAAGGCCAAACAATCAAATATCTTCTAAAAATTACCCATGGCCCCCTAATTAAGGCCTTGTTGTAGTCATTCTCGTCCTGAAATCTAACTAGGAAGAAGTCGTTTTCAAGATCTATTAGTTGAATTGGGCATTTTGGATTCCATAATAAGGTAATCTTGTTCAAAAGGACATTAAATCATATCTTTCCCCCCAAAAAATTTAACAATAATAGTTCTAGCCATTCGACGCTCAATATACTATTGCACCCTATCCGAAAACGTAATCGACGGGACACCTTCAACCATTTCAGTTAACACATCCTCTTCAGTTAGGGCAAATCTTCCTCCATGAATACATTATGTTCCTTCTCCAATGACGCCCCTAATAGGGTTGACTTGTACGATGCTTTGGAAACACACCGGACCTTGAACTATTTGCTCATTTCTACCCACATTCCGGTCATCTTTGTCTAAATGTAGCTCTGACGTAGTGTGTACTTTTTTCGTAGCCCTGCCAACACCACTATTAGATCTCGAACTATTAGCACCCGTCGTGAGTTCCATCGTAAGAAGCATAACACTCGTCATTAACGCCAACATCAATTTTCGTTAGGGTTTATAAAAGGAAGATTGATCTTTTAAGAGCTGCCATTATTAGAACTTCAAAAACATGAACTTTATTACATTAGATTAGTATTTAGTATAATTTAAACGAAATATTTTAATTCCATAAACAATTTTTAAATATTGTCACATCCCTTCTTTTTAATTATTGAATTTTTATTTTGTATACCCAAAATGGACATATATTATCTTTAGAATCTCACTTTTGAAGTGTGAAGTGTAATATCAGTATCAAATATTTTTTTATATGTCTTATGTTAATTTTTTTTAAAATTTAACAATTTTATTTATCTGACTTTAGTATGGAATAGTAGTTTAAACTCTCTTTAAGCATTTAAATGATATAACTCAAAGTATCAAAACATGCCATTCACCTCACCCTCCATATTTTATTAATAAAATATGCATACACGAAAGCTTTCAATTCAACACATAATTAAGTATACTTTAAAAATAAAAACATACTTAACTATATTCTTAATGCTAATGAGTACTTGGTACAATTGTCAAAGTCAAAGACCTTGAGTCCTAAATATTCATATTCAAGATCCACCATGGACAATTAAATATATAGGTCTCTTAGTCTCATCATGAGTTGTTGTGATGTGTGAGATTTAGTCTAACTAGTCAATTTGTAGTCCGGATTGTTTCAGCTCATAATTGGTTTAAGCTATAATAGTTTGACTTTTTTATTCTAGTCCTGAATCCGTTTGCAATGTAGTAATTTGATTCTACACCCTAAATCAGACATGTATTTGTATTTTGATTGTAGTATGCTTTTAAAAAAATAGTCTTAATATGATAACTAGTTTTATGGTACAATCAGGGTAAGAAAAAAAACCATGTAAAAATATATTTATAAAAACTGTATACTAAAACCAAAAAAAGTTTAGTTGAAATGGTTTGGTTCATTTTCCCAAGTTTGAATTATATTATATTATTATTTTATTAAAAATATGAAAAGATAAAAATATCTTCATATTTATTTGTTATTTTATAAAAGTAAAAATATTGTAATAATTTTTAAATTGAATTGATATCCGATCAACTCACAATATCAACTCACTTAATATAATTAGTATAGATAAATAAATTAATCTTATGAATACATGTTGTTATGCATTGATGAAACAAAATCAAAATATTTGTTGTAATAACCCTTTAAAAAGAGTAAAAGAATGAATTCAAAGCAAGACAATTTTTAAGAATTCGTCTTACATTTGAATTTTAAAATTTATAATTTTGTTTAATTTTGTAAATATGAATAGATTTCATTTAGTATTATATTTTAAATTAAATTAAAATTAAACAATTATATATGTATGATGACAATTCGACTCATCAACGCTTCTAATATATGATGTGTAAAAAGAAATGTAAGAAGTGGGTGAAAGATGTGACAGAGATTGGGCCCCTAGATATGCATATGAGACAGAACAAGGGAAGGCAAAGGTATAAAGAAAAGGAGGGAGAGAGGAGAGGGTCCTATTAAGATTCGTTTGGATTGTTTATGTTACCTTTTGGAAAGCAATGAAAATTGAAATGAGGAATCTGAAAAAAGTTAAAGAAAGAAGTTTTGGCTTTTGCACCTTACATGGTCGGAGGTAGATTGATACCCTTTTTCTTTTTGAGCCTTTCAATTTATAGTTGAAACGACTATGACACTTCATTACCATTAAAAACCCATCTCTCTCCTCCAATCCAATACTCACACCCTTCCAATTTTTGCAACTCATAATGTGTGGGATGCCACATGCTCTCTGTTTGGACACCAAGTGGTCATTAATATGGTCAAATCGAGGGAATTTTTGGTCCAATGGATTGGATTGAAGAAAGGCTTTTCAAGATGTCCGTTGGACATATAAAATGGGAATAAGCAATCGAAAGGTGTGTTGGAGTCCAAAAGATTCATGATGTTGAAAAAAAAATTACAGTAAAGATCATTAAATTATTAGTAAGTTTACGTTTTAGTCAGTTAATCTTAAAAAATTGTAAAATGGTCACTAAACTATTCGAAAGTTTTTATTTAAGTCAATAAGTTATTAAAATCATTATTGCATGACCTATTTTGTTTTTACCGCTTATACTAGTCGAAAGCTCTCATTACTTTCTCCAATATTGGACATCACGAATCTATGAACCAAACCAAACAACTTTCTTCTCCAATCTCTGACACTGACCGTTAGATCAACTTGGATCTAAGATATGTTCTTCTACTTGTCAATGGGTACTAAATCACCGTATTGATTGTCAAATTGTCAATTAGAGCTCACTAGTTGGACTTTTAAAAAAATACTCAACAATCTAATGATTTAAATAAAATTTTTTTGAATGATTTAATGATTTAATGATTTAAATAAAAACTTACGAATAGAACATTAACCATTTTGTAATTTTTTAAAGTTTAGTTATCAAAACATAAACTTATTAATAAATTAACGACTTTGGATGTAATTTACTCAAAAAATTAAAAAAGAAACGAAGAGTATGATTGAATTACTCTTTCTTAAATTGGGCTTAAATTGATTTGGATTAAGTTAGATTTGACCCCAAGTGATAGAAGCCTTTGTCCCTCTTGGTTGAAAAGATTAAATTGATTTTTGATATTTAAATAAAATGTATAATTTAAGTCTTTTGATGCAAAATTTATGCTATTGATCCTTCAAAACTTTTTAATTTTATTTTGATTTTCCTAACACAAAATTTTGGCTTCTTCTAAGTGAAATAGCCATTGGTAATATATATGTGATTTAGCTTGCAAAACTTGTTGTTGGAATCTTACTTTATATAAAATATGTGAATTCTCCTTAATTAATTATTCAAATTAATTATCAATTCAGTCATTATAACTTAAGAAAGTTATATCTTAATCTCAAATTTTAGTTTAATCGGTTGGTAAAAAGAGGTGAGGGTTATAAATACATGGGAATAAATGGCAACACGTGCTACCCCTGATAATTGATTGTGTTGGGCTAATTAATGGACCAAATCCAAGTTGAAAAAGATGGCAAAGTCTGGTGGTCTTCTGTCCTTTGACTTCGTAGTCTAATCTTGGGCATTGAAGCATAAATGCTCCTTTCCATTGGACACCTTTAGTAGCATACAATGAAAGTGAAGGTTGTTGGATGAATTAATTACTTGTTTTATTTTAGATGCAGTGTCGGTTGGAGTTTGATTCCTAAGTTCAACCAATTTTCCTTTCACATATTTCATCAGAGTTATACCTTGTAACTACCATATCCTAATATCATTTAATAAAAGCATTAAGACTTGTTGGGTATCATCGAGTCTTAACTCAATTGGTATACATATTATTGCTAATATAGGAAAATGTGAGTTCAAGTGCATTAAAACGCATTATCCTCCTATTTATAGGTTGGAGAGAAGCTATGAATAGTTCTAGTATTAGATATAATCAAAACCTATAATAAAATGTAATCTCACAAGATTAACATATCACATTACATTGTTTCATCAACTTGTATAGTTCATATGTACTTTGAGATTAGGATGAGTTATTATGTTGTTATGGAAGTACTATGAAAAGGCTTATCATTCAATTAAACCTTTTAAATTGTCAATTGTACTCAATTAAACCTTTAAAATATAGTCTTCTATTAAAACCTTCGAAGAGCCATTAAGTGATGACGTGGTAGTTGATGTAGAAAATGATGATATAGGGTTAATCTTGTGTTTGATATGGAAATGATAATGTGGTAACTAGAGGTGTTCATGGGTCGGGCCGAGTTCGGGTCGGGCTCAACTAAAAAATCATGCCAATTTATTGGGTCTGGGCCCAAAAAAGGCCTAAAATTTTACCCAAGCCCAACCCAAATAAAAATACTAAAACTCGGGCCCGACCTGGCCTGCCCGTATTAAGTTTTTATATTATTTTTAAATATATATAATACATCAAAAATACTAAAAATATCAAAATAAATATTTTCCAACAAATTGAAAATAAATTTTAAAAAATATGTAGACTTAAATAACACTAAGATAGATGCAACTTAATAAGCAAATGCCTCTAAAATAATAACAATAAATAGTAGTAACTTAATTAACAATAAAATAAGTTTTACACAATATTCAAACAATAACAACAAAATAGTAGTAACATAATAGTAAAATAGTAGCAAAATAGTGAGAAAACAATAAGAAAATAATATTCAAAAATAAATTAAAAAAATGCAAAAAAATTTTGTCATTTAGTGAATTCGGGCCGGGTCGGGCTGGACCCGGGCTAAAAATACCTTACCGAGGTCAAGCCCATTTTTTAACAGACCTTTTTTTTTTTTGTCCAAGCTCATTTTTTAGGTTTATATTTTTGCCCAAACCCTCTCACATTTCGGGCGGACCTTTGGGCCGGGCCAGGTAACCCGGCCCATTAACACCTCTAGTGGTAACTAATCCAATGAATTAATTGTTTTTTTAATTATTTATGAGGATTTTTTTATTAAGCCTAAAAATTATAAATTTTTTATAAAATATTATAAAAATTTAGCAAGTGTAAAAAGATTATAAAAAAAGTTATACAAAATAATATAAATTTATTCAAATTTATAAAAGAATATAGATTTTTTTGTTATTTTGGTTTCATTATTAAAGAAACGTGGAGCTCAAAGTGTGATGATGATTTTGTTTGAGCTGCTTAGCAAGTAGTTTTAGTGACAATGAATTTAGTATTTGACGACTTAAGTTTTAAGGTGAGCGATGAGTAATAATTTTAGTTGAATAGAGATGATGTATGTTTTGGGGTTGTCCTCAAATCCCCTCTCACTATATATACAAGTTGAATGTAAATGATAAGTCTTTTTATTATAAAGACTCGATCAAACTATTTTTTGTATTATTAAATGATTCAATTTAATGTAAATATTATTAAAGAGAATTAATATTTATGATTTAAAAAATATTATTTAGTATTAACAAATTATTATTTTTTAAATTATGATTCTACAAATGAATCTCTTTTTTCAACTTCCTATAATAGGACTTAGCAGTTGCCTTCACCATGTATATAATCAATTGCTCCATATATGAATGTTCCCCATCCCTTGCATTAATAAGGGCAAGCCCTAATGGCCCAAAATGCTAAAGGTTGTTGTCGAGTTTGCCAAAGTTAATTTGAAGTAGGTGAAGTGCTTGATATGCAAAACCACTAAACCTTCACCAATGATTCAAGCCCAGACCAGGCCTAACCATATATATACTTATTTTTTATATAATTGTGTTTTAGCCCCCATGGTTTGGAGGAGAAAATTAGAACAAGAACAAGCATGTGGAATTAGACCTGTCCATGGACTAAGTCACCCAGTCTGATCCGAAGGCCTGCCTAAAAAGTGAGAGGATTTGGATAAAAATAAAGACCCAGAAAAATGAGTCTAAGCAAAAAAAATTAAGGCCCATTTAGAAAATGGATCGGGCTTCGAGTAAGGCTTTTTTGCCCCGCCCGGCCTAAATATGCAAAATAAAAAAAATAAAACTGCAATTTTATTCTTTTGTTTTTTATTATTTTTTTGTTGCTATTTTCTTTTCTTTTTTTCACAATTTGATACCATTTCACAATTATGTTACTACTATTTTATTGTTATTGTGTAACTCTTGTTTTATTGTTAATTTTGTTACTATTTTAGAGGCACCTGCTTGTTAAGTTTGCACATATCTTAGTGTTATTTAAGTATACATATTTTTTAAAAATTTATTTTCAATTTGTTGAGAAACATTTATTTTAATGTTATTAGTATTTTTTATGTATTATATTTTCTAAAAAATAATATAAAAAAATTAATACTGGCGAGCCGAGCCAGGACAAAAATCAAAATTTTAACATTTTTATTTAAACTGAGTTTGGATAAAATTTTAAACTCATTTTTCAAGCAGGACCAAACCCAAACCAAACAAACGAGCCTAAATTTTTTTTATTCAATCCTAGAAACCTGAAAGTGAAACAATGCATGGACAAAATTCAGATTGTATAAGTAACAATAAATTCAATTTAGTGTAAGTGGTAACCTAACCTTCCTCACCCCCACCTGATTAGTCCATGTTGTATTTAAATCTTTTACTATTTTAATATTTTTATAATGTTTTTTTTATTTCATATTATACATTATATACTTAAATTTTAATATAATAATTTTATTTTATTAAATTTAGCACATTTACTGTATATTTTGTGTTTGAAAATGTTTTTATCAAAGTTTAATTTAGATGTTTGGTGAAATTTAAAAGTAATAGTAGCAATGAAATATAATGGTAAAATTAATATGTTTTGTATTCAAAAGACATAAAATAGTAAGGTGAGAATAGAAATAAATATTTAATATTGTTATACCAGCCTATATATAATCATGGCCTAAAACGGTTCTAACAACAAACCATGCTCTAATTTATATCTCTAAATTAAACTTGTTTAAGAGTTAAGTTATTTATCCAATCTTGAATATTTATTCAAAATTTAAAAAAAATTATCAAAAAAATTAAGTCCAAAAAATTAAATTGGACAATAAACTTAGGCCCGTTTAAAATATAGACCGAAAATATTTAAGGCCCAAATCCGACCTAACTCATTTTCTTAATTTGTAATGTATTATATTTTCTCATTTTTATGGGTAAACTACACTAATAGTCACCCAACTATTAGACTATTTCTTTTTTGGTCACACAATTATGAAAAGTTACAAAATGGTTACCCAGTTATTAGTAAAATTCTTTTTTGGTCACCTAACTATGAAAAGTTACTAAATGGTCACCCAACTATTCAATTTTGTATTATTTGTCACCAGCTGGCTAACGATGCCAGCTTTTAAAATTGGCATAATAGTAATTTTAACCCTCAATATTTTGTAACTTTTCATAGTTAGATTGCCAGAAAAGAAATTTATTAATAGTTGGGTGACTACTAGTGTGGTTTACCTTATTTTTATATATAATGTTATTTATAACATAGAAAACTTAAATCTATAGTAATAATACTAGAATGTAAATATTAAAAAAATATTAAGTTGCTTGTATATATAATTTTAATAAATGAAAACATATAAATTTATTATATATTAAATTAAAAATAATATATTTTTCCCAAAAATTTAAAAACCAATACGGGCGGGCCTAAAATGGGTAAAAACCAATACTGGCGGGCCTAAAATGGGTTTGGGTTAGGCCTTTACAAATATGGGTGAATTTGAGCAAAATTTTAGACCATATTTCAAGTCGGGCCAGAATTGAGCAAGCATAAAGTGCGTTAACATCATACTTAAGCCAGACTGGACTTGACACAGGCTGGCCCATGAACAACTCTACTTTCAACACATGAACGTACATAGATAAGGATTAACACTGTCCAAACTTGCATTCTGCCATTGCAAATTAAGGTCGTCGACATAGGACAATGAAAGTGAGCCAATTCCAATGTGCCTTAGGCTTTAAGTCCATTACTCAAGTGAAATATAATCAAAGGTATTTTCCTAAGATTCATCATCTTCTCAATTATCCATCTTTGCAGCTATTGAAAATTATTAAACTAGCCTTTAAGTTTCAAGGAAGTGCACTTCCCTAGCACTAGAGTTGTTGAGCGACGGTTTCTATAGTTGAGTATTGACAATTTATTGAACGGTTTGAATGAGTTGTGCTAATTATTTGGAGGATATTTAGCCCAACAATGAAGGTCATATTACTTGGGAATCTCATATAAAGATCGGATCGAATTAAATCACTAGAGTCAATCTCTTAGAACATGAACACTTGGATTAAGTTGGAACTCTTTGTGATAAGCTGTCAAGAGTCTATATATGTTTTATTCTCTGTTATTATATTGTAAACAGTTTCTTGTATTATTGTTTTAATGGAATTGTTATAGATCTTCTATGTTAGCAAGTCTCGAACATAAATCTATTTAAGGGAGAAACTTGTATAGGTTTTTTTACTGAGAGTTTTAAGCACTTATCTTGTTCAAGTTAATAAACTTTTCTTAGAGTGCAAATTGTTAGTAAAATTATTTGTGCTGTGGTTTTACTTGTTGAGTTCACTATGGTGAACTTAGTAGTAAGAGTATTATTCTTCAAGGTTTGAAAGTCAGGAGAATCATCACGGGGTGTGTGATAAGTTATGCTCACTTGTTGTGATAAGTTAGTAGTGAGAGTACTGCTCTTCAAGGTTCAGTGGATGGCTAATGAAGAAAAACTGGCCAATGCTAATAATAAAGCTCTATATTCTATTTTTTGTAAAGTTGATCTTCAAGAATTCAAAAGAATTGTCAAATGCATTGTGGCAAAATCAGTCTGAGATATATTGGTGACTGCTCATGAAGGCACTACAATTGTCAAACAATCAAAGATGCAAATGTTAGCATCCATATTTGAAAGTTTTAGAATGCAAGAATCAGAAACAATTAATGAATGCCAGACTAAGTCAGTGCGATCTTTCAAATCATGCATTCGTATTAGAAAGGAACACTCTAATACAAAGTTGGTTAGAAAGGTTTCTGAGATCTCTACTTGAGAGGTTCTCAATAAAGGTTACTACTATCGAAGAGGCCAAGGATCTAGAGAGGCTGGTCATCATTGAACTTATTGGTTCATTAAAAACTTCTGAAATGAATCTTGATGATGCAAAACAAGGCAAGAATAAATGAGATAAGAACCTAGCTTTTCAAGCCACTAAAGTAGAGCCCACCTCCTCAAGTATAACTATTGAAGATCTTCAAGAACAGATTGCCTTATTAACTCAAAATGTAACACCCCTAACCCGTCTCTGTCGCCAGATTAGGGATACAGAGCATTACCGTACAATCATAAAGCATTTAACATCATAACATTTAAATAAATTAAATATATTATAAATCATTAAATCCTATATGTTTTGTCCCTAAATCGAGCCTTTGAGGCCTTAAAAATATCTTAGAAATGACTAGGGACTAAACCGAAATAAAACAAAAGTTTTAAGAAAAAGATACAAAAATGTAAAACCAGGGGTCACACAGCCGTGTGACATAGCTCAGGTCGTGTAACATTTGAACAAGGGACATACGGCCGTGTCCCAGCCTGTGTAACTCACTGAGAAGGGTCACATAACCGTGTGCTAGACCGTGTAACTCTCTGAGTTGTCACACACGACCTTGTGCTAAGCCGTGAAACTCACTGACTTGAAAGCAATATAATTTTACAAATGACACACGGCCATTTTTCCAGGCCGTTTGTGTCACACGACCGTGTGACAGCTCGTGTCCCAGGCTGAGTGAACCGAAAAACTTACCTAAAATCAAGCCATTTCAAGTCCAATTCACACCTAACCATTCAAACTGTAGCGGCCTAAATTCAAGGTTATCGGAACAGTGGTTTTGTAACCACAAATCTGATTAAAGATAATATTTATTTTAAAAATTATTGCATGAATATTAATATGATAGGAAAGTCGTATGAAAATATCGATAGAAAATTTTTACAGATTTAGTGGTTAATTAGAAAAAAATTGAAAAAATTAGGTAAAAATGAGGTATCGAGACCTCAATCTCGTAAAACTGAGTTGAAAATATTTTTATAAATATTTATGAAATGTTGGTATTGTAGTATTAAAATTTCGTTAGAAAATTTTAACGTTTGGGTAGTCAATTAAATAGAAAGACTAAATTGAAAAAGGTGTAAAAGTTGCTAAAATGATTAAATAGATTAAGTGTCTAATGAGAAAGGATTTAAAAGGAAATTGGACCCAAAATTATTTGGGCTGGATGGCAAGGGCATGAAATCAGCGAGAAAATTGATGATTTAAGGGTAAAATTGGAATATTGCATAATTAACTAAATAAAGTTAAGACTAAAGTGGAAATATCTAGATTTCTTTTGATTTTTCTTCATTCTCATTAGCAAAAACGCCCTAGGAGGGGTTCTTTAAGCTGTTATTTCATAATTTTTGCATCAAGTGAGTTAATTCTTGCCTTTTTCTTGTAATTTTTATGTTTTTAAGACTTTTACAACTAGGTCCTACTATTAAATTCATTAGTTTTTTATTTTATGAATGAAATTGAAAGTTACCATGGTTCAGTACTGGAATTTTATGATGAATAAACATGGATTTGAAGTTTAATTTTATCAAAAGATGGATTTACTAAATGTTTTTAGTAGAAATTGATTTTTAGGAATTAATTGTGAAAAGTTTGGAATTAAGTTTTGATGCTGAAATTCTGATTTCAAAAGGTTTTGAAGTAGTTTGAGATGATAGAATAAAGTTTTAATTTAGGAAAAATCAGCTTAATTGGGGGTTTAATTGAGTAGGGACCAAATTGTAAAACTTGTAAAATTTAGGGTAAATATGAAATTTCAAAAATTGAGAGGTATAAATTGTGAAATAAATTAGATTTTAGATGCTGATAAATGAAAAATTTTATACTATAGATCAAGAAATTGAAGATAAACGAGGGAAGGAAAAAGTTACCGAATAGTCCCTAAAATCTCTACAACTACTATAAATTGTTACAAGTAAGTTTGTGTCACTTGAATTATATTCTTAAATGCTTGGAATGTATGTTTATTGATGTGAATATGATTTGGATGTTCATTGCATGATATTTGATGAAAAATTGAAAATTCTCGATAAAAAAAGGGAAATAAATCCCGGTTGAATGAAATGGACTTCGATGGATCACTGAAAAGGGAATTGACGATAAAAAGGATCTAGCCTGGACGGGTGATCTAAATATTAGCCCTCTCAAAGAATATATATGAAATGGATTTAGTCCGGACGGGTAATCCAAATTAAGCTTATTAGAGTAATTGTCATTGCAAGGAATTTAGCTTGGACTGGTAATCCCGACAATACCCTTTGAACATATAATATAGGGGATTTAGCCTGAACTGGTAATCCCGCTGTAAGAAATGAGGTTCGCGGGAGTGTGCTCTCTGGAAAAAGGGTATACCCATATGTGTACGAATTGATAGACCCGGAATTGTACACAAAAGTGTACTACTGAATATCCATCGAAATTCCAAGAAATTCAACGGGATAAATATGAGAAATGGAAGAACATGAAAATTATGGAATTTGATGAGCTCATCAATCATTTATCTTCGTATTGAATTTATATGATGTTGCTTAACTAATGCAAAAGTTGAGTTTGTATGTGATTGGTATATGTTTATGTGAATTGGATGTGTGCTTGTCTTGTTAAATGATGGATGTATAAGTATAGTAAGTATAATTCCTGTTGCATGAACTTACTAAGCACCATGTGCTTACCCCGTTCTTCTTTTCCCTGTTTTGTAGTTCTTGGTGCTCGAAGGTTAGAGATTAGTCGGAGCCTTATCACATTATCAACCCATATCTTTTGGTATATGAAAATGACTTTTTTTGAAAGAATGACATGTATAGACTAAATACCAATCTTTACATGGAAATGAATGTTTGTAACCTAGCTATTGGCATGCCTAGAGTAAGTATAATTTTGGGATTTTGCGAAAAATTCCCTGTGATTCTGATTTGGTTCCGTTCTGGTCCCGATGCATAATTTGGGCTTTGGAAGTCCATCTAAGGGACGTAATAATAATTTTTGATAAATAAATTGTACTTGGTTCGGGTAAATGGAAATTTGGTTCCGTAAGTTTCGGTAATGCATCGTACATTATTCTGGCGACGGACACAAGTAGGGGGTGTTACACAAACCATTTGGGCACACATTCAAGGGATTCAAACATCATTCAAACACACATAATCATGCCATTCCAAACATCCTAAATCACCTAAACAATATCGCCATTCAAAGGCACCACAATTGTATCAAACATTAAGAATCAAACTAAAGCAATTTGACCATATCTCAATCCCACAATCTAGTTCACTTAACTACCATACATGACTATTTGCAAGCCATCAAAACATACTAAAAGAACCTTATGACATAACTTGGTAAGGCATTAAAGTGCACCAAACCAATATAACCTTAAAAGGTTAAACATACCAAAACATACATTACAAGGATCCTATACATGCCATTATTAACGTTGGCCAAAATACACAAAATCTACAAATATGATTGTTGGATAGTGTGATAGGTCTTCGACGAGCTTCCAACCTGTCGAGCTTCCAATAATCTATAAAACAAAGGAAAGTAACTATGTAAGAAACAAGTGTTTAGTAAGCTCGTATAAACTTAAATATAACTTACCATTTCATTAATATAATTCATAGATTAAGCATAAATCATTACCAATACCATAAGCTTAGTATAAGCCTATACAATATCATCAACTCACAAGTTAGTACACTTGTTCATGATACAAATGAATTCAACCATAAGATAAGTAGATTTCCATATGTAAATACATCATTTAGCTCATAAATCTTTTCATAAGATCATGATTCATTCCATTTGAATACTTACCATTTCATTTCCTTTTCCTATTGTTGAACCATCTAGAATTACATCGAATACTCGGCAAAGCTCACACATAGTGTGCCTTTACATATAATCGTAACTTTTCCTTTACATCAATGCTCACACAAGCTATGAAATGGGTTTACTCACACGAACTGTGGGTCGAAATGTAAGCTACGCGATGCTACTCACACGAGCTGTGGAGAATTCATAACAAATACATGACCTCAATCATCAAGCTGTGGAGAGTTCGTAACAAATACATGACCTTAATCATCAGTAGGACATTTAAGACCAGGACTCGAAACATTAAATCCTAATGACATGTCATTTGTATCCTAAAATTTCTTAAGGTTCAACCAAGACTCGTTATCCGTCAATTCATCATAACATGGATACATTTATATATAGAATCATTTATTTTAAAATAACATAGCAATTAGTCAATTTAGCTAACATTAAACCAATCATAATTCATACAAACTTACCTCGATAACTAGGGCGTAGAAGTAGAATCGAACACTAATCCGAAGCTTTAGATTTTCCTCGATTTAAGTTCGAATGTGGTTTATCTTGATCTAAATATATAATTTCAATAAATTAAGTACGTCTAGTATTCAATTTAATCTACAGTTCATATTTATGCAAAATTATGAATTTGCCCCTGACATTTTAACCTTTCACAATTTAGTCCTTAAGCTCATAACTTGAATATAACTCATTTTAGCCTAAATCCAACTTAACCAATGTTACAAAGGACTTCGAAACAATCCATTATTACCAACATTTCACAAGAAACTCATGGATTTATACTTTTAACAATTTAATCCCTATTTCTAAAATTTATCAAAAATCACTTAACAAAACATGTTTATTTTACAGCAAAGATTAATAGTCTATCAAATAACATCAAAACACATTCAAAAGCATCCATGGCAAGTCCCTCAAACTTTAAAATTTTTGCAAATTAACCCTCAGGCTAGCTAGATTAAGCTAAAATGAACTCAAAAACATAAAAATCATTAAAAATGAGGATTGAATACATACCATGCAAGTGAGAACAATGCTTAGCCAAACCCTAGCTATTCTTCCATGGATGGATCGATTATGAAGAAACAAATATGAGGAAGATGATGATTTTAGCCTATTTGATTTTAATTTTATTTATCATTTTACCCTTATTATTAATCAAAATTTTCAATAAAACCTTGTCCATAACTATCCACTAACTCATTAAATGGTATAATTACTATCTTAGTCCCTTATTTTAAAATTTCATAGCCATTTGACCCTTTTAACTAATAGAACTCAACTTTTTCTTATTTTATGATTTAGTCTTTTTCATTTAATTAACCATTTAAACTTCAAAATTTCTTAACGAAACTTTAATAAGACTTTAATGTAATCCAGTATACATTAAATAAATAGTAAAATAATAATTCACTTGTCATAATTATGGTCCCGAAACTACTGTTTTTGACACCACTAAAAACAGGATGTTACACAGAACTTTAGTAAGGCCTTCAAAACATAAGTTAGGAAGTTCAAAAAATTTAAAGTTCGTTCAAATGTTTCCAAAAACAAGACTAAGTGAATTGTCATCAAGGAAGATCTAGAGAAGGACAAAGAAGAAAGGAGTACAGTTCTATGGGTGTCAAAGGTATGGCCATATTCAATCTATGTATACTAACAACTTAAAGAAAAAGACGAAGTTACTTTGTGTTACCTGGAGTGATGAGAACTTATCTAGTGGGTCTAATTCTAAGGAGAATCATCAAAATTTTATTGCCTTCATTTCCAATGTAAAATGATGACTCTGAAGATGAGCTTGATAGTAAGAGTGGTGAGAATTATAACACCCTTTACCCGTATTCGATGCCGGAACAGAGTTCAAGGCATTACTGGGCTTAAACATAAGCAAACATACAAAATTGAGACGTTAATTTTCATCCAAATTTAAAACTTTTCATTTACATTCACATCATCCCTAAAACGAGCCTACGAGGCCCAAAACATGCATTGGAAGCGGTTCAGGACTAAACCGAGGACTTTGGAAAATTTCACAACACTTAGAAAATTTTTCATGTTTTAAAAGCCACACGTCCGTGTGGCTTGGGACATGCCCGTGTGGGCAGGCCGTGTGGTCACACAAGCCCGTGTCTTTAACCCGTGTAACTCTCTGTTTGTCATCCAAGAACAAATTGAAGTCACACGGCCAAGGCACACGCCCGTGTGCTTAGGCCGTGTGGTCAATTTAATTTTCATAATTTTTCATAAAATAGGTGCAGACTTCATACGCCCAAGGCACACGCTCGTGCCTGAGGCCATGTCATCCACACAACTGAAACACACTTCCACTTATCTACCAGTGTACTCAATACTGAGCATTCTGTTTTGTAAAAATTAATGTGCAGGAGACACACGGCTGGATCACATGCCCATGGGGCAAACCGTGTGTCACATACGGCCTAGACACACACCCGTGTGTCTACCTGTGTGGACAAAAATAAGGCTATTTTCCAAGCCATATTGTCACCTTTTCATGCACAAACCTACACCACAAAACATAGCACATTTCAAGTATATACATTCAACCAAATCAGCCACAACCAAGGCATTAATACCTCATTCACATGCTATCATTGATCATACACAAACATAACATACTTATCAACTTAAACCATGCAATTTTCCATATCCATGAAAACATCATCATATGCATATATATAAACCAATATTAGCCAATTTCATATGGCCATTTACAAAATGAATTATCAACCAATATAAGCCAACACATTAGGCCAATTCAATTATGGCACATAACAAAATGACCAAGTACCTATACATGCCATAACTTAAAATATTGAAATCATTAGTACCAAAAATATTAAGTTGATAGTGTGACTGGATCTCCGACAATCTCTGATCCTTGAGCTGGCTTGGTGACACTATAAGATAAGGGAAAAGAAAGGGGAGTAAGCTATAAAGCTTAGTAAGTTTCCATGCAAATAATAAGCATCATAAACTCACATTTAACATACAATGAACTTGAAGTAAATTAACATGGATGTCATTATAAATCTCATAACCAAACTTACTCAATCACAACCTTACCGAGGGATTCATAACATATCGAGCTCATTAAGCATGAGTTTTATTACATACCTGTACCAATTTACAACAAACCATGGTCTTTCACAACTTTGACATTCTCGTTGATTTTCCCGTTGAACCACTTGGAATACTAAAGGATACTCGGGAATTTCACACACATAGTAATACACCAATGCCATATCCCAGATATGGTCTTACATGGGATCTCGTATCGATTCCAATAGCCCAACTATAGTCCTACACGAATCCTTATATCGATGCCATATCCCAGATATGGTTTTACACGTAATCTCAAATAACTCTAATGTCATGACATTTGTATCCTATCTATTCCTAAGGTTCAACCGGGATTTCTCACTTATTAAACTTGTCGATCACGTTCGAGAAAAAAATCGCAATTCATACAATATTAAAGCAATTGAAGTATAAATAACAATGCATTATTTACATGCGAATTTATCTTGGTACAAAAATAGTAGGAAATGGACCTAATCGTCAAATACTTTATTGTCCCCTATCTAGGTCCAAACCTTGTTTCTCTTGATCTAGAATAGCAAGTTTAACTCATTTATTAATCACACTACTCAATTCAGTCCAAAACTTACATTATGACAAACCCTAAACTTTGACATATTTACATTTTAGTCCTTAAGTTTGTAAAATGAAACCTATTCAATTTCATGAAGACCTAAGCCTAGCCGAACCTCTTTCATGCTTATAACAGCTCACATTTTCCATTTAATCACGCTTTTATACATATTTTGAAATCTTTTTACAAATAGGTCCTTTTTACATTTTCATCAAAAATCACTTAGCAAAAATTGTTTATCTAACATTAAACTAGTATAACCTACCATTAGACATCAAAATACACAAATATCTAACATGGGTCGAACCCTATTCCTTAATCATCTCTCAAATTAATGGTAGAAATAGATAGATCGGGTGATAACGACTTCAAAAATGTAAAGAACATTAAAAATGAGGCAAGAACAGACTTACAATCGAGCTTGAAAAGTGGCAAAACCCTAGCTATGTCTCCCTTGCAAGTTTTGGTCAAGCATGAAGAAGATGGACTAAATTTTGGCTTGATTTTTGGTTTTTAATTCATTTAATTACCAAATGAGCAAAATGTCATTTCCTCAAAACACTAAATTTCTCTTACCTAATGTCTATTTTTGTCCAACTCAAAGTAAAATGGTCTAATTACCATCTAAGGACCTTCAATGTAAAATTTCATAACAATTAGACACCTCTAGCATGTAGAACTCAACTTTTTCACTTTTTACAATTTAGTTCTTTTTGCTAAGTTAAGTGCTTAAATGTCAAAATTTTTGAACGAGATTTTCACGAAATCATTCCGTAAAATTGTAGACCATGAAAATGTGATAAAAAAAGTTTTACTACGTCAGATTCGTGGTCCCAAAATTACTATTCTGACTAGGCCCAAAATTGGGTTGTTACAAGGATTTTCTAAAAACTTACAGAGACTTGTTGGGTAAATGAGGCATGGTATGTGAAGTCAACACTCAATTGTATCAAGAGATCAAGTTGTTGAAATATGAGAATGTCGTTGTAATCAAATATGTAGCAACCAAAAAAGCATTTCTTGTAAAAGAACTTGAAAACTCTGTTAAGGTTAAAAAGAACTGGTTGAAACCAAACTAATGCTCGAATAATTTACAATTAGCAACAATAAGCTTGATGAGATATTAACAGCTGATAAGAAAGATAAAGGTAGAAAGGGTTTAGGCTTTGAGGACAAAGGTAAAGTTGTAGAAGAATATCCCATAGTGTTTGTTAAAGCTTCTAGTTCAAAGAAAACGAGGGAAAGCTCGAAGCTAATAATTGTCAACCCTATACAAAAAATTGGACATCCTCATAAGGTGATTTTCCACTATTATGGTGCTACTGGTCACATAAGGTAATGTTGTTTCAAAATGCTTCATGATTTAGGATGAAAATATTCAATGCCTAGGGCAGTGCCCACTTCTTGTGGCACTGTAGTTGGAAAATGTATAAATAGATTTGGGTAAAGAAAGAGGTCAAATGTTTTCTAGTTGTTCATCAATCTTTGAAGACTACCATAATAGAATTTGGTATTTTGACAGTGGTTGTTCATGACACATGACAGGTAATCAAACCTATCCCATTGATTTTAAAGATTTTTCTGGTGGAAAAGTGACTTTTGGTGATGGTAACAAGGGACAAATAGTTGGTAAGGGAACTTTGAATGTTCCAAGCATGCCTCATTTGAAGAATGTGTTGCTTGTAAATGATCTCAAAGCAAATATAGTGAGTATGAATTAACTTTGTGAACAAGGCATGCATGTTAATTTTACTAAAAATAAGTGCATTATCACTAGCAAAACCAATGAAGTGGTCATGAAAGGAGGTCGAACCTTTGATATTTGTTATAAAGTCATGCCTGTGATAGGCTGTAATATTTCTAGAACATCATATTTAGCATAAGAAGCTTGGTCAAATTCATTTTGAGGGATAGTAAAGGCTAATTATATATGAGGCATCTCAAGGCACTCTTAAACTTACAAAGACCATCCCTAAAGTTTGAAGCAATTGTGTAAAAGGTAAACAACACAGTCAAAAGTACCATAAGTTTACTCACATACAGACTAAAGCTCCTCTTGGCTCTTACATATTGACCTATTTGTTCCTGTTCACATAGAAAATCTTGGAGGAAATTGGTGTCCTTGTATGTGTTGATGACTACTTCGGGTTTACTTGGGTAGGGTGCCTCAAAGAAAAATCAGAAGCATTTGATTAATTTGAATCATTGTGCAAAAGGCTTATGAATAAACAAGGAAAACTCATTGGGTTACTAAGAAGGATATACAGTGATTATGGACGTGAATTTGAGAATAAAGAGTTTGGGAAATTTCGTGATTAAGAAGAGACAAAACACGAGTTCTCAACTCCCAAAACTCTTTAACAAAATGGAGTAGTGGAACGTAAGAATAGAACTATACAGGAAACGATAATAGTTATGCTCAACAACAAAAACATCTCACATCGTTTTTGGGTCGAGGCTGTTAACTCAACCATATACATGATCGATATAGTTATGATTATACCTAAGACTCAAGCAACTCCTTATGAACCATCAAAAGGAAAGAAACCTATTGTGAACCATTTCTATATCTTTAAAAGTGCGTATTACACCTTAAGAGATAGGGAACACCAAGGTAAGTTTGATTCAAAATCTAATGAAGGTATCTTCATTGGGTATTCATTGAACAATAGGGCTATAAAGTATTTAAAAAGCGTGCTAAGAAAGTCATAGAATCAATAAATGTAGTGGTAGAAAATATTAGAGTTCATAAAATACATCGTGATGATAAATATACAAATTCTAATCCAGTGTCTGAGGCAATACTAGGTATTGCGAAGTCTGAAGAAAAAGCTGAAGCTGAAAACTAGGAAAGTGGAGTTAGTGATGAATCCAAAGAATAGTCCAATGATATGATGAATCACTTTAACCTTCAAAACTGGTAAAATAGAACCATTCAACAACTAACGTCATTGGTAATGTACATGATGGGATCAAAACGAGAAGTAAACCAAGGTAGAACTATCAGGACATGGTTCGTTTGGAATGTTACACTTATTAAATTGAACCAAAACAATTTGAATAAGCCTTACAAGATGCTAACTGGATATATGTATGTAAGAAGAGCAACAACAATTTGAGAGAAATAAAGTGTGTGAATTGGTTCCTAGACAATTTGGCTATAATGTGATCGGTACAAAGTGAATTTTTAGAAACAAGACAGATGAACAAAGAAATATTACAAAAAATAAAGCTAGACTTGTAACTCAAGGCTATACTCAAGTAGAGGGTATCAATTTTGAAGAAATCTTTGCTCTAGTATCTAGACTCAAGGCCATCCATTTACTACTTATAATGGCTGCACATCTTAACACAAGCTATTTCAGATGGATGTCATAAATGTTTCTTGAATAGCTTCTTAAATGAAGAGGTATATGTAGCTCAACTGAAAGTATTTGAAGATCCAACATATCCTGAACATGTTTACAAGCTGAATAAAGTACTCTATGGTTTGAAATAGGCCCCTTCAAGCATAGTCTGAGAGGTTGTCATAATATCTGCTTAGAAAGGGGTTTGAAAGAAGCTCAGTAGACAATAACTTGTTTATAAAGAAATAAAAAGGGACTACCATCATAGTACATATATATATGTGGATGACATAATCTTCAGTGCTCCTACCATTGGAGTTAAAGACTCATTTGTAAAAATAGTGCAAAGTGAGTTCGAAATGAGTATGGTTGAAGACCTATATTACTTTATTGGGTTCCAAATTAAGAAATTGAAGAATAAAACCTTTCTGTCCCAAGATAAATATGCTAGGAATCTCGTGAAAATTTTTGTTTAGAGTAATTAAAGCCAACTAGAACACTTATGCTTATAAGTGAAAATTGTGCTTAGACACTAAGGGGGTGTCCACTCCCTAAACCACTTACAGGAGTACGATTAGATGTCTCCTATATCTTGCTAAAACTTGTTCAGATTTGAGTTTTAATGCGAGTGTTTGTATAAGATACAAAATCACATGTCAAGGCAGTTAAAAGAATCTTCAAATATGTTCATGGAACCCAAGAACTTGACATTTGGCTTACTAAAGATAGTTCAATATGCTTAGTTGAATACAGTGGTGCTAATTGGGCTGGGAACATGGATGATCACAAGGGCACTTCAGGAGGGTTTTTTACTTAGGAGGCAATCCTGTGTCATAGTATAGTAAGAAATAAGGGTCAATTTCACTCTTTAATGCTAAAGTAGAATACATTGCAGCTAGAAGTTGTTGTGCACAATTATTATGGATGAGGCAAATGTTAGAAGTCTTTGACATTGCCCTACTAGTAGCTACACCTTATTGTGACAATACTAGTGCCATCAACATTTCGAAGAAGCTAGTGCAACATTCCAAAACCAAACATATTGCCATTAGGCACCATTTTATTCGAGAATTGGTAGAGAATGAGACAGATTAATTAAAGTATGTAACCATGCAAAACTAGTTAATTGATTTATTTAAAAAGGCCTGAGATGTAAACAGATTTAAGAGCTTGAGAAGCCCTATTGGTATTTGCCGAACTTGAAAACAGGGTACATTTGAAAAAGGCATCCATGCAATTATAATAGATATCACTTTGATGGTTTTATTTCTAGTTTTTTAAGAAAAGTTTGGAGGAATTATTTATATTATTTTGGCATTAAAAATGAATTTTCGACGGGAAAATCCCATTCATTTTATCTCGCATAAATTTTGATGAGAAACGACCATTAATGAGTGATTACTTCTTTCCCTCTTTAAATTGCACTTCAAATCAGACTTGATTCTTTACTTGCTTATCTCTTAAGTTCTTTAAAAGGAGTTTCAATAATATTTGCATACAAGCCGCTTCCTTGCAATCAAAACCCAAAGAATTCTTTCACACCACTGCATCTCTTGTCCATGGAAAGAACCAAGATTACCTTTATAGAAGAATACTAGAATCACCTCCGGACTTAATAGACAGGGGAAGGAAGTAGCCAAGATCAAGCTACTACTAAAATAGAGCAATGAGTGTCCACACCTCAAGACCCTATCCAAGTAACCTTATCACCTCAACCATTAAAATCCCATCCTATTGATCCTAGAAACATCTCATACATTCCCCAACTAAAAAAACCTTGAGATTGATGAAACATCTATCCCTGAAACCATTTAAGATTCAATTTCCATTGCTTGACCAAATATCTTACTTCCCAAACCAACAATTGAAACAACTTCACCGTCATCTGTAAACCTCCAAACCAATCAAGAAATAATCATTGATGATCTGATAAAAGCCTCACCTACTCATGGGGAGATACCAAAAACCAGCCCCAACCTTATTGATAATTCTATTGTTGATCAATCCTCAACCACCACAAGCCCTATAAAGATTGATGACTTCACAACCAACATTCAAGAACCAAGACCTAAATAGGAGAAAGAAGAAACGGAAGATCAAGAAGGAACCAACATTCAAGAGTCTATGTTTGTTTTATTCTCTATTATTATATTGTAAATAGTTAGTTGTATTATTGTTTTTATGGGATTGTTATAGATCTTCTATGTTAGCAAGTCTCGAACATAAATCTATTTAAGGGAGAGACTTGTATAGGTTTTTGTACTAAGAATTTTGAGCGTTTATCTTGTTCAAATTAAGGAACTTTTCTTAAAGAAAAAATTGTTAGTAAAATCGTTTGTGTTGCGGTTTTACTTGTTAAGTTCACAAGGTGAACTTAGTGGTGAGAGTATTATTCTTTAAGTATCGAAAGTGAGGAGAATCATCACGAAATGTACGCTAGATTACATTTACTTGTTTTAATTGTTGAAGAGAGTGGATATTTCTCACTGAGCTAGGCTCCACTGACGTAGGGAAACCGTACTGCGTAAACAATTCTTTTGTGTTCTTTGTGTTTTCAGTTTCTAGATTTGGTGCCAGAGAAGTGTCTATTTACCTATCACTCCTTCCAAGTCTTTTTCCAAGTACTTAGTTTAATCACCAGCAATGGTTTAATATTTCAATTGCTTATACTATTATTTTTTTTAAAAACATTTACTAATTTAAGTATCGAAGAGTGTTTAAAAGTATAAACTCTACTATTTAATTCAAACTTGGAGCCCAAAATCCATTTCATATAGCAAGTATCAGCTGTTGGAAAATATGGACATCACATATATAATAAGGGTAATTACATGTTATTAATTATTATCATGATAGGTTGGCCAAAATTAAAAGTGATCTAATTTGGTTAGAATTTTATTAGGCTTTAATTATTAAATAAAGTATGGGTCAAATATGTGTAGATACTCTAGTAATTGAGTTCTAATCAAATTCTAATTAATCATGGGCTAATTAGAATTTGATTAGAACTAATATGCTAAGGTTATAAATATTAGGGTTATGGTCCCCAAATTATATACAAGATATCTTTTCTAATATCCCATCATTAGGGAAGAGAGAGCAGATATTCTCTAAATTTCTTGTATACTAATTTGGAAGATCAAATCCCCAAAATTCGGTAAAACTTCAAAGAATTAATAGATTCAGGTACGCTTCCGTATTTAGTTTTATTCTTGATTTATTATTGATAATTTGACATGATGGATCCTGGTTTATTAAGTTTTATTTCAGATTTCTTTCACGAATCTAACAAATTGTATCAAAGCTTTTCATGTTGAATCATTGAGAATGAATTGATTCTTTATTATTTTTGGATTGATTCATTTTTCTTTTTTAATTTTATGGATTTGATTTTTTAATTATATATTATGTTGAATCTTTGAGATTCTTGATAAATTTTTGGGTTTTGATTCTTTAAATAAATTTTTAGAGTTTTATAAATAAAAACTAGTTTAATATTTACATATGTTATTCGAAAGATGAAGGTTTATTTATTTATTTGATAAAAATTGATTCGTGAGATTTCTTTATCTTCTTTTCACACAATTATTTTATAAATTTTGGTTAAAGTCATTATTAAATTAAAGTTACACACTTACAACTTTTTGCAATTGAAGAATTACAATTGGGTTGTATAATTGGTTTTTGAAAGTTAATTCACTTGATAATCGAATAAATGAATGTTGGTAAGATGTTTTTTTGGCACTATAGGCGTGTAAACCCATTTTTCTGGAAAACTCTGAAAGGTTGCACAGGTTACCCAAGTCAACTGTGACCTGTCATAGGGTCCTTAAGCATTACTTAGACCCCTAATTTCGTGATATGATTAAGTTATGTATGATTTAAGTATGTGATACTTAGCATGTAAATCTGAACTATTTGAGTAATTTGATAGACTGCATTTTAGCATGCCGTTTATGCATGTTGTATTGCATTGGGGTTAGGTTAATGTTATATTTGAGGAAGTATTCTGAAAGGCTTTTAAGCATGATATCTAGCAGCTCAGCTGCAATTATCTAATTATGTGCCGCATTTCGGTACAGCTTGGTGTATAGGGATGGGTGGGTTGATTTTATCCCCACATGGTGTGTAGGGTTGGAGAGAGATGGTGTGTAGAGGCTGGTGGGTAGGACTTTGATGATATGTTCTGCATCTGTATCTGATAGGGCTAAGGCCCAGACTGGTTCTGTAATGGGCTCCGGCGCCAGACTGTATTCTGATTTATATTTGAATGCATGTTTTATCTATGAGGATTACACACTGAGTTTGCGAAAGCTCACCCTTTTTTTGTTTTATCTATTTAAGTAATCCCCAGTAATAGACGGATTGGAGTAGCGGAGGACTTAGCGGTGGCCACACGGTCTTCCACTTCGACTATTTTCTGTTTACTTCTGATTTAATTTATATTTGGGAAAATTTTGATGTATTTAAGGCCTTTACGAATTTTTTCTTAATTTGGGACTTTGCAATGTTTTACGGTTTTTACTACTAGTAGTAGGAAAACTCGGGATTTCAAAAGAATCAAATGTTTTACGAAACCACTACGCATATAAAATGGTTTTAAAAGCTTCCGTAAAGTTTAACGTTTTGAAAATGGGTAATGATTGAAAACAAATGACATGTTTTAGAAGATAGCATAAGATAATAAAAAGAGGTACCTACGGAGAAATGGTTTTAACGTTATTGCGATTTCTAAAGCACTATCATGTGACATCGCTAGATTCGACCATAACGTCTAGGCCAGGTTTGGGGTGTTACATTTAGGGGTATCAGAGCCAGATTCAAACTCGACTGTGAATTTTGGGTTCCAAAATTGGTTTTTAAAGAAATTATTTCCAAATGTTTTCAAATATTCTGGGTAAGTGTGTGATTCGAAGAGTCTCCGGCGTCGATCCTGTAAGTATTCTTAAAACTCTGAAAAGTTTATCTGAAAATATTACTAGTATGTTTGAAACAACTATAGGCAGTATACTATACTGAAAACACTCTAGCTAGTGTATACTGAAACTGTAATGAGACTGCGACTTACAGAAACAAACTCTGAACTTCTGATACTGTTTGCATAAAACATTTGTTAATAAATACTGAAACTATAACTGATCCATAAAATTTGTAATACAGATAAATTGATTAGACAATGAGCGCACGAGGTATCCGCAAATGTGGTACTAAAGGTTGAGGTAGAGGCTGTAGGGGGCTCGAGCTGAGTCCTCATCTTTAGGCAGTATACCGAATCTTGATACGAGCGAGACGTTGGTTTCACCTACTACAGAGACTGGGTCTTATGATCGCACGGCCGGGGACGATGCATTATCTCAGGCTATACTAAAGATTTTGGAGAGGGTCGTTGGGCCCAACACTGGATCTGGGGGCCGAGGGCTGGTTACGGAACGACTCCGATCCAATGGGGCTGAGTTATTTTGAGGTGTCACTGGAATCGCCCCTAGCATGGCCGAGTATTGAATAGAGGCCACAGAAAGAATTATGTATGACTTGGACTTTATTGCTGAGCAAAAGCTTAAGAGGGTTGTTTCTCTTCTTCGTGACGAGGCATACCAGTGGTGGCTAACAGTTAAAGAGGGCGCCCAGCCCGAATCGTTGACTTGGGAGTATTTTAAGATAGTATTTTAGAGTAACTATGTGAGAGCCAATTATATTGATGCTAGGAGATGTGAGTTCCTAAATCTCACCTAGGGTGATCGATCAGTGGCAGAGTATTAGGCCGAATTTCTGAGACTGAGCCGCTATACGCGAGGTATTATGGTGACTGAATATGAGAGATGTGTCCGTTTTGAGGACGACCTTAGGGATAATCTAAGGGTGCTTATAGCTCCACAGAGGGAGCATGAGTTTGCTGTTCTGGTCGAAAAGGTCAAGATTGCTAAGGATGTTAAGCGCGCAGAGCGCCAGAACAGGGATAGCAAAAGGGGTAAGAACAAGAGGGATTTGGAGCCCTCAAGTTCTAGGATGAGGCCTAAGAAAAAGGCCAAGTCTGATGGGTCATTCAGGGTTGGAGCCACTGTTGCACCTACTAGGATCATACCTTGTGGACATTATGATAGACGTCATCCAGGCGAGTGTTGGAGGACTACTGGGGCATGTCTGAGATGTGGGTCCACTGAGTATCATGTTAGAGATTGTCCATTGAGAACTGATCAGATACAAGTTTCGATTACTGGGAGTGCGCAACCGCCGAGGGTAGTTCAGCAGCCACCTAGAGGCAATGGTCAGGTTAGGGGTGGTAACGACATGGGCTGTGGACATAGAGCACGAGCAAAGATGCTAGATCGACTGAGGTGAGGCAGCCTGCTCTTGTCTATGCTGCTCATCACTGAGAAGACTGGGATGCTCCAGATGTCATTACAGGTACATTTTTAATTTATGATGTACCTTATCTTGTACCGATAGACATAGGCTCTACACATTCATACGTAGCTAGTACTGTGTATGAAACTTTGGGGATTCCAATTGTGAGTACTGATAGTGAGGTGACTGTTGTGAGCCATTTGAGGCAGTCTATCTGAGTTAGCAAATTATATAGAGACGTTTCGTTATAGGTCTAAGGGACAGTGTTTATGGCAAATTTGATGGAGCTTCCGTTTGGGGAGTTCAATTTAATTTTGAGAATGGACTGGTTAGTCAAGCATCGAGTAAGTCTAGACTATACGACTAAGAGCGTTGTTTTGAGAACTAAAGAGGACGTTGAGGTAGTTTTGATTGGGGAACGTTGGGATTTTTTGACTAATGTGATTTTTGCGTTGGTGGCAGAAAAGTTGGTCCGGAAAGGATGTGAGGCATATCTGGCTTATGTGAATTTTCAGATTCTGGACACTTTTTGGTTAATGACATTAGAAATGTGAGGGATTTTTCAGATGTGTTTCCTAAAGAGTTACCGGGTTTGCCTCCGAACCGAGAGGTGGAATTTGGGATTGAGTTGATCCCTGGTACAGCTCTAGTGTCTATCGCGCCCTACCGAATGGCACCGAAAGAGCTGAAGAACTTAAGGCTCAAATTCAGGAGCTGTTAGATCATGGTTTCATTTGTCCTAGTGTGTCTCCGTGGGGAGCACCTATTTTATTTGTGAAAAAGAAAGATGGGACAATACGAATGTGTATCGATTATCGGCAGCTGAACAAGCTAACAATTAAGAATAAGTACCCACTTCCGAGGATTGATGATTTATTTGACCAATTTAGAGGGCCTTTTGTGTTCACCAAGATTGACTTGTGTTCTGGGTATCATCAGTTGAGAGTAAAAGAGGCCGACGTGCATAAGACGGCATTTAGGACTCGATATGGACATTACGAGTTCCTAGTTATGCCCTTTGGTTTGACTAATGCACCAGCGACATGGATTTGATGAGTCGAGTATTTCAGCCCTACCTGGATCAGTTTGTGGTGGTGTTCATCGATGACATCTTGGTATATTCTAAGATAGAGGATGAGCACGATGAGCATCTCAGAGTGGTTCTACAGATTCTTCGTGAGAAACAGTTGTATACGAAGTTCAGCAAGTGTGAGTTCTGGCTTCGGGAAGTGACATTTTTGGGACATGTAGTTTCTGCTAAGGGGATACGAATTGATCCTCGTAAGATTGAGGCTGTGTTGGGTTGGAAACAGCAGAAGAATGTGCCTAAAATCCACAGCTTTCTGGGGCTGAAGGATATTATTGATGATTAGTAAAGGGGTTCTCCTTGATCGCCGCACCGTTGACTAAGCTTCTGCATAAGGGAGTTCCTTTCATTTGGACTGATGTACAGAGGAGAGCTATAACTCAGGCTCCTATTTTGATACAGCCTGAGCCCAGTAAAGACTTCGTGGTATACAATGATGTGCCGCATGTGGATCTGGATTGTGTTCTGATGCAAGATGGAAAGGTAGTTGTAACACCCTTTACCTGTGTCCTATGCCGAGACAGGATACGAGGCATTACCGGACTTAAGCATAAACAAACATGCAAAACCTACACATATACATCGTCCTTATTTGGGCCTATGAAGCCCAAAACATACTTTAGAGAGGGTTCGGGACTAAACCGGGAACTTTGGAAAGTTCTGAGACAACTTAGAAAATTTTACCATAAAACAGAGTCACACGCCCGTGTGGACACAGCGGCACGCCCGTGTCCTCAAGATGTGTAACTCTCTGTTTATGACGTCAGCACACAAATTAAACCACACGACCAGGCTACACACTTGTGTCTCTAAGCCGTATCCCTCACACGGTTGAGACACACGGTCGTGTCTCAGCCCGTGTGGCTAACACTTAGGCTATTTTCCAAGCCTTTATGTTACTCATAATCCCTTACAACCTTGCACACATCCAAATCACAATTCATGGCATCATTTTAATAATTAAACACTCTTTATTAAGACACATTTATCATACTAACATATCCTTTTTCATTTAATGCACTTACTCATGGAATATCAAGTCCAGATTCATTAATCCTCATTCATAAGACTTGTCATTTTGATGCCCACTTTTACCATTAAACCAAGGTTACCAACTTATCCATCAAACACTCATGTTTAACCATCATCATCTTGTTTCTAAATCATGTAATTACTTCAAAATTATGACCATCTCAAATGGTCATAAAGCATACATCCAACACACATGACATATTATCAATCATGCAAGGCAACCACATAATTTCATCATCACATCATAGGCATTAAACATAGCATAATTAGCTAAACTTACAAACCATAATCAATATGAGCCACATCTCATGGCCATATACAAATAACTCAATATAGCCAACATATTTGACTAAATCATAATAACACATATCATTTGTCTAGTCCCTATACATGCCACTCACTTGAAATTACTAACATATGCATCATTACTCCAAAAGTGGTGACTTGATAGTGTGATGTTGCCTCCGACGATCTTCAACCCCGAGCTGACCTGACAACATTAAGAGAAAAAAGGAAAAGGGGAGTAAGATTTACGCTTAGTAAGTTTGTATGAAAATAATAAGCAAATTATTAACAAGTTCTTGCCAAATTCTCATTATTATTCATATTCCATTCAGGCTGTTTTCTTGAGTCTTAGTCGCTGAATCATTTATATCTGGAGTTACAGAACTCCAAATTAAGATCCGTTAATTTTCTCAGAAACTAGACTTTCAGATATTCTTACCATAAAATTTTTAAAATTTTTGGTTTAGCCAATTAGTATAGTTTATTAATTAAACTCTCCCCTATTTTGCTATCTGATAGCTTCAACCTTTATCTACTAAAAATCAAATATCTCATAGTACGAGACTCGGATAATATTTCTGTCTCTTTCTATTAAAAATAGACTCTCTAAGGATTTCATTCATATAAATTATAACTTATAATTATTTTTTACAATTTATAGTGATTTTCTCAAGTCAGAATAGGGGAATCTGAGTTCATTCTGACTCTGTCTCACAAGAATATCTCATAATATTATTTTTTTTGCTTATACAATTTCTTTTATATGAAACTATACTTAATAACTTTCATTTCATATTTAATTCAGCATCTAATTCGACTTTCACAATTTTTGGTGGATTTTCAAACTAGGACTACTGCTGCTGTCCCAAAGTTGTTTTAGTGTCAAAATGATGTTAACTAAGTTTATGCACCTTCGTACCCATATACACATGAACACATCCATACACATACACAAAAGCACATAAATACATGCCTTCCACAAAGCCATCATTTGCCAAAGTGCTCACATGAATTCAATTACGTACCTGTGCCCTCTCGCACATACATAGTTTACTTATTTTACTTTCAGATTTCATATCATTTATACCTATTGAACACTTGGAATATGAATTGGACACACCGAAACAATGCACCGAAGTGCCACAGATCACAGAATCACATGGCTCTCAACGGGGCTACTCAAAAGCACCCGAACCCTAGCATTTATCACATAATCACATGCCTCTCAACGGGGTTACTCAAAAGCACCTGAACCCTAACATGTATTACGTATCAATTGAGCTCATAACAGACAGATCATTCCTAGTGACATGTCACTCGTATCCTTAACTATTCCTAATGCTCAAACGGGATTTCTGACTTACAAAACTTAACCGGACGTATTCAGAATATGGGCCTCATTTCAGAAGGCAATAATCACATATTCATAAATCATTGAAATAACTTTCATCACATTTGCATAGCATGTTATGTCATCAAATAATCATATAACACATTAATCATACAATTATCATATATTCCATACATTACTAGTCATGTATCATTATTTCATATCATATTTTCACACCATATACTCATTCCATCAACTTTTCAATATAGTCCATTATACAATTTATGCCACAATAAAAAGAAATATAATTCATACATAATAGTGCATTATTATTAACACATAAACTTACCTCGAATACGAAAACGACAAAATTACCAATTTATCCCTTAACCTTGTACTTTTCTGATTTAAGCCTGAATCTCAATTTTCTTGATCTAACATTTCAAATATAGCCTATTTAGGACTCACATTATTCAAATTGACCCAAAAATCATATTTTGAAAAATTTATAATTTTACCACTAAACTTTCACATATTTGTAATTTAGTCCCTAGGCTCGTAAAATGAAATGTGTTCAATTTCTTGGTTACCCAACCTAGCTGAACCATATTCAAGCTTACGGCAGCCCACATTTCTCATTAAAATAGATTTTTAGTTACCCATTTTACACCTTTTTCAATTTAATCCTTATTAGGCTTTTTCATGAAAAATCACTTAGTAAAAGATGTTAAACACACTCCATATTTCATATTCTACCATTAAACATCAAAATAATAACATTTCATGCATGGGGAAATTTTTAAACATGAACTCTAGCTCAAAATAATGGTAGAAATAGATAGATCATGTTATTGGGACTTCAAAAATGCTTAGAACATTAAAAACGAGGTTCGAAAACACTTATTATTGAGCTTGGAAGATGAAAAAACCCTAGCCATAGTTTCTCCATGAAGAATTCGGCCAAGGAAGAAGATGGAAAAGGATTTTTGGCTTTTATTTTGTCTTTTAGCTCATTTACCTCTAAATGACCAAAATACCCTTTTTATTAAGGCTCATTTTTGTCCAAATGTTTAGAACTTGGTCAAATTACTCCTTAAGGACCTCTAATTAATAATCCAATTCAATTCATGCAAATTTATTCTAGAAATCAAATTTTACAAATTATTTGATTTAGTCCCTAAAGTTCAATTAGGCATTTTTCACATAAAATTCATAAAATTTCCTCATGAAATTTTTACACAAGCATAGAAACATATCATAGACTTTACAATAATCATAAAATAAATATTTCTATTTTAGATTTGTGGTCTCAAAACCACTATTCCGACTAGGCCCTAATTCAGGATGTTATAGTAGTTACTTATGTGTTTCATTAACTCAAGACTCATGAGGTGAACTATCCGACGCACGACTTGGAGTTGGCCACAGTGGTATTCGTATTGAAAATCTGGAGGCATTACTTGTATGGTGAGAAGTGTCTTATCTACACTGATCACAAGAGCCTCAAGTATCTCCTCACTCAGAAAGAGTTAAACCTTAGGCAGCGTAGATGGGTTGAACTGCTTAAGGATTACAGCTATATGATTGAATACCACCCTGGTAAGGCCAACGTAGTGGTCGGTGCACTGAGCCATAGGGCTGTGACTGATTTGAGGATAATGTTTGCTCGCCTCAGTTTATTTGATGATGGAAGTTTTTTGGCTGAGCTACAGGTTAAACTGAATTGGATAGATCAAATTAAGGGTAAACAGTTGGAGGATGAGTCTTTGGGTCTTTGGTTCGGAGAGATTGAGAGTGGTAACACTCCGGATTTTGGGTTGAACAGTGATGGCGTACTATGTTTCTGCGGTCAGATTTTTGTACCAAATGATGAGGATTTGAGACAATCGATTCTGATGGAAGTGCATAGTATCCCTTATGTTATGCATCCCAGGGGAAATAAAATGTACCGAGATCACCGATATTTATACTGGTGGCCAGGGTTGAAGCATGAGGTCATTGATTTCGTTACTCGCTGTTTGACTTGTCAGCGGGTTAAAGCTAAGCATCAGTTACCTTTTGGTTTGCTACAGTCGGTTAAGATACCAATGTGGAAATGGGAGCGAGTAACGATAGACTTCGTTAGTGGGTTACCTTTAACGCCCACAAAGAAGGATTATGTCTGGGTCATCGTGGATCAATTGACCAAATATGCTCACTTCATTCCGATTAGAACGGACTTCTCTCTGTAGAAATTGGCTAAGCTCTACATATCAGAAATAGTGAGACTTCATGGGGTACCCATGTCGATCATCTCTGATAGGGATTTACGTTTCACGTCTCGATTTTGGAAGAAGCTTCATGAAGCTCTGAGTTCAAGGTTAGACTTCAGTACTGTTTTCCATCATCAGATAGATGGTCAGTCAGAGAGGGTGATTCAGATACTAGGAGACATGTTGAGGAGTTTTGTGATTGACTTTCGAGGCAGTTGGGAGGAGTACTTGCCATTTGTAGAGTTCGCTTACAATAACAGCTACCAGTCTAGTATACAGATGGCACCTTACGAGGCATTGTATGGTTGCAAGTGTCGCACTCCCTTATGCTCGACTGAGTTGGGTGAGCGATGTATTATGGGTCCATAGATGGTTTCTGAGACTGAAGATAAGGTCCGTTTGATTCGAGATCGACTGAAAGCAGCTTCTGATAGGCAGAAGTCTTATGCGAATCCAAAATGTCGAGAGATAGAGTATTCTATGGGGGACTTTGTTTTTCTTAAAGTCTCACCATGGAAAAAGGTTCTGAGGTCCGGTTGCAAAGGTAAGCTAAGCCCTAGGTTTATTGGGCCGTACCGTATTTTGAAACGAGTAGGATCAGTCGCTTATCAGTTGAAGCTACCTCCGGAGTTAGACCGCATCCATGATGTGTTTCACGTCTTGATGTTAAGGCTCTACCACTATGATCCCACATATATTGTTCCTGTAGAGGAGACTGCGGTCTGACCAGATCTGACCTTCAAGGAGGAGCCGGTTCAGATTCTGGACCGCGACGTTAAGGTTCTGAGGACAAAATCCATTCCTTTGGTAAAGGTGCTATGGCGGAATCATAGCACTGAAGAGGCTACGTGGGAGCCTGAGGATGCAATACGCCAGCAGTATTCTTGTAATGACCTAAAATTCACGGGCACCGGAAAAGTGAGTTAGAGGGCCTCCGTCTTAGTGAAATAAGTTCAAAAATAATTATTAAAAATATTTATGAGCCTAGTGGTGTGTCTAATTAAGATTTAATTAGGTGAAATTAGCTTAATTTAGAATAATTAGCAAAAAGAACTAAATTGAAAAAGGGGTAAAAGTTTAATTCTAAAGTAATAGAAAATAAAAAGGATCAAAATGGCAATTAAGCCATTTACATAAATTGAGGCGGCATATTGAAATAAAATCAAATATTTTATTTAGGTTTTATATATTAAATTATATATATATATTATAATGATTATTATTATAGTTTTATATTAAATTATTATGATTACTTAATTGATAATATATTATAAATAAATTAAATAGAAGACAATTGTATGGTAATAAAATATACATGTGTAAGAATTGTATTGGTACATTTGTAATTTAAATACTAAATTACTTATAATTTAAGTAAAAAGATATTTGTTAATTAAATAATTAAATTATTAAATTATGAGATTTTTTGTTTAAGAAACAAATAAAATAATGACAATTGTAATAAAATTACTGATACAAATGTAAAAGTAAATATGTATCCAATTGTAATATTAGTATTTGTTATTAAAATAGATATTTATTAAATTAATTAAATATAAAATATAACATAAAAGAATTGAAGAAACATAACAAAAGAAACAGAGAAGAAACGAAACAGGGGAGAAAGAAGGAGAAAAAGAAAGGAAAGAAAGGAAATAGGGGAAATAGGGATTTTAAAGCTTGGAAGCTTAATAGGTAAGTCAATTTAGCTCTTTTTACTTAATTTTGATGTTTTAAAAGTTTTAGAACAAAGTTTTGATGAAATTAAGTTGTTAGTTTGGAAGTTCTTAGGTTTATAAACAAAGTTCATGTTGAATAAAATGATGAAATAGGGGTTTAATTGAATGAAATTCAAGTTAGAATAGATATAAGGATTGAATTGCAAAGTAAGCTATAAGTTTTGTGTTTTAGGGACTAAATTGAGAAAAATTCAGAATTAAGAAAATATGTTGAAAATTTAATAGTTAAATTTGAGTTTAAATGAAATTTGAATAGGAATAAGATGTGAATTGGTGTTATAAATTTGGTTATTAACATTTTACATCAAAACAGTTTTGGGAAGTAGCAATGGTCTGACTTTGAAAATTCACTAAATATTTTATAACTTGAACTAGAGGATGAACAAAATATGGAATTAAAGCTTATTGAGTCTAGTTTCTTATAGTAGAAACAGTATAAGCAATTAATTGATGAATCAAGAGATATTTGAAATTTTGTAATACTGGTTTGGGGTGATTTCGAGATGCCCTATTTTAACTTTGGAAAATCATTAAAAATTGTAAAAAAATTATTATGGAGTGTAATTTATATATGTGAACTCCCTAATGAATCTAGTTTCAAAATAAATAAACAAGAACCTTATTCGAGTTCTGTACAATGAGATAATTTATTTTTAGTAGAGAGAGGTCAAAAATGTCAAATGAAATAACAGGGGAGTATTTAACGAATAAACTGTACTAAATGGCTAGACCAAAAATTCTGGAAATTTTATGGTTAGAATATATATGAATCTAGTTTTAAGGAAAATTTACGGATATTAATTTGGAGTTTCGTAACTCAAGATATAAATAATTTAGTAACAATGACTCAAGTAGACAGCTTAATGGTGAAATTATATATATATACATTAAAAATGGTTAAATTTGCATGTTTAGGCTCATGAATTAAATTGAATCATGTTGTATTGATGATTATAAATTATTATTTTCGTAGCCAACAAAGAACCTGAAGCATCAGCATCGAAAGGAAAGGAGAAAGTCATCGAGGACTAAAACGGGAGAATTACGGTGTGTATTACTATAATTCGAATTTTAATTATTATTGATTGCTGAATTTTTTTATTCTTATGTATGGTAAGTAAGACTTGAGGTAAGTATGTGAAATTGATATGAATATTGAGTGAAAATGAAAGTGATGCAAATTGAATCAAATTGAATTGAATAAGTGAATTATGGAATATGTAATTATTTGAAAAGCGTATTGATTGAAAAATGATTGGTGATTTGAATCGTGAATTGAAAGTGATATAGGATTGAGAAAGTGAATTGAATACCCTATTAACTAGTCGGGCTGAGTCGGATATAGTTGGCATGCCATAGGATTGGAAGTGTTCAGGGATACTTCGACCTCGAGTCGATGAGACACTGGGTGTCACTATATTTCTTCGGATAGATTCGATGAGGTACTGGGTACCAACTTTACTTCGGCTAGGCCGATGAGACACTGGTTGTCAACTATTACTTCGAACTATCCGATGAGGCACTGGGTGCCATATTGGTGTGTTTGGTTGGATCCGTGTATCCGCCAAAGTCCGAGTTACGTTAATAGGGTGAAAAATTGAAATGTGATTTTGAGGCATTGAAATGAGAAGAATTACGAATTGAAATTGGAATTGTGATAATAAGAGAAAAGTATGAAATGTATATTCATAAGTGATATAAATTTAAGTTTGAGAAAATACATTGATTTATGAATTAGTACATATGACATTAATTGTTAGGTATTTTAATATTTATGTTTTTACTATTGTTGATATAATTTGATTTATAGTAATACCACTGAGTATATCCATACTCAGCGTACGGTTGTTTCCGTGTGCAGGTTAGTAGAAGTCAAGTGTCCCAGTTCAGCATCCAGAACAATCCCGACTCCAACACAAATTTGGTGATGTATATTTTTCTTTTGGGTAAAAGTGGCATGTACATAGGTGTTGTTTAGTCACTTGAATATGTATATTACTTTGGGTAGTGAAGGATGAATTATAAAATTTAGATGGTTAAATGAAATAGTAAGGAAAGTACATGATATTTTGATACATGAACATTAAGTTGTTAAATGAATGAAGTTTTTAATCAATTTTGAATGATGCTATGATAGTTATTAAGTTAAAATTTTGTTAATGATATAAATAATAGTTATATGAATGTGAAATATTGGTGTTGGTTGTTTTGGTTTGAAATTGTAGAAGGTTTAGGTAAAAATAAGCAGAAATGCTGCCGAAATTTTTATAAAAAAAAATTGGAATACTCGAACAAGTCCCGTTCTACTTTTAATACGTGTTTGAACTTCGAGAGTTCAAGATAGGGACTTAATTATTATATTATACTATGAAAGTTATATTAATTGCAAATTATTAGTAAGTTGTCTGATATGTCCAGTAATGCCTCATAACCTCGTTCCGGTAACGGTTTGGGGTTAGGGGGTGTTACAATTCTCATCTGGTCTGATCAGGTAAATTTCGAGGCCGAAATTTTCTTTTAAGGGGGTAGAGTTGTAACGCCCCAAAATTTATTTTTTTGTTTTTGTGAATTTATGACATAATTGTATATTTGCTTCAGTGGTTAAGTGTTTTAGGTATGTGTGAAAGGTCCCAAGTTCAAGCACTTCATTTGGAAAATTTTGGGATTTTTTTGAATAAAGCCTTAACCTTGTTCAATGGGCTTATAGTTAAGTGTTTGTAAAACCATATCATAATGGGCCTGCTACTCCGGTGGTTAAGTGAAGTGTTAATATGCTGGAGGTCTTGAGTTTGAATCCTTGCACAAGCAAGGGAGTTTATATTTTTGCTCAGTTATCAGATAGAATTTCGGTTGGTCTAAAACTCTGAGTAGTGGGTTAGTGGATGAGTAAAGTAAGGGATTCCCTGGATACCTATCAGAATATTATTTTCTATTTAATTTTTCCCTAACCTGACGTTAGTTTTGCTTCTCTGTCGTTAGTTTTGCTTCTCTGTCGTTTCATCATTTTCTTTCCCTTCCCCAGTCGAAATTCTCCTTTCTCTTCACTCTTCTTTTACTACTTTTGTAACACCCTGAATTTGGGCCTAGAAGTTTTGGGCCTTGAGCATGGGAGCGGTTGAAGGCAGCTTATAATATTCTGTTGTGCATGAAAATTTTGTTAATGAAGGCTTGTTTTAGTGGTTAAGTGTGCTGAGAAGTGTTGGAGAAGTCCTGGGTTCAAACCTGGACTCTAGCAAAAATTTTGGTTTAAGGTGAATCAACCCTGGGTGTAGTAGGTAGGCCTTAAGAATATTGTTGGAGAAATTGTGACACAAAAAGCCTTGTGGCTTAGTGGCAAGTAGCGTGTGGAGCATTTAAGGGGAGGCATGGGTTCGAATCTCATGGCAAGCAAAGAGCATTTATTTTGCTAACAGGGGGCGGTAAGAGTTGGTGTTGAATTTAAACTCTGATGATGGAGGGATCCCACATCGGGAAGCTAACATAAGAGTGGATGCGAAGCTGGCTTTAAATAGAAAGAACCATGAGGAAAGTAAAGGTACCTTTCTTGGCTGATCCCTTTCGCTTTATGGCGTGCTCGTTTGGGTTGGGCGTCGGCTAAGAGTGCTCAGAGCGTGGATTAACTCCAGTCTCCAATCAGGTGTGTATTTCTCACTGCTCTAGCTGTAGGATGGCTACTTCGAGCCGCGATGAACCGAAAGGGGCCATGTGGCCTACGGGCCCAATTGGATAAGTTGTTTGATTGTGTAGTAAATATTAGACTAGGCTAGGTGAATCTCATATCTGTGGCTAGATTTGGGCTAAAAGGGCCGCACGAGCGTGTGGGCCCTTTTGGGCCGAGAATAGGCTTTAGGGCCATTCTATTGTTATCCCTGTTTAGAATACTTTAGTTTACCAAATTACCAAAATACCCTTGGTTTGTAAAATTACCAAAATACTTTAGTTTACCAAATTACCAAAATACCCCTGGTTTGTAAAATTACTAAAACACCCTTGGTTTATGAAATCACCAAAATACCCCTGGTTTGTAAAATTACCAAAATACCCTTGGTTTACAAAATTACCAAAATACCCCTGGTTTGTAAAATACTAAAATACCCTTTGTTTATAAAATTACCAAAATACCCCTGGTTTGTAAAATTACCAAAGTACCCCTGGTTTGTAAAATTATCAAAATACCCCTAGTTTATAAAATTACCAAAATACCCCTGATTTGTGAAATTACTAAAATACCCTCGACCTGTAAAATTATTAAAATACCTTCGACTTGTAAAATTACCAAAGTACCCTTGATTTATAGAATTACCGTTTTACCCTCGATTTACAAAATTACCGAAATACCCTTGTAGGGTAGAAATACTGAAATACCCCTGTAGGGTAGAATTACCAAAATACCCCTGTAGGGTAAAATTATCGCAATACCCCTATAGGGTAGAATTACTAAAATACCCTTGTATGGTGGAATTACCGAGATACCTTGTGGGGGGAAATTACCATTTTGCCCCTAAGGTGTTAAATGACTGTTTTGCCCTTGTGGCCAAGTGACTAACTTGGACTGTGTGGTTGACGAATTTGATTGTGAATATTTGTTGGTATATGAATGACTTGACTGTGATTGTTTGATTCAAATATGGGCATGACATTCTGCATACATGACATGTTGCATGGGTTGGGATTTTGTACGGAGGAAGATCTGATCTGTTAGGATCGCATGGTTACTTGACGACTGTAGATCCACCGAAGGTTTAAGAGACGTATATTCGTACTGATTTGATAAGGTCGCACGGGTAGCCCAAGACAACTGTGGACCGATCGATGGCTGAGTGCCGATCATGTTACCGAAGGCTGTGTGCCATTATTGTGGGCTTCTTATCGATATTGTAGGCTTCGTACCGATTATAGACCCGTTATCGATGGCTCTGTGCCAACCTAAATATGGCTTTGTGCCATCCTGACTATGGCTTCGTGCCAAACGTATTTACTTGTGGCTATGTGCCCAACATATTTGTTGACAACTCTTTGTCGATCATATTTACCGAAGGCTGTGTGCCGGTTATATTACCGTCACTGATGGCTATATGCCGAAGTTATTACAGTTATCGATGGCTTTGTGCCGTGTATTCTGTTAAGTGGCTTTGCCACATTATCTGATTCTGGTGGCTATGCCACAAATATCTGTATCTGGTGACTCTGTCACAATATCTGTTCTGGCAGCAATGCTGCAACTGTGGAGTGTAGGGCTGGGTGGGTTGAGCTATTCCCCACATGGAGTGTAGGGTTGGTACGGGGGTGTATACGGCTGGATTGGGTTGGGATTGCATTCACATTTTGATTTTGATTCTGTTACCTGATACTGATTTTGATTCTGATTCTGTTACCTGATACTGATTTTGATTCTGATTCTGTCACCTGATTCTGATTCTGATTCTAGTTCTGATAATGTTTCTTATTTTGTAATGGGTTAAAGCCCATCTGGTACTGTCTGTTATAGTGGGCTAAGGCCCAATTGATACTGAAACTGCAAGTAAGGCTGGGGCTAGATTTTTAATTCTTTTATATGACTGACTGTTCCTTTTTATAGTAGGGGATTTCACACTGAGTTTTCGTAAACTCACCCCGTTTTTTAACCTTTCAGGTAATTTCCAGCCTTAGACGGATCAGAGCTACGAGGGGCTTAGAGGAAGCCACACACACTGTTTATGTTATAGTTTTGATTATTGCTTTTAATGTTTTTATGTGGGTTATAGTAAAGTTGTTGTAATTTTCTGGATTTCAAATTTGGAATTTTATTTATTGTTCTTATAATTGCTAGTATTAGAACACGGTTTTCCAAAGCAACTACTGTTGTTCAAAACATCACGTAACCGCAATTGTTTTTAAATTAAGCTTCCGCAACTTCCAGGATTTTTTACAAAGTTGTTAAGAATGTTATTCAGCTGAGGTTTTCTAACAAGGTTTAAAAAGGGTACAAGTTTTTAATTATTAAGAAGGGTTTTTAATGGAAACATGGTTTCCGAAAAACACTTCAATGTGACACACCAGATTCGAGCCAAACTTCGGGTCCGAACGTTTTTTTCATAAAATTTTGAAATCTAGTTCCATGGAAAAACACTGAAATCGATTTTGTGGAAATGTTAGAAAATTCTTTTAAATTTTGTTTTCAAAGTGCACAAAAGAATAAATCTGAATTTCTGATTTCTGAAAAAGTGGCACCCTGAATCCCCGGCACCAAGTCTGTAAGTACCATTTCTGAACTTTACTAAGTATGTGTTATATTACTAAGACTCTGCTATGACATTGTAGTTAGAGCTATATTGAGACTATAAGATTGAGACTTTAGCTAGGCTAAGAATTGCGAAAGCGAACTCTGAAACTCTATCTGGGCATAAAACTCTTAATACAGGCAATTCGATAGATACGATGAGCACACGTGGTACTCGTGGACGGGGTACTAGGGGCTGTGGTAGAGGCCGTAGAGGGGCACGAGCTGAGTCCCTTGCCTCTGATACTATACCTGTGGTGGACGCTAGTGAGACACCGGTATCACCTACGACGGATAGTGGGACAAGACCGTATGATCGTACGGTTGGGGATGACGCACTGTCCCAAGCCATGCTTCGTATTCTAGAGAGGGTCGCTAGACCGAATATTGGTACCGGAAGCCGTGGGTCAGTTTCGGAACATCTCCGATCGAATGGAGCAGAAGTTTTTAAGGGCATTTCTGGAGTAGCCCTGAATGTGGCTGAGTACTGGTTGGAAGCCACGGAGAGAATAATGGATGACCTGGATTGCACGGCTGAACAAAAGCTAAAAGGGGCGATATCACTACTCAGGGAGGAAGCTTACCAGTGGTGGTTGACTGTGAAAGAGGGTACCCAACTCGAGCGGATTACCTGGGAATTCTTTAAATCCGCATTTGAAGGGAAATATGTTGGGGCAAGCTATGTAGATGCCCGGATGAAGGAATTCTTAAAATTAACTCAAGGGGATTGATCTGTGGCTGAGTATGAGGCAGAGTTTTTGTGACTTAGCCGATATGCCCGTGGGATAGTAGCAACAGAGTACAAATGTTGTGTTCGGTTCGAGGATGGCCTCCGAGATAGTCTACAAGTATTAATAGCTCCACAGAGGGAGCGAGATTTTGCGGCATTGGTAGAGAAAGATAGTTGAGGATGTGAAGCGCGCTGAGCGCCAGAGTTGGGAAAAGAAAAGGAGTAAAAACAAAATAGATTTAAAGCCCTCCAATTCTGATCAGAGGCATAGGAAAAGTGCCAAGGCAGATGGGCCGGTCCAAGCTGAAGCCCTTGTTGCTGCTGTTAGATTACAGCCTTGTGTTGATTGCGGGAAAAGCCATTATGGCGAATGCTGGAAAAGGATTGGAGCATGTTTAAGATGCGGATCGGTGGAGCATCGTTTCAGAGAGTGTCCTCGGAGACCAGATTATGGACAAACTACTGGTACGGGTAATATACAGCCACCGAGGGGTGGTCAGCAGCCAGTAAGAGGCCGTAGCAATGGAATGGGTCGTGGTCGTGGAGCACCAGATAGGGGTATGGGACATGCTGAGGCGAGACAGCCAGCTTTGGTCTATGCAGCATATCGCCGTGAGAACGGAGACGCTCCGGAAGCAGATGCTGATACGTACTTCTCTCATGGTGTATTAATTACTTAATTTATAATTAGAGCTAGAGTGCGTAGCAGAAGCATAGTGGTTTGACTTGAGTAATACAGTTAGTTGATAGTTGGAAATTTCGAGGACGAAATTTTTTTAAGGGGGATAGAGTTGTAACGCCCCAAAAATTAGGCCTAGAAAGAATTAGGCATTGAGTCTGGGATTCGGATAGAAGAAAACCTGAATAATTAAGAAGTTTTAAATATTATCGTTTAAGAAAAAAATTTTGAATTAAATTACTACTAGAAAATTTTTACTGTATTTATTATTACGGATATTTTAAATTTTTACGAAATTTTAATTAGTATTATTAGATAAAATTATTATTATTAGAAAAATATTACTGCATGTATGTTTGAAAAATTTTTATGAAAATTATTATTTACTGTATTATTGATATTTGAAATTTTTATTATTAGATATATTTATAAAATTATTATTATTATAATTATTATTATTAGATAGGGAAAAAAATAATATATATATTTATAAAAGTATTGTTGTTTTGGTGTTTAAGACTCTAGAAAAATTTTAATTTTATGCTACCTTAGGGAATCTGGGTAGTAGGCCTTATTAATAATTTGGGCTGCATTTTAGCATAAAGGAGCCCTTGGCCCAGTGGCTAAGCACGTTAGGAAGGCGTGGGAGATACCTGGGTTCAAGGCGCAACGTGCGCAATTTGGGTTTTTTTTTAATATGCAGATCGCGGCTAGAATAAGGGTTAAGAGGAGTTACGAGTATAATTTAACACAAAGAGCGCCTTGGCGCGGTAGCAGTAGCGCGCTAAGGAGACCCAGTGGTCACGAGTTTGAAGGCAGGGGGCAGCGAAACTTGTTTTATTTTTTTTAAGAAGCCCGTGACTGAAGCGGATAAGGTTTATAAGTAAATGCAGTCGAAATATAACAAATGCGATGGTGTGTCGTAGCGGTAAGCAGGGTGGCCGAGTGTTCTGGAGGTTAAAGGTTGGCGTGGAAGGCGGAAATCCCCTTTTATTTTTAAGTGGACTGGAGCTTCAGCAGGTAACCTTTAAGATTAAATGTGACGGTATATTGTTGAAAGCAAAAGCACATCCCAGTGGCCAGCAGCATGCTGGGTAACCTGGAGGTCCCAGGTTCGAGCAGTCTTAAGCACAGGCGGGTGATTCTTTTTACTGTACGTACGTGGGAAGGGCCGTACGGGATTGAAACGCTACCAAAAACAAGAAGAGTCGGTTGAACGGTGGACTGCTACTCAACAGTGGAGAGTTTGAATTAAATTCAATCTTTGAATTTTGCCATGAATTAAGCAGATAAGGAATGAATTAAAATTGGAAAAAGATTTTATTTTATTCTAATCTTATCTTATTTCTTTTGCTCATATCTTTTTTTATTTTTCCCAAAAGCTGAAAAATTCTCTCATTTTCTATTTTCTTTCCTCGAAGCCAAATTCTTTTTAAAACAACTTTTTTCTTCTCAAATATTGGTTGTCGATTACTCCTTTGGTTGAAACCATATCTCCTTTCCTTTTAATCTTTCAAAAGACCGAACCTCTGATCTTACATCTCTTCCTCTACTGATAGTCTCTTTGATGGTGAACTTATCGTTACCTATTTTTTTTCTTTTAGATCGCAATAGCCATATTCTAGGATAGATCCAAAAGCCGAAAAGCCTCATATTTTAGTGATTCGGGAATTAATATCTAGTTCTATTCTCTACTCGTATTCTAAGATTGGATTCACTGTGGATCTGAGATTGGGGAAGTGTTTGAAACGCTCTTGACAAGTACATCATTGGTGGTAAGTACTCGGAATCTTATTTCCATTCTTTATTTCGGGATTTAAAGAAAAGTAGAAAACCCCTATATGCAAATGGTGCCTGTCGACTAAACTAAAAGGGTTTAGTAGTGTTATTTGATTTGTTTTGCTCTAGTGTGGATTAAAGGCTACTAATCGAGGGCTTAGATATTTGGAACGACCAGAATTAGATCTATTCCATTTTTTCGGCAAAGGTAAGAACTTTAGTGCCTAAGGTGTTAATGGCCGAATTTTTGGTAAGGGATTCTGTATATAAGTTGCGATTGGATTCATAGTTAACATATAAGTGATTGACTGTAGGCAACTCGTGTGTGGAACTCGTCAGCATATCATTGCAAACAGGTGTGTAAACGACACCCACTCATAGACTAGATCGGCAAAAGCCGAAAAGCCGAAAAGTCGGCATTTGTGAACTTGCGAGCGTGCAAGCGCTTGTGAGGTGGTTTGGTTGTTAATTTTGGTAATCATAAGCAGTATGATTGCAGAGTGCGCAATTTCGTGCACTTCAGTATATTTGGGCTTAATGGGCCGAAAACGGGTTAGTGGGCCAACGGGCCCAATTCGGTAAAAACGCTCGATAAGTGCTTCTGTTAATGTGTTAATGGTTAGAATATGTATGTAAACCCTAAAACATTTAAATTACTAGAATACCCTTAAGTATGAAAATTACCATTTTACCTCTAGGTGCAAAATGACTGTTATACCCCTAGGGTTAATTTTGACTGAAATGCATGATATTCTGATTATATTTGTTATATGCCATGACATGTATATCTGTTGCATGGGGTTGGGTTTTGTTATGGAGGAAGAACCCGTTCTGGTGACTGTGCCACATATTCTGATATAAGCAGCTTTGCTGTGGATTATAGTTGTGCCGCAACCGGTGCTAACACAGTACGTGTAGGGATGGCGTGGGTGATTTATTCCCCACAGGAAGTGTAGGGATGGACGGAGGCAAGTGCAGGGTTGGATGGGGTTATCATGCATTAATCATATGAGACTGTTTTGTTATGGGCCATATATTGAAATGGGCCCAACTGTGTTAATATGGGCAAGACCCAATATATCTCGACTTGTAATAGGGCTACGGCCCAGATTAATACTGATATGGGCTAGGCCCAATATACTCTGATACTGTAAGGGGTTATGGCCCAGATTAATATTGATATGGGCTAAGGCCCAGTTAACACTGATTTCTGAATAGGGCTTAGGCCCAGTAAAGCTTGAACTGATTTGGGCTCTGGTTGGGATACTTTACACACTGAGTTTTCCAAACTCACCCCATTTCTCTTCCATCCTTGCAGGTGAGCCCTAGTTGGTGGACTTGGAGCTGGGCGGGATTCAAAGTGGCCACGAAGATTAAGTTTCTGTTTTCTTTAAAATAAGTTTCGCATTTATTATTTTGATTATTTTTATTCTGATTTAAGTTGTAATAATGCCGCTCTTTTTATTATTTTTTTATATTTTGGGTTATTAAATTGGTTAGCTCTAGGGCGCGTTTTATAAAATTACTTATTTTCAAAATATCATGATTTCCGAGCAAAGCTTCCGCAACGTAAATGTTTTCAAAGGAAATAAATATTTTAAATGGACTTAAACTTAATTTGTTGTTCGTGGACAAGTAATATGCTTTAAGTGTGGCAATGGATGTGTGTATGTTTAGGATTGGATCCATGAAGAGCTTGGTACTTAAGCAGTCCAAAAGACTTACCTCCTCTTTTCTGGCTTCCTACCTGGTGCACAGCTTCCATTCACTTTAATCTATAACGAAAATATTTTTTTCAAAGATTTTTAATTAAAACATGAGTTTTACAATAACACTCCAATGAGTTTTACATCAAGAAGGGTTTTTAATGAAAACATGGTTTTCGAAAAACACTTTAATGTGACACGCCGAATTCGGCCGTAACCTCTAGGCTGGGTTTGGGGTGTTACAACTTTGTTTTGGTCGACAATCATACTCTCTTCCTCATCGGTGACGTTTCTTTGTGTAACTTTGGTAAGTTGTCTCTTGTGGGTTGTGAATTATGATGCTAAGTTCTGATTGGGATTATCTATTCTAATGATTTGGCAGCATCATGCTTTTGAGATCAAGACTTTTCTCGTACTGCTTAGTTTTGAAGCCTTGGGGTAAGTTTTAATCACTCCTTGATTGGATAATTCGTTTGGGATGGCTTTAATTCGACGATTGAGTGTTTAACTGAGTGAAATGTTGATCAAATATAGGTTCTAGAGTGCTCGGGATTGTTTAGGTAGTAAAAATGATACAGGTGTATACCCAAAAACATAGAAAACGAGAATCGACAAAAGCCAAAAAATAATTTTGTCAACGCCACACGGACGTGTGGTCGCCCATGTGGTAGGCCGTGTGGCAGTACACGGGCGTGTGATCTAAGAGTCAGGCCGTGCGCACAAGACACCGGCGCATGACACGGCCATGTGATGGTCGTTGATCGTGTGGGCCCACACATATAGGATTTTTAGGCCAGGCCATGTGATTCACACGACCAAGGCCAATTTAGGTCATGTGGGCCACACGGACATGTGGGCCCACACGGGTAAACCACATGGGCGTGTGAGCCCATTTTTCTGGAAAACTCTGAAAGGTTACACGGGTCACCCAAGTCGACTGTGACCTGTCATAGGGTCAGTAAGCATTACTTAGACCCCTAATTTCGTGATTTGATTATGTGATGTATGATTTAAGCATGTGATACTTAGCATGTAAATCTGAACTGTTTGAGTAATCTAATAGACTACATTTTAGCATGCTATTTATGCATGTTGCGTTGCATTGGGGTTGGGTTGATGTTATATTGGAGGAAGTATTCTGAAAGGCTTTTAAGCTTGATATCTGACAGCTCAGCTGCAATTATCTGATTATGTGCCGCATTTCGGTTCAACCTGGTGTGTAGGGGTGGGTGGGTTGATTTTATCCCTACAAGGTGTGTAAGGTTGGACGGAGATGGTGTGTAGAGGTTGGTGAGTAGGACTTTGATGATCTGTTCTGCATTTGTATCTGGGAGGGCTAAGGCCCAAACTGGTCCTGTAATGGCTCCGGCCCCAAACTGTATTCTGATGTATGTTTGAATGCATGTTTTATCTGTGGGGATTACACCCTAAGTTTGCGAAAACTCACCCTTTTTTGTTTTATCTGTTCAAGTAATCCCCAGTAATAGACGGATCAGAGTAGCGGAGGACTCAGCGGTGGCCACACTGTTTTCCACTTGGACTATTTTCTGTTTACTTCTGATTTAATTTATATTTGGAAAAAAATAGATGTAATTAAGGCCTTTACGGATTTTTGCTTAATTTGGGATTTTGTAATTTTTACGGTTTTTACTGCTAGTAGTAGGAAAACTCAGGTTTTCAAAAGAATCAAATGTTTTACGAAACCACCACACATACAAAATGGTTTTAAAAGCTTCTACAAAGTTTAACATTTTGAAAATGGGTAATGATTGAAAACAAATGACACGTTTTAAAAGATAGCATAAGATAATGAAAAGAGGTACCTACGGAGAAATGGTCTTAACGTCATTGCGATTTCTAAAACACTATCATGTGACATCGCTAGATTCGGCCATAACGTCTAGGCCGGGTTTGGGGTGTTACAATATCACTTACAAGTTAATATTTTATCTAAAGATGAAATATTAATGGAGTGTCGATATGATGAGGTTTACCTTTATTCAAATTATTTTGGTTTAAATTTGAAGTCTTATGGTTTATTATTTATTCAACTATTATTATATTTACGAACATCATTGTATGTCGTTTTGGGATAAATATATACATATATACTATTATCTTTTAATTTGATTGAAAGATGAAATTAAGAGAAATATTTTAAAACAAATAAATTCAGATCTTGACTTTAGGTTTTAATTAAGGATGTCTAATATTTTAAATAGATTAGTTGAAACAAAATGCCGCCAAAGTGACCTCTTTTGTGTAGATTAGTTTATTTAAAATATCAAGATGATTATATATTTTTGTGATTCATGCGTTTATTAATTGACCTAAAGGTAAGTTAATATTTGAAAAAATTTCAACGACATCTGTGGTGATAAATGTGTGACAATTATAATGTATTTTATGTGAGCAATAAGTTAGTCCAAAGATTAATTAATTGTTTGACATAATTTATTGTCAATGTTTGATTGCTACAACAAGAGTACCATTTACTGTTAATATTACTGTCCAAAGACTTGATATTAATGTTGTGTTTGGTATCTTGAGATGGGATTAGTCAGTATTTTGAGTTTATTGTTTACTTATGAATATTGATGTGAGCTTGTTTTTTTATCTATTTTGTTCTAGATTCAACTAGTTTATCTTTTACTACCACAATATTTGCTAATATAAATTCTATACCCATGTTTAATGAGACTAATTTTAAGGAATGGAAAAGACATTTATAATGTTTGGTTGTATGGACATAAACCTTACACTAAGGGAAGAACAACCCGCACCTCTCACTGTAGAAAGCACCCCTTATGTTAAAAGGGATTTTGAGATGTGGGGTCATTCAAATCGCATGAATCTAATTATTATGAAGCACAATATTCCAAAAGCCTTTAGGGGCACAGGATCTAAAAAGATTACTTTGGCCAAGGTTTTCTTAATGAAATTGAGAAATGCTTTGCTAAAAACGATAACATTAAGATGACTCACTTTTGACTTCTTTGATGTCTATAAAGTATAATGGTCAATGAAATTCTGAATAATCTATGAGCTATGAGTTTTATGATCCCACAATTAGGAATATTTTTTAGACGAGAACTGCAATATTTTTTAAAGATGTTGAGTTTGGAGGGAGAAATAAGGTTAGAGACATTTCTTTTGAGGAGGAATTAGATTACAACTCAGTTCCTACTAACATTTTTGACGATGTTTAGGTTTTATACCTATCATTGATTAAGAAGTGAATCCAGAATTTCAATAATACAATGTTGAACAACTCCCTATTCAAGATGAGGTAATTGTTCTAGAAGAACAAACTCAACAACCTCAAGAATGAATGTCATTAAAAAGGTCCACTAAAGAAATGGTTATAATGGCTTTAGTGAAATATTTTGACATTAAGCTACATCAGATGAATATTAAGTTAATGGTTTCTCAATGGTAACATTGATCATATATTTATATGGTGCAATTAGAAAGTTTTGTGTCTAATGATGCAAAGTTAATGATTTACAAATAACTTCATCTATGGGCTTAAGCAAACTTCTCGTCAATAATATTACAAATTGTACCAAATGATTATCCTATTTAGTTTAGAGGTGAATTTTATTGATAATCGTATATACCATAAGTTTAGTGGGAGTAAGGTTCTATATTTGGTTTTATATGTTAATGACATACTGCTTGTCAATAATAAGTATATCCTCAATCAATGCCCTAAGAATAATTTTGAGATTACAAAAATGCATTAGATTTTTTACATTTTAGCAGTGGAAAGTCTAATGTACGTTCAGGTTTGTATACATTAGAATATTGTGTACACTATTGGGACATTAGGCAGATACTTTAAGCAACCCTGGTTTGGAACATTGGATAGCATCCAAGAGGGTTATAAGGTATTTTCAGAGAACAAAAGATTACATGCTCACATATCAGAGGTCTAATCAGTTAGAGATCATCAGGTATATAGACTCCGATTTTGATGGAATATGGATACAAGGTTTTGTCACTAAGGTGCAAATTGTGAAAACAAATTGCAGTACTCTTTTATTCCAATTGCAACAGGAGCACATCAAAGTAAAACATATAGACTTTAAGTTCCTGGTTGTTAAAGTAGAAATTCAGAGTGGTTAGATGCTTTGTGGATTCGCTTACTAGGAAACTACACCTAAGGTTTTATAAGAGCACACTGCTCATATAGGTGTAATGTCATTTAAAAGATATTTGGTTTTAGTGGGAGTTTGTATTTTTAAATGCTTTTATGTTATAGACACATTTTCAGTTTAAAGATATTAAGTTTATTTTCTACAGAAATAAAGTTTATTTGGTTTATTCACACTCTAATTTTTGGTAAAGTTTGATCTTACTAAGGAGGACTAGTTGGAAATAGACATGTTTAGATCATATTGCATGTAATTTCCATGCTACACAGCCATACTTGATCTATGTCATTTGGTTGTGCTAATATACGTGATCATGGATGGATTTAGTTACGAAATATGTAACGAAAGTCGCCTTGGTTCTATGTTAACATAATTAATGGACGAGATTGTTCGGAATACCTTTTGCATATGATAGTAATTTTTTGAGCTCATAAGGTTATATAATGACATGTAATTATAAAGTAATTAGTATACATATGTGGTCCAAGTGGGAGATTGTTGGAAAATATGGACATCACATATATAATAAGAGTAATTACATGTTATTATTTACTATCATGATAGGTTAGCCAAAATTAAAAGTGATCTAATTTGATTAGAATTTTATTGGGCTTTAATTATTAAATAAAGTATGGGTCAAATATGTGTAGATACTCTAGTAATTAAGTTCTAATCAAATTCTAATTAATGATGGGCTAATTAGAATTTGATTAGAACTAATATGTCAAAGTTATAAATATTAGGGTTATGATCCCCAAATTATACACAACATATATTTTCTAATATCTCATCTTTAGGGAAGAGAGAGCAGATACTCTCTTAATTTCTTGTGTACTAATTTGGAAGATCAAATCCCCAAAATCCAATAAAACTTCAAGGAATTTATGCATTAGGTACTATTCCACATTTAGTTTTATTCTTGATTTATTCTTAATAATTTGACATGATAGATCTTGATTTATTAAGTTTTATTTCAGATTTATTTTATAAATTTAACATCAGCTTTCACAAGATACAACAATAACACAAGAGAATAATTTGCAATTCACAATCCACTTGGTTCCCTCACCTCTAGTTAATCACAAAGCACAAGAAGAACAAAAAGCTTTCACAAATAGTGAAACTATTCGAAAACCTTAAAAGAAATCTAAATCTAAATAGACTACCAGGTTAAAACAATCTGAATATTTTGTTGATCTGAATGTTTTTGTGGGGATCGAATGTGTTTTTTTTGGGGGGGGGGGTTGAGTTAAAAATTAAAGACAAACGAAAAAATAAAGCGTCGTTAATTAAAATAAATTTATTTCCCATTTTGTAATAAATTGTAGACAAAGGAAAATAATTTTGCAAGGCGTGAGAAGCAAAGAGGAAAGAAAGCAATCGTGGTGGGTTGGAATTGGATGGGAATATTAATTTTTCCAGAAAATACTAAAAAAGCTTTTGCAAAAGATATACATTCCTGCTCTTGTGGGTGAGGGAAGCTGTAGTCTTGTAGAAGCAAGTAAAGAAAAGTAGAATATGGGATTTAGGGAAGAGATATGCCTTCGGTTCAAATAAATCAAATAATTTTTTTAATATTAAATAGATTAATTTAATCTTTGTATAATTAAAAAAAGGTAAACAATGAAAATAATTATTAAATTATGCCTTTAGTTTTATTTTGATTACTTAACTATTAATTTTTTTATTTAGTCACTGTACTTTTTGAAATTAAATATTTTAGTTATTCTCTCATTTGTTGTTCTTATATGAGTGACCAAAAGTTTATATGGGTTTTATTATTAGTCTAATAATAAATTTAGTCATCTAATGTTTACATATTCTATCAATTTGATCTTAAATATAGATAAAAAATCAACAAATTTAACACTTGATATTTACAAATTTGTCAATTTAATTCTAATTCTAAAAATTTCTAAAATAAAAATATTTAACAAAATTTAACCCTTTAGCTTTATCTTTTGATTTTTTTGTGATTATTCTAAGATTGTATATTGTTTGCGTTGTACTAATCCGATCAGTCGTCTAATGTTTCTTCTCAGGACATGGGATCTAGTCTCTAGTACCGATATTCACGTGGCCTAGAATGTACGTTGTTTGTAAATAAACTTATAAGATTAATTGCAGACTTGAACTCCAAATTTCAGAACTTATTTTGCTTCTATATTGCATATATGCTTAAAACCTTTCTAGAAATGCATGATATTAATGTTATGGACTCCCATCATATATTTGGATATAATTCTATAAAAAAATCTGAGTAATATATACTTGTATTCAAAAAACTTATCTCGAGTTTTCAAGTAAATGCAATCCCAGTTATGCGAAAATGTGACAATTGAAGGACTAAATCACTCAATAAAGGCTGCGTTATCCTATTTGAAACTTGGAAAATGAAATTTTCTTGCCATAGCTTTTCATAGTTTGGATATGAAAAATTTATTGAATTTTTATAATTTAAACTAAAATGATAATTTTATAATTTAAAATAAATGTTAACTCTGTTAAAATTTATCTTTATTTGATTCTTTAAAAAATAAATTGATTAAATTAATTTATTTAATAGTAAAAGGATTTATTTGATGTAGTTTGTATAATAGAGGGATTTAGTGGCTATTTGAAGGTTGAATGGAACGTGAATGTTTGTCATCAAACATGTGCGTTGCCCAGTGGCTATTTGAAAAATAGATGGGAATCTTTAAATTATTCCACTGTGGGTGGTAGGTCTCCCCCAATCAACCGGTCAGCGCAATTCCTTTATTTTATAGCTTAAATGAATAAAATTAGCAAAATTTATATATATACAAGTATCACTAATGTACTAAATTGTAAAAAAACAATAGGGTAAACTATCAAAATAGTCACTTTTGTTTGTTTCAGTTTATATTTTAGCCTCTTATATTTGAAATGTTACGTTTTAGTCACTTACGTTATCGTGTTATAACATTTTAATCACTAAGCTATTAATTGCCGTTAACGGTGTAATAGTAAGCTAACGTGGCACGTTAAATCATCATTTCAAACAAAAATTTTAGGTTAATTTATACAATCCATCCCTATATTTTTTTCATTTTGAGCAATTTAATTTTTTTCTTTTATGTTCTTTTAACTTTTTTTTTATTTTCCATTCTTTTCTACTTCTTTCTATGTTTTCCTTCCTTCTTCATTTCTTTTAACGTAGTTATTCTATATTTTCCATTTATTAAAACTAGTCCACAAACTCACCTCACTCAAAAAAATTAAAATTTTCAAAAAAACAAAAAATATAGGGACTAGTTTTAACAAATGAAAAACATAAAAAAACTACATTAAAAGAAATGGAGAATGAAGGAAAACAGAGGGAGAAACATAAGAGAAGGGAAAATAAAGAAAAAAATAAAGTTAAAAAAACATAAAAGAAAAAAATTAAATTGCTCAAAATAAAAAATATAAAGACGGATTGTATAAATTAACCTAAAATTTTTGTTTGAAATTATGATTTAGCGTGTCATGTTAACTTACCATTATATCGTTAGCAGTAATAAACGACTCAATAACTAAAATGTTACAAGACGATAAAGTAAGTGACTAATATATAACATTTCAAACATAAATGACTAAAATGTAACATGAATAAACAAAAATGACTATTTTAATAGTTTACCCAAAAAATATATCTTTTTAAAAGAACTTAATTTAGATTAGAATTTACGATAATAACTTTTTAGGTATAATAATATAATATATTTGTAAACATTTATTTGACTTTCATTAGACTTATCTTTTTACTCTAATTAACAAACAAAGAGTATGTAAATTTTTTTTTAGCATCATAGTATTATATAAATATAAAAAATTGTGATAATTATAATTTAAAATTTTAGTAGTAAAATAAAAGTTGTGTTAATTTTATTAAAGTATTGCTTGAATAGAATTTTAAGAATCTTAATTGTCACTTAATTAATATTAGAGTTAATTATATGAATTAATTATTATTTCAATGATCTTTACATTAATTACAAAAAATAAAATTATATTATATTTTGAATATGATAAAATGATTTAATTATAATTTCTTAGAATCATTCCAAGTTTTAATTAACTCTTTCATGATTTAATCAATTCTTTAATGTTTTGTGAATTATATAATTTCTTGTAAACTTTTTTTTTATATTTTATGTAATTCATTCATGCATCTTAAATTAAATTTTTAGAACTTTTTCAAGTTTTACAATTTACTTAATTTTTTAGGAATATTTTCATAGTTTAAGTAATTTTTTTATGTTTTATGTAATTTTTTCATGTATTATGAAATATTTAATTTCTTAAAATACTTTTAGGTTTTAAACAATTCTTTAATCTATTACAGATTACTTAATCTCTTAAAATCCTTGCATATTTTAATTAATTCTTTCATGGTTTATGAATTACAAAATTTCTTTGAAATCTTTTTATGTTTTAAGTAATTCTTTCTTAAATCATAGATTAATTTCTTAGAACTCTTTCATGTTTTAAGTAATTCTTTCATCTGTCGAAAATTAATTTCTTAGAACACTTTTATGTTTTATGAATTACTTAATTTCTTAGAAACTTTATCATGTTTTAAACATTTCTTTTATATTTTACGAATTGCTTAGTTTTGTGGAAATATTTTCATGTTTTAAGTAACTCTTTTATATTTTAGGAATTACTTAATTATTAATAATTCTTTCATGAGTAATATTTACACTCATCGATTGGTTAAATTATTGAAATATGCCCTTTTTTATAAAAATTAAGAAATTAGACATTTTTTATATTTACTAGTATAGGCCGTTTTTGGAGAGAAAAATGAAAATGCGCCTTGTAGGACGCGTTTTTTACTTTCTCTCTAATAGAAGTAAAAACGTATCTTAAAGGACGCGTTTTCAAGGCAACAGTAACTCCCCCTCTCCCCCCCCCCAACGGTCACAATTCCAATGGCTACATCCTCCAACAACCATGTTTTTTCCTATATAAACCCTTCTAGTCTTTTCCATTCAAACCTATTCTCTCAATTCTCTCAATAATTTTGTTTTAAATCTTTCTTTCATTCTTATTCTCTTTGATTTTATTGTATTTCTTATAATTTGTAAAATGACAAATCAGCTTATTCGTTTAGATGTCAAGCACATCTTCGACATTCAATTAAAAATGGTAAGAAAATATTATTAAATTATTTAATTTTAATTAGTTAATTATTATGTTGTAAACATTATTATTTTTTTATGTTTATGTACTCAAGCCGAATATCGGATTTTGGAGACATACATACACAGTTTAAGTGTAAATGCACCGGTTGCCATTCATGGACACTTGCGAGATGCGGGATTCTTATACGTGGCTCGCATGTTAAGGGTGAATAAATTAGATCCCCTACTTATCAGTGCTTTGGTGGAAAGATGGAGATCCGAGACACACACATTCCATCTTCCTTGCAGTCTTACACTCGAGAACGTTGGTTTACAACTCGGTCTACCAATCGATGGGGAAGTCATTACAGGGGCACTGGCGAATGCCAATTAAAACGCAACATGCTGAACAAGTTTAGGGGTAGTCGAATCGAGATGAGATAGTTGGAGGACAACTTCAAGCATATCGACGCCTCCGTGAGTGACATTCAAAAAGAAAAATTCGTGCGTGCATTCATCTTGAGGTTGATCGGGGGTTTGCTTATGCCAAATAAATCTCGAAATCTAGTACATTTAAGGTGGCTACTACTAGTAGTTAACTTGAAAGTAGCAGGATGACTCAATTGGGGATCAGCTGTGTTGGTGACATTGTACCGAGAAATGTGTCAGGTGACGAAACTAGAAAAATTTAAAATCGAAAGTTGCATGCTCCTTATTCAATTGTGGACATGGTATTGAATACCATTTTTACGGCCCTGAATAGACCCCCTTATGAATTCTCATTCGTAATATGGTGAAATTCATTTGATAATATTATTATCCTAATATTTATTTCATTATTGTAATTTTGAAATAACATATTATTTGAATAGGTGGAACAATTGCACGACAAACACAAGTATACTGATCGAGCTCGAGGATATTCGGTTAGCGTTAGATCAACAATCGAAAGACGAGGTTAATTTATGAAATTTAAAGTTATATAATATTTACTTTAGCATTTGAAATTAAATATTAGGCACGTGCTAAATTTTATAAATTCGTATTGTAGTTTGTATGGATGCCATATGCTGATCTGAGAATCAATAATGTATCTTAGCTGAATTTTTGGCCAATCGCAACATTTGGCACGTCAAAGTGTTATTGATTGTTTTTACAATGGTTAAGATGCACAAATCCGACTGAGTGATACGGCGGGTTGGGTGTACGCAACGTATTCCTTCACTACCGTTGGATCTCGATGACCTATACAATATTGACTTGCGGGGGAGACTCAAGGAAGATTGGTAAAAATTTCATAAAAACTATATTGAAATGTGGTACCGTAAGTACAATTACTTGCCAACACGTGAACCATTTCTCACATCGGAGTAAGCGACATCTTCAAATTACATAGACTAGTTTAGGCATAATGGCAAGTCGTATCTACTGTTCTTGAGAGAACATGTCGCAGAGGGATCAACATTTGTTCTAACTCCACACGAGAACCTGATGGGCATGTAACCTTCTGGTCAGTATGGTTTATATTTTTTTGTGCTAACCTAAATTTTTAACACAAGGAACACAACATGCATTATCATTCGTTGCATCAACACCTTCTCTAGGTGTATTTTTTACACCACTGCCACTCACCGCACCATATTACATGCCGATGCCACTAGCAACACCGATGTATTTGATATTGCTGATAATTTTCACCTTTTATCTGCAATCGGGTTATGCAACACCATAGAGTTATCAACAGATAGTGTCGCAAACACCCCCAGCATCGTTGTTCTATCAAGGTGGGTTGTTTTCGCAACCACTTATTAATACAATGAAGAATGTATGATAGGCGCCTAGGACCCAAACACACTCAACCACGGAAGAAAGAGATGAATATGGAAATCAACATCGAGGTCGAGGTAAAGATAAAGAAGATGAGGAGCTGCTACCCTAACTTGTTCGACGGAACCCTAGGCATATACGACGTCTACTCGGTTGTGGCATACATTCCAAATGCTGATGATTATGTTATTTGTAATTTTTCTAAAATATTTCATTCTTTAGTTTGTTAAATTTAATGTGTTGTAATAAATGTTTCCACCCATAATGTTCTTGTTCCACTTTTATTGACACCAAATGTATTCTTCATTTTACATCCCACCCACCTATGAAACAATTTCATGTTTAACACATGTTGCTCGAGATTTTCTAGTTCTGAGTTACATAGTTAGGGTAAGGGTTAGGGATGGAAATGGTTAGGGAGAAAACACTCCCCGTAGGGCGCGTTTTTAGCTGACTTATCTAACATTGTACGTTAGAACCTGGGAATCCTATGATAATTTTTAGACACTAGAACTCGAGAATCTCGAGTTAAAATTGCATGCCAAAATTTTTTTCTTCTCGCCTCCTCGTTTATATAAAGGGAAGTTTCCATCCCCTTACTCCATCATCTTTATCGCCCACCATCTCCTTTAAATTGTTTTTTCTTTTTTACATGTTGAAATTTCTAGATTTAAATATTTATTTCTCTTTTTCTTTGAGGGAGATATAGTCATAGTTTTAAGTTCTATTTGGGTTCACAGTGATGTCATGGAGATCTTTAACTTACAAATTTAATCTACCATGTGAAGATGGAGCCATCACCTGAGAAGCCGAAATTGCATTGCAACTCAAGGTCCCAGTTGACAGTGATTGTTTAGTCATGGATTGAAGTGTAACTAGGGCTCCAAGTTTACAAAGGTTGTGCTATCAAGGGATGGAGCAAAACTGGGGCCTTAGTTGACAGTGGTTATGGAGGCCTGACAACGAGTTGCACTTCATCAGAGGATGATGCTTTATAAAACCCATACAGAAGCCTAAAAAGGAAAACACAAGGGCCTTTCAATATAATGAAGTAATTTGTTTTATCCATCTTCATTAAAGGTAATGACCCTGTTACTATAACCTGTGATAGAGTTGAGGGCAACAAAATCTCTAGTGGGGACGAGTTATTGTGCGATGTAGAAAAGATTCAACATGAATCAGGGTGATAGCGGTTGTTTCACATTTCATCTTTTCTGCATCGCACAATAACTCACCTTCGCTGGAAATTTGTTGCCTCCAACTTCGTCACAAGTTATAGTAACGGACTTACCGCCTTCAGTGGAGATGGATAAAACAAATTACTTTATTATACTGGAAGGGCCCTACTGTTTTTTGTCTTAGACTTTTGTATGGGTTTTATAAAGCATCCTCCTTTGATGAGGTGTAACTCGTTGCCATGCCGCATAACCATTGTCAACTAAGGGCCTTAGTTATGTTCTATCCCTTGATAGCATAACCTTTGTAAACTTGAAACCCTAGTTACACTTCAACCGATGACAGTATAATCATTGTCAAATGGGACCTTGAGTTGCAATACGATTCGACTTCTTAGGTGATGACTTCATGTAACACCCTTTACCCGTATTCGTCGCCGAAATAGAGTAGGAGGCATTACCGGAGTTTACCGAATTAATTTTCCATTAATACGAGTTAAATACTATTCATTTACTAAAACATGTCATGGCGTCCTTTAGATGGGCCTCCAAAGCCCAAAACATACTTCGAGACCAAACCAGAATTAAATCGAAACCATATGGAATTTTTCGCAAAATCCCAAAGTTTTTTTTTGCTCAATATAACCCCTTTATTAATATCTAACCTTCCCTGTAAATTTTAAAACCGAGACCAATCCAACCAACCAATTCATTTCAATTAATTTGATACCAAATTATACTACTATTATAATTATACTATTTAACATATCCATCATTCTTTACTTTAATGTATATTTCTTAAACAAGTCTTAGTATTTATATAATCATCAAACCTTATACATGCCATATAAATCAAAAAGAAATTTACAAAAGCTACCGGAGATAATCTGGATAGTGTGATCCTCTGTGTTGATCCGATCCTCCGTATACTTCCATGTCAATCTACAAGAGACATTGATTACTCTCAAGTAAGCTTATAGAAGCTTAGTAAGTTCATAGGCATAAAACATAAATCTTACAAATATTTATACACTTATACAATATACACAATTATTAAGTTCACCTGTCAACCACAGCCATTGGTGAGTTCCCTTGTATAAACTTACTACCACTTATCCATTTCCTTTAATTCTTTTGGGCCCATTTGTCACATATCATTCTTTAACCAAATTAGGGAATGGTTACGAAAAATTGAGTACTTCACTTTCACTTTGCCATAGTATAACTATGGTCTTGCGTATGATCACTTATCACCTTTTGAAGTCATAGTCCTACCACGGTCTTATACTGGTCACATTTATCACTTGTCACTAATCAGATAAGTGTAGCTAAAGCTACCACTTATCACTTGTTACTGATCAGAAGTACTCAAAACCGACATTCCGCTCAATTTAATCATTTATTCAATTTTCGGGTTGTTATTTTATTCTCTATTTATCAATAAATATATTTCATCATACATATTACATTATATAATTCATAAAATTAACATATAATCATTAAACTTCAACCATATGAACTTACCTGGGTCGATTTGTAAAATTTGTGAAAGTTCAGGGACTAATCAACTACTTTTTCTTTTCCTCGACTTGCTTCGGGTTCTCAATCTATCATTGTAAAATTATTCACTTATCAGTATTGACTTCATCTTCAACCCGCTTATAAGTAATATTATCTATAATTTAATTATTTACTTATGTATATTCCAATGCTGTCCATCCGTATTATAGTCACTAAATTATTTTTATCTTTAGCTACAGAACTCCAAATTAGGATCCGCTAATTTTCCTTAAAACTAGACTCATATATCTTCTTATCATAAATTTTTTAGAATTTTTGGTTCAGCCAATAAGTACAGTTTATTCTTTAAAGTCACCCCTGTTCTGCTGTCTGACAATTTCGACCCTTCTTCACTAAAAATTAATTATCTCTTCATACAGAATTCAGATGATATCTATATTTGTTTCTATTGAAAATAGACTCATTAAGGATTTTAAAAATATAAATTTAAGCCCATAATTATTTTTATCCAATTTTTTATGATTTTCCAAAGTCAGAACAGGGGAACCCGAAATCACTCTTACATTGTCTGACAAAATCTATTATATCTCATGATCTACAATTCCGTTGCTTACATCATTTCTTCTATGAGAAACTAGACTCAATAAGCTTTAATTTCACATTTTTTTCATCTTCTAATTTTATTTATACAATTTATGGTGATTTTTCAAAGTTAGACTACTGCTGCAGTCCAAAACTGTTTTAGTGCAAATGTTGATTTCGATTTTTGCCCCAAATTTCACAGTTCATACAATTCAATCCTTGCTCAATTAATCCCTCAATGAAGCTAATTTTTCCTAATTAATGCTTTACCTAGACATTATAAGTTATTTCACAATTATTTAAATTCATAATTTCCACATAAAACCCTAACTTCAAACTCTTTCACCATTAGGTCCCAAACATTCACTTTCTATTCAATTCTTTCAATAAAATCAGCATATAAACAATTTAAAACTCTAATTCCATGCTAAATAATCATATACTTCCAGCACATATTCATAGCAACTTCCAATTTCTTTCATAGAATCAAAAACTAATGGATTCAACAAGTGGACCTAGTTGTAAAAGTCATAAAAACACAAAAATTTCAAGAAATAGTCAAGAATTGAACTTACTTTCAGTAAAAATATAAAAAAACCAGCTTAATAAAACCCTTATATGGTGTTTTTGCTGATGAGAATGTAGAAAAATAATGAGAAATCTAGATAATTCCAATTTAGTCCTAGGTTTATTAAGTAAATTTTGCAATATTTCAATTTTGCCCTTAATTCATCAATTTTCCTGCTGATTTCATGCCTCTTGCCGTCCAGCCCAAATAGATCTTGGGTCTATTTGCCTTTTAAACCCTCTTTCTTTTATCATTTAAGCTATTTAATCATTTACCATAATTTTACATTTGTTACAATTTAATCCTTTTTATTCAATTAACTATCGAAACTTTAAAATTTCTTAACGAAACTTTAATACTAACTTATTAACACTTATAAATATTTATGGCTCATTTTAAAATTTTCAAACTCTCGATATCTCATTTCCGATTCTAATTTTTGAAATTTTTATTTCTAGTACACTATTCGCTATTTCAAAAATTTTCCTAACTTCACACTTAACTTATATTCACTAAATTATTAATATTTTCTACTCATTTGTCGGATTTAGTGATCTCGAATCACTGTTCCGACACCACTGAAAATTTAGGCTATTACACTTCATACTCACATGGCAGATGAAATTTGTAGGTCACCGAGCTCCACGACATCACCGTAAATTCAAACTTACCTTAAAACTATAATAATGTCTATCTCAAATACAAGAAAAAAAATTCATAAACTCTAATTTCTAACCGAAAGAAGAAAAAAATAATTTTCCAAAAGTAACCTATACTCTGTAAATATAAAAAAATGGCCTAATTTCTTAAATTTTATAAAAAATGGCATATTTCATTAATTTAACCTTCATCGGTTACAGTTCTCTACTGTGATACTTATTTCTTTCTTTTATTTAAAATTTGAACAATTCAAATTAAAAATTTAAGACCAAAACTTTATCTATGTATATTCCTTGGAGCTCAAGCTCATACTAGTGAACTTGTTATGTTTCTAATTATAGCCCTTCTTCACAATGAATTCCTGCAGCAATTAAAGTAGTCAGATGTTGAATTTAAATATCATTATTTAGTAGTTATAATATGGTTTTTGAAATTGAATTGGTGGTCAAATTGGTTGGATTATTTATTTCTGATTCGATCGATTCAGCCTTTTTTTATCTTAATTTAGTGATTTGTACGATTTCATACATTAATCAGTTCTTTCCCTTGTTCCGAATTGGTATACTAATCGATTTTTAGTTCAATCCAATCTCCACCTCATTGATTTATAAATCGAAATCCATATGTATTTTGTATGAAATTGAATTAAAGATTGCTTCTATTGATACATTGTAAAAACTATAAATTATTGGTTTAACCATTTATATTATTTTTTTAAAACATTTATAAAATTTTAAGGCTTTTTTACCTTGATAATCCAAAAAATAAATAAAAACCATAATGGTATTCCCCTAGCATTTTTTACCAAAATGGGTTGAAGCGAACAATGTTGAATGGTGGTGCCTGAATGGGTGGCGGCACCACCCATTTTTTTTGCCAATCATTTAACCATCATTATCCCATAATTTTTTAAATAATATTTAAATGGTGGAGTGGTCATTTATGATTATACCAGTATGATTTAACGGGTTAAACAATGTCAAAATACGGGTTTTATACGGGTTAAAAAAATTTTTAATTGGTGGAGGGTGGTTCACTGGCGGCACCACTTTAAGAATAAAAAAAGAAATCCTCCATAACTGTCCAATCACGTCAGTCAGGCGGCACTGATTTGACCACCTATTACGGACGTGACTGGATAGTCACGGGGGGCTTTTTTTATTCCCAAACCCTCCTCTCCCCTTATCCCTATATAAAACAAGCTGGGACAGGGATCAACTGCTATTTGAGAAAGAAAAAAAAAAGCTATTGAGGTGAAAAGAAGAGGAGGCAACATGTGTGTTTAGGGTTTTAAATTTTTTGGAGTATTATTTATTTGTATGTTTTTCACTTAAGTACTATAAAAAAAACTAAATAAATACTAAGATGGTATATTTGAGATTTATTTGTATGCTTCTTACTTAATTAGTATAAAAAACTAATTAAATATTGAAATGGTATGTTTGAGGTTTCCAGGGGTTCTTTTAATTATTATTTGTTTAAGTTTTAAGGCATTAATTTTTATATATTATTAATATTTTATGTGTTGAAAATTTATTGTGTGATGCTATTTGAATGCATTAGAGATATATATTGAAAGGAACATATTTAGGGTTATATTGTTTGAGATATATGTTATCAGATGTTATTTTTTTGGTTATGTATAGAAAAATAATATTTTCGATCAATATAATAATAATGTTTATTTTTTGTGAAAAAACAATTTAGTATTTTTAAGAGAAAAGTTTGTGTTGGCAGGAACCATCAGTAAGCATCTATGTGTTTATATATATTTTTTGTAATACTAATTTTGAAACTTTAATTTATATATATGTACATTTACATGTTCTGCTTTGCATTTGTCATTAATTTTTTTTATTAGGATAAAAAACTATTTCAGAATTAAAAAAAATTAAGTTCATTGTTAAAAAAAGCTATATATATACATGCATGCTCTTGTATGCATTTTTGTAATATATCATATTTATATATTTGCTATTAATGAGTAAAAATGTTTTTTTTTTATTTTTTTATTTTTTTATGTAGTTGGAGATTTTAACCAATTTTATGTTCGCTATTAAATTACAAATAAATTACAAATGGTAGAAAATGTATTTTCAATATTTGTATATTGTTTATTTGTTTAGATGATTTTTTTTTTAAACTGCAGATATGTGTTCTTTGGTTAGAGAAGACGATCACGGGTATGAGTAAAGTGTCCGAACTGATGGTGCTTTGCTATCACTTACTAGGACGCTTGCCTGGTGATGTTAAAGATAATTTTATGAGTTTGAGATTTTCATGGTTGAAGGCAAATTTCGAAATTCTTAGCCCATTATCACGGTTCCATGGTACTTAACCACTCTCAGAAATGAGAATTCATTTCACTGTGTATATCATCCTCAAGTTTAGTCAGCCTTTACCTAAAACGGTATTGTTTTAGCTTGTATAATGCGTATGTATTTCGAAAAGGCACGTTACCTTTTCGAATTAATTTGTGGAAGCATTAAGAATATTTAAAAAATATGTTGAAACTGAAATTTACCCATGTTCACTACTTGTTTCCGCCAATTTGCATTCTTGTAGTCTTGGTGGAAGTTGGCGTCGATGTGTCGAATGCAGTAAACGGATCTCCACTAAACATCGGAACACCTAATTGCGTCAATTAGTCTCTTTAATCTATCAGATATGATGCAAATATTATTGTCTCTAACAATATTCGTATGCAAGTTCATCAGGAAGAATTTCCATGATTCCATATTCTCCGACTCCACAATGGCAAACACTATCGAGAGCAAGTTCTGGTTCTTATCTTGATCAACTATAATATGTGGGATTTGTGCATATTTTTCGTATAACCAGGTTCCATCAACTTGCACAAGCGGCCTACAGTGGGGAAAAGCCCGCACGCATCAAATGAAAAATTCTTCTTCCCGGTTGTAGTTGGTTGTCCGAGCTGTCATAAGGTCGTGTTTGTAATTCAACATAGTCCTTAGCACGAACTCCCGCATAGCGGCTATTCACCATTGTAGTTTATTGTACGACACATCCCAATCTTTATGCAACTGCTTCATGACCATCTGTTTAACTATCCATGCTTTCTGGTATGACATTCAGTACTGGAATAATTCTTACATTTCGGCAATCAGTACCGATACAGGAATGGTCGGCATGTCCTTAATCACTGACAAGATGCAGTTGCAGATAGTTTTCGCATCAAGTTTGAGGTGATCTTGTGTCATACGTGCAAAAGTGCATGTGTGAGGCCCAACAAATTTATGGATCTTCCACATTTGTGACTTCTGGATAAATGCAACTCGTACTTGCCAATTGCACCCTTTTGCCAACTTCCAACACACCTTAATATACAATATCGGCTTAAACACGATAACTTTGTAGTCAATCGACATTCATGCTATACCGTTTGATGGCAAATATGTAGTCTTCCTTGGTCGCGGATTTTTGGCCCATAAACAACTCCTTACGTTTGGGATCTGTGGCTAATCGGTGAACAGGTAGCATATTGGGATACTCAAGGAACTCAAATGCATGTGTCGTATCGGAATCTACAATCAACATGTGGGGCCCTAGGATCATTGTGTATGACAATGCCTCAAATTGGGTTCCTGACTGAAGATGCGTGAACATTTTCATTATCATTCGCGCCTTCATTGCCGATATCTTCTGGGACCTCATCTTGATCGGGATAACTATAATCTTCAACCTTATGATCAAAAGGACCATTATTATCATATCCATCTTCACCATCCATATCAGTTTCAATCACCATCTGATGTATTTGTAAACGGGGACTCAGGTTAAGATTATTAGACGCAGGTGGAACATTAAAATCGATGTTGAACCTGCGTACAGATGATCGCCTATCAATAGACACTCTCAGAACATCCGTATACGGATCTTGAACTCCATGTTCTTTAGTTAGTGGAATGACATCTTCAGCTGACTCTACATTAACTAACTCAGCAAACAGCTAAATCGGTTCAGTGTGGCCACTCTGATTCTGGCAATAAAATGCGACCATTGTATCCACTTCATCATCATCTACAAGTTCCATCTCAGTGAATTTGATGGGATTTGGCGAAACTGGAAATTTGTAGTATAGTTTCGAGATCCTTCTCTCACAACGTCTAACAATTTTTGCATTGATCCTTTTTTTCATATCATTAATCAACACATTTCTATTAAATCTCATAATTATTTGTTGGCAAAATTTAAATATACAAGTAATTGTTTTTGTTAAAATTACTCCATCGAAATAAACACATACAAAAAATTGATTATCCATCTTCAATCTAAATATGTAAAAATATTTAAACATAATTAAATTTCTCAATAATTATTTGAAAAACAAAACAAGATTCAACTGTAAAAAATTATAATAACAAAAATTAATCACTGTACAAACCTTACATATCTTTCTGACTTTTCTTCTTTGTTTTCTCTTCTACAAAAAAAAATTCCTTTCCTTTCTTCTTATCGGTTAGCTGCTACAACCATTCAGCAAAACACAAAAATTACTTCAACAATTCAAGAAAACACACAAATTGCTACAATTGTTCAACTCAAATTTATAATGGTCTGGTGCCACATGACAGTCCCTCCTCCCAATGGTGCCGCCTGACGGCCTCTCTCTTCTTTCTAGTGTCACCTGACATGTGCTCTCCAACCCTAGTGCCACCAATGAATGCCCCTCCACACTTTTTTACCCGTACAAACCCAATTTTGCCTGGTATAGGCGTATAATATAGGTACCGTTGCATATGGCCCCTCTACCATTTAAATAAGATTAGTTTTTTTAAATAAATTATTAGCTAATATGGTTAAATGATTGAGCAAAAAAAAATTAGTGTCTGACACCAATTCAGGCACAACCCTTTGGTACTGTTCACTTCAACCCATTTTGGTAAATAATGTCAAGAGAATACCATTTTAATATTTAATTATTTTTTTTGTATTATAGGATAAAAAAGCCAAATTTTAATCAAAATAAAAAAATTGAAAAGGTTAATATGGTCAAAGAAGTGGCAACTCCGTTGAATTTTAAGCCTCCTCGGTTTTATAAGCCAAAACACTTTGTAGTAGGTACGGCCAAAACCGGCTGCCGTTTTCGATTTGTCTGCTTTCTCTGTCTCCTCTTATTTTTCCTCCCTCCCTCCAAATACCCCGCTTTCCCAAATAAAAAAAAAACAAAAAAAATAAAATAAAAAGCTTTGAATCTTTGATCATAGACTCTGCAACCACCAAAACAAAAAGAGGAAAAAAGAAAGCTAAAAACTCAACTTTACTTGTCGTTTAATGGAAACTCTTTCCCATACGATCACCACTTCGGCTTCTCCGAAACTCCGCCTCCCTCGAAACGACAACGTTCACCGTCGTCTCCTCCGTTTCCGCCATGGATTTAGTTCCTTGAATCTCGGTACACTGAGATCGCAGAGGAGTACTAGTGGTTTCTTCAAGGTTGAATGTAGTCAACAGAGCTCGAAAAATTGTATCGATTTTAGTGATCCTGATTGGAAGTCAAAGTTCCAGCAAGATTTCGAAAGACGCTTTAATATTCCTCACATCACCGATACTTTCCCCGATGCTCAGTCGTTTCCTTCCACATTCTGTCTCAGAATGAGGTAAAAAAAAATTTCCTTTTTTCCTTTTTTTTTTTGGAAATTGTTTCCAGCTGATTTTCACTTCTTGAGAGTGTTCTTTTTTTTTTTACTCCCGAGAGTGAGAAAATTCTAAAATATTGTAGTTATTTTGGAGTTCAATGAATTTGATGGCATTTATCTTATTAATTATTAATTTATTTTGTAAAGTAATTATTTATTTTGAACTTAGCAAATAGAACTTAAATGATCTTCTTTTTTTTTTTTTTTGTTACAGAACTCCGGTAACTGAGGATTTTGCGGAAGGCTATCCGTCGGATGAGGAATGGCATGGTTATATTAATAATAACGATAGAGTGCTTCTTAAGGTAATATCTTTTCCATATATATGTATTTAAATTTCACTGATGTTTTGCTGAATTGTGTTATGGAGAATTGAAATTCTTACATGAGCTTATCGTTTAGAGCTTGGAGATCATGTTCAAAATTGATAATTTCCATGTGTTGAGTATCTGTTTGAAATGTGAATTCAAAATCACCTGAAATGGCTTAAATAATTTCAGGAAAGAAATTTACTTGTCTTGCTCCTTTAGAAGTAAATTCTGGTTTGCTTGTCTCTCTGTTTTTATCTTTATATCTTAAATCAAGATATTGGTTTAATTGTTCGAGCTCTGCAGGAATAATCTTTCATTTGCTTCGGTTAGTCGTCTGCATTTAGACTAGATTGGTCAAGATTCTGATCTTTAAATATTTCAGGTCATACATTACTCGTCTCCTACATCTGCTGGTGCGGAGTGCATTGATCCTAACTGTACTTGGGTTGAACAATGGTAAGCATAATTCTCTACTTATTTATAGGTTTACATAGACTCATGCATTCTATTGCATTCACTACAATACTTAATAATATGTGGTAAAATAATGTTATATTGCTTTTAATATTGTTTCCCAACTTTTGTATTGATCTAGTAGATTTTGTAACTTATATGTCCACTGTCATCAGGTGTCCACATTTGTTACCATGTTTTATATTCCCTTATCACTGTCTTTGTTTAATGTATGAAACTTTGTAGTTCATTTGGCAGTTATGATATTATGTAACATTACATATCATCTTAGGGTTCATCGTGCTGGGCCTCGAGAGAAAATATATTTCAAACCAGAAGAAGTGAAGGCTGCAATTGTTACTTGTGGTGGGCTTTGCCCTGGTCTTAATGATGTCATTAGACAGGTCAGCACCATACTTAAAATTTCAATTTGCTGCTGGCATGATTGTAATTACCAACAACAGCTACGCTATTTGATTCAACTCAGTGCTTTCATTGTTTGGTTATGTAATTGTTAACTGGTTTTTAATTTGTATTTCATGCTAAAATAAAAAATTCATGTTCAGTGTCTACTGACCAAGATTCTGGACATGCAATATGTCTCATATTGTTCTCTTGGTCAATAGATTTCAGTTTAACTTCAAAATACCATGTACCAAAGTTTTTCTTCTACTTTCATGGTAAACTGATAAAGTAGGATGAAGTAATGATGATTGGATATTAACACCATAAATACAATGTTAGATTAAAGTTTCATGTTTAGTCTGAAACCTGAATGCTTTAGTGTTTTTTGACCAATACATTCTTAAATTAATGAACTAGTGCAGATTGTCATCACACTGGAAATATATGGTGTAAAAAACATTGTGGGGATTCCTTTCGGTTATCGTGGATTCTCAGACAAAGGCTTGACTGAAATGCCGGTAAGCATTGTTTCTTAATGGTTTGTTAGAATATCGTGCTCCATCCTAGATTTTATATCGTTCATTTGGCGCTATTTTCAGCTATCGCGGAAAGTAGTCCAAAATATTCACCTTTCAGGTGGAAGCTTGTTAGGAGTTTCACGTGGAGGACCCTCTGTCAGTGATATTGTTACTAGTATGGAGGTACTCCTAACTTTTCTACTATTTGTCAGATTAACTTAGCCTTGCAGGAATTGTAGATTTTGAATTAAAATAGCCGGACTTAAAGAGGCCAAGTATGTATTGTTTTTCTTATATGTTTCCAAAATTGATGTCAGGAAAGAGGAATCAACATGCTTTTTGTGCTAGGTGGAAATGGTACTCATGCTGGGGCTAATGCTATTCACAATGAGGTTCATATCAGATACTTATTTTACAGTCTGTATCTATAGAACAATTCATTAATCTTGAATTTGGTATTTCCTTTATTTTTTACTATCTTAAATTCAAAAGAGGAACTCAGAGAAACTAAGGTGGTTTCTTTTTTATCCCTTGATGTCTTAAGCAGTGTTTATAATTTTGTTTAACCATTGGATTTAACTTCAAGGCAGTACAATGATTATGGGTAACTGAAAGATTCAGATTTATTTTCCATATTTTGTATTTCTAAGCTCTGTTTTTTTATTTAAAATCCACATGTATGAATAATATATCAGATCAGGAGGGATATTAAAGGATCTTCTGTGATTAAGAATTCCTGAGAATTGTCAAAATCTTCTGTCACAAATAGGGGGGTTGGCTTTATGTTTTGCTAAATCTATATATTTGTACACTTTTGCTTTCAGTGCCGCAAAAGAAAGTTGAAAGTGGCTGTTGTTGGTGTGCCAAAAACTATTGACAATGACATTCTGTTGATGGACAAAACCTTTGGTTTTGATACTGCTGTTGAAGAAGCACAACGAGCGATCAACTCTGCATACATTGAGGTATATCAGCTTTGATTACTTTGATATAAAAAAAAAAAATTGTTCTTTGACTTTTAGAATTCATGCATTGTGCAATTCTTTTCTACTTAAATGTATGTGCAAAACCTCCCTCCTGTCACTTAATATTATTTTTTCTCCTTCAATCAATTACAAGGCACATAGTGCTTACCATGGAATCGGTGTTGTGAAATTGATGGGTCGTAGTAGTGGTTTCATAGCCATGCAGTCATCCTTAGCTAGTGGACAAGTTGACATATGCTTGATTCCAGAGGTATTATGCTGACAGTTAACAATTAATTACAATCAGCTATGTCCATCACAGTTTTTAAATGCATGTTATTGATGCATCCAGATTATGCATTCTCTAGGTACCTTTCAATTTGCATGGGCCTCATGGTGTATTAAGGCATCTGAAATACTTAATAGAGACAAAGGGATCGGCTGTGGTCTGTGTGGCAGAAGGAGCTGGACAGGTGACTTAATATATATAGCTATTTGAGCCTTCTTGGAAGTGATAATTGTTCACAAGTTTGAAGTTTTAATGGTGTCTTGGAGTGGGCAAAAAACTTTCCCTTAGGGTGTCTAACTCAATGGCTATCTATATTGATGAAGATGATTTCCTTTTTGGTTTAACGATGTCTCCATTGTAATTTTTGGGCTTTTACTTGCTGCTGGTTTGGTTTATTGTTGCTTTCGTGTTTCAATTTTTAATCTGTTGTCTGTTCTATTGCTTCTTCCTTGCGGTTCTATTTGCAAGTTTTGGATCTTATCAATTTCAGTACCATGGGAATTATAACTTAAGGAGAATTCACTTGCTCTACTGCAGAGAATTTTTTTCTATATTCATTTGGCAATTTTGCAATGATGGTCCTTCTAAAATATATTTTGGTATTTTCTCAATTGTGTCATGTTTTGAGTTTGGTACGAAATCCATAGGTATTTAGTTGAAGGGTAAAAGCACCTATATGTTGAATTTTATTTCCCTTTCTAAAATCAGTATTTTCAAAAACAGGGATTAAGGTACCAGAATATTTCTCTATATTTGTTTGAGAAATTGTTCGTCTGCTTTTTTCTCTCTTTGGAGACTGAAGTATCAATTTTTAGAGATGTTCAAACTTAATAATATGATACACGTGACAAAATGTAAGTTGAGCATCTCTAAGATGCTGCTTTTTTGTGCAGAATCTCGTTGAGAAAACTAATGCTACCGATGCTTCTGGAAACATTGTACTTGGAGATATTGGTGTGCGCATCCAACAAGAGGTATTTCATTTTCTTTTTGTAGTTTGCACTATTTCTTACATTTGTTTGTTTGTAAACTCCTGGCTGAAGAAGTAAAGATGTGTTTAAGACATTTTTTTTATTATGTTAATCAATTAGTCCAGTTATTTGAATATTTCCTCATAAGTAACTTAGCATGTTCAAAAGGTGAGAGTGTTGCAGATTGCATGTGCACTGTCCTAGAGAGATTTGCTGTCTTTTTCAAGTTATGAATCATACCTTATTTAGTTGACTCGAATGAGGATTGGAATTTGGTATATATGAAGTTTTGTTTGTAACAAATTCTTGAAGGATCTCCAAATTGTTCTTTGAGTCTGATGCCTTACTCTTGGATCAAAAATTCCATTTTCTTGCACTAGATTGCTTGCAAAATAGTAATGGATTGCTTTTGGTTTGGTTATGATTATTTATGTATCAGTGCTGTGCATGTCTTATGGATAAATCAAACAATTGACCACTAAAATGCATTACTGATTGTCATCAGTTTATTGATGTTGGTTACCTTAATGTAGTGATTTTTACTGCATTTATATGTAAGGATCTTCTCTAATGTGGCTATTTTAAGACAATTGAAACGTTGTTGGTAGGTACTACCTCTTTTTAACTTTTGTGGTACTAAGAGATGGCAAAAGAAATCACATTCTATGTTCTTCCATTGGATGATTTATTTAAATTTTCTTACACTTGATGAACATTATGCAGTACTAAATGTTATTTCAATACCTTCCTACCAGACAAAGAAATACTTTAAGGAAATTGGCATCCCGGCAGATGTGAAATATATTGATCCAACATACATGATCCGTGCATGCCGTGCAAATGCTTCTGATGGAATTCTCTGTACTGTTCTGGGACAAAATGCAGTAAGTATCCATTTCTTTTATTCCCCTCCACTGTCCACGTGTTCACACACAATATGTTTTGTTTGAACTGCTTGTTGAACTTTCTTCTGCTTTTGATACGAGAAGAGATCTACTAGGAACTGATCACATGTATAGAAACCAATATTGCTTAGATGCAGACTGGTAAATGAGCTAAGATACCAGAAACCAGCAGTTATAAAATAAATTCTGTCAAGTAGTCTCGATACTAGAAACCAAGCGGTCCAGAAATATTAAACATTTATCTTAATTTTGCCACTTGGGGTATGCTCGGTTGAGTAGAAAAGTGGAAAGAAATAAATTTTGAGTGTCATTTAAAAATCTACCTTCACATTGAAGTCTAATTTTGGCCAACCAATTGCAAGCTTGCAACTTAACTAGCCTTTGCACGAGTCTTCTAGCATGTCACATCCTCTTCGGTGCACATTGATATAGGGTTGTGCAAGTTTGCCCGTTTGAAATTGGTTTTTGACTTTCTTGGATTGCAGGGCTGTTTATTATTCACATTTTACGTTTTCTACCTGTAAAATATGTTGGATGCATCCATGTATGTATTTGCAGGTCCATGGTGCATTTGCCGGATATAGCGGCATTACAGTTGGTATATGCAACACCCACTATGTTTACTTTCCCATTCCTGAGGTCATTTCTCATCCCCGGGAAGTAGATCCAAACAGCCGTATGTGGCATCGATGCTTGACTTCTACAGGCCAGCCTGACTTCATCTAAAAGCGGTTAGTTTAATCAAAAGAGGGAACAAATTTAAGTTTTGAAATTGTTCATTGAAGGTGTGAACAAGCCTTTAGAATATTTCCTTTTAGGCTGTAGAAGAAATAAAACCATGATAGCAATTGGTTAAAGATAAAAAGAAACGAACATCGGTAATAAAGCATTAGGGGGGATTACCCTATTATTTTGTTTTGAGGGTACCATTTTTGGCTGTTCAAGAAAATGAGAATGCAGTCAGTCAAACAGGGAATTGTTTCACGAACAATAGCAGTTGTAATTTATTGATTTCAGGACATTAAGATTTGAACAAACAATTGCATTTTCGAATTCTGCTCCATTTATCACACTTTCCTATAGAGCTTAGATTTTTTATTTATTAGATTATGCAATTCGTGTATCCTTATCGTATTAGTATATTATCATCTCATAATCATATTTGAGGCATTATATATAAGTTTTGTTATATTTTAAAATATTCAAGTATTCGTATTGCATCCTATTATTTTCACTTATCATGTTCTAATTAATATAGATTTTTTCATGTTTCAATTTTTTTTTAAATTTATGGTATGCGAGGTTTTTTGTTGCTTTGTTTATTTTTGGCATAATGATAAATTTAGGCTTTAACCTTATTTATTTTTTCATTTTGATCCTTATTTTTTTATGGCATTTTGGCCCTCAACCCTTAAAATTTATTCAAATTGCTTGCTTTTGGGAAAAAAACTAACTGAACTGTGAAAATTTTAACGATATTAATGTGGCCACTTGCGTGACAGTACATATATAATTCATAAAAAATTAAAACAAAATTATAAAAATATTTAAAAATCAACAAATTTTAAAATAAAATCATAAAAACATTTAAAAAATTTATCCATGTTAGTAGTGATGTGTATATAAAAAGTCACTAGAGTTGTTATGTCAATGGCATTAAAATTTTAATAGCTCGATCAATTTTTCTATTCAAAAGCAAGCAATTTGATTATATTTTAAAGCTTAAGGGCCAAAATGACCTTAAAAAAATAGAATAAGGTTCAAAATGATAAAATGAGTGAACATTAAGGGCTAAATTTTTTTTATACTTTTATTTTTCGATCCTTGTTTGTTAGAAGTTAATGAATAAAAGCAAACCAACATCTTTTAAAAGCAATGCTACTAAATTATTAGTAAGTTTATGTTTTGGTCCCTCAACTTCAGAAAGTTAGAACATGGTCACTAAACTATTAAAAAGTTTTCATTTAAGTCATTGAATTATTCGAAAGTTTTTATTTAAGTTATTGGGCTATCAAGTTTTCTTTTTAAAAAGTTCGGCTAGCAAGCTCCAAGCGACGATTCAACAACAGGTACGGTGGATTACTACACATCGACAAGTAGAACATACATTAGATCTAAATAGATCTGATAGTTAGTGTCGAAAATAAAAAAAGAAAGCTGTTTAGATTTTGATTTACAAATTTTTGTCGTTCAAAGTTGTTTCATGAAAAAAAAAATTGAATTGTAGAGAATGAGGGCTTTCAATTGGTGCAGGCAATATGAATATGGCCTTCAATAGTGATTTTTAACAACTCAATGACTTAAATGAAAACTTTCGAATAGTTTAGTGATTATTTTGTAACTTTTTTTTAAGTTGAGTGACTAAAATATATACATATTAATAGTTTAGTGATCTTGGATATAGTTTACCCTACAAGATTTTACCAATCACGATGTTAGGAATCCCCTACAAAATCAATCTCCCAAAATTATTCAATAAATTAAAAAAAAAAAATCTTACATAGAAATTCTAATCTATCACAAGAAAAGTTTGACATCCTAATTTTCTAGAGATTAAATAATAAAGCTTGAAAAAGAAAAAGAATAGTTGTTATCAAATTAGGGAGTCTCACTTGAAAGTATCAAGAAATTGAACACCTTCCTTATAAAAATTTTAGAGAGTAAGAAAAATTTGAAAGAAAAGCACGAGTGTTAGAAGGAAATAAAATGATTAAATTTTTTTATTTTTAGTGGGCGAAGAGAAATTTATTTATTGTTATATAAAATATTCTTCAAAATAAATTTCAAAAAATTTTGTGAATCCTTTTTAAATTTTTGTAAAAACATATTTTTTATAACATCGTTTTCTAATATTTTGTAGGATCAATGTAAAAAAGAAAACACAAAATATTGGACATTCGACATTAGACATTGGAATTTTGAAAACTAAATATAAATTGTGTTTATTTCATTGAAAATATTTTCCTTATTTCCCGTACTCGATTCTGAAAAATAACATTGGTAAGATAACTTCGGGTCAATGGAAAAACTCATTTTTATTGTAAAGTTTAACCTTCAACTTTATTCCAACTCTTGTCATGCACTATCACCTGCCCCTTTCTCTCTTCAATGGTTATACCTCAATCTTCTGGCGAGTTCTCCTTTCTCCTTCGTTCTTCTTTACTACCTTTTTTTTTCTCTTAGTGTGGTTTTTTGCACATCTCTACTTCAGTTGAATTTCAATCCTTACTCCCCTCCCAAAAAACAGAAGAAAAAGCTATAAATATTGTTTGCAACAGCTGACCTATTCCAGGTTCAAGTTTTCCCATCTATCCTTGACAAATTAGGTATATTTTCTAATATACTTATTTCTTTTTTTGTGTGTTTTAGCTTATTTTATCTGTTAATCTATCCATTGAGATTTTGTTTAGAATTGATTTTGAAAAGTATTTTCCAAGCAATGAGCAATGTTAAACAAATAGAAAAAACCAGTGTTTTATTTTTATTTTTTGAAAAGTTAAAGACTCAATTTGGTTTTAGAAAATAAGTGTTGGAACATTTTCAATATATCTAATGTTCCAATATGTAACATCCTTAATATCGTTATATTATAAAAGTAGTATTAAGTGAGATTCGTACATAATATATTCCTTGGTAAAATAAAATAAAGAATATAAATGAAAAAAAAGAGAAGGTTGATAGATGCCAAAGAAAGTCGAATTAAAAAGTATGTCGTGATATATTAATTTAAGGTAGGGATTAAATTATACAGAAGCCAAAAGTTTTGTAACTCAAGTGTAAATATTCAAAATTTGTGAGGGAAAAGTATAAATATAAAAAAAATTGAAGGACCAATTGTGAAAATTTCCCAAGGGTGGAAAGGACTAAAGAGTAAAATAAATTGGTGAATAAGGATTAAATTGAATAAGAGGAGAAATTACAGGGACTAAACTATAATTTTTTCAAAAGTAAAGAATAGCCTAAAAGTGAATATTAAAAAATTTCAAAGGAAAAATGATCATTTCTCAAATTGAATAAATATTAGGGGTAATGATTAAGGATGAAGGTGTTGAGAAATGATTAGTTGAAATAATTTATGATTATTTTATTAGTAGATATTTTTATTAATTAATTATTGGTTAAGTGATTAGAAAATATGAAAAACAAGCCATCTTCATCTTACGCCACTCTCCATGAAAGAAATCAAGCTTTGTTTTCTTTGTAATTTTGGTCATTTCCTTGAGATTAAGAGAGAAATCCTTGAAATTTCTTTAAAATTTCTAGTAAAATCAAGTCTCCAATAATCTAGTGAACTTAGATTTCAAGAAGAAAGATTGTATGTTCATATTGGAGGGGAGAAAAAATCAAGCTAAGGCTTGAAATTAAAAAAATAAGGCAATAATATCAAAGTTTTATCATGTTTTTAAGTTTAATCTTGTTAGAAAAACAAGGAAGTGATGTTAATGTAGAGAAATCTCATGAAAAGTTTTGTGCTCTTGAAATGTTATTGAAGAGAGAGATAAAGGAAGTGATTCAAGTGATAAAGAAAAGAGAAAAACAAATCATTTAAGGTTGAAAAGAGGTAAGGACCCTTGAATTCTTTTGTTACTTAGGATTAAAATGTGAGCTTTGTGAAAGTTGTAAATTAGCAAAATAAACTGTAAAATAATTTGCTATGTGAAATAAAATATGTTAAAAGAAGACTTAATTGAAGTGAAATATGGCAATGAAATAGACAAAGTGATGATGAAATGAAATTGTAGTAAATATTGTATATTCATGATGCTAAGGGCTAAATCATGAAGTTTGTGAAATTTATGATTGAAATGAGAAATTTGAAGTGCATATAAGTTAAACATGTGAAATAATATATTATGATGAATTAATGGATTAAAGTGCTATGTGATAGTGATTACTGAATTTTGTGGTAAAAATGACTAAATTGAAAAGTATGTGAAAGTTTTACATGTTATTATTTGATAAGTAAAAATGATGTAGACAACATGAAATATAAGGTGTATTGTGAATTAATAATTTACTAACTAAAGTTATGTGATTTTTATAAATGAAATTACAATTGTTCTTTAAATCGTAGAATAATGAGGACTAAAATGAAAAAGTGCACAAGTGTAGTTAAATTGTGAAAATCGTGAAATATATATTACCATGAATAAATATCATGGACATTACTGAAATGGAAATAAAAAGCTAATGCTTTTGAAAATCTTAATGTTTGAAATTATATGTTCATGTAATGTTAACTAGTAAACTCGAATGAAAGGAATGAGAAAGTATAAGTAAATCATGATAATTGTGAAATAAAGCATTCGTGATTAATTATTGTAAATCCAGTATCGTGAAATGTCCATGTAGACAAGTGTTGAACTTCGTGGATATAGTTGGCATGCCATAGGAACCCGAGCGCTCTCTAGTTAATCGTGACATGCACTTTGGTGATACTCTAGTCTGTTATGATATTGCACTTCGATGCCTGTGTTCTCAACACTTATGTGCTTCATGTATCCTGATATGTTTCGTGTATCCATCTAGTTCAAACATGTTTAACATGGACTAAAAGTCGCGGTAAGTAAGTTTTGATAAAAAGTTATTGTTATATCCTGAAATGACAAGTATTGAATCAAAGTATTAACGAATTTTATAAATTTTGAAGTTTTTTTTTATTACGATAAATTCATGAAATATAATAGTATTTTTATTATGGAACAAACTAAGCAATGGTAAGATTTGAATTCACGAGTACTTACTAAGTTACAATTTAGCTTAACGTGTTGTTGTTTAACACGTAGGTGAAAGCTTGGATTGAAGCGCTCGTGTGAAGTAGCGACATCAACACATCTCATCATATCACCAAGGCTCGAAATAGCGTATGAAAGTAATGTTTTAGGTTTTAGATGATGGCATGTACATAGGTTTAATAATGAAGTAGCGAGTGTTTAGTTGTTTTAATATTCGAATTAATGGTGTTTTGCAATACGTCTCGAGAAACAAGAACTTCGAGGATAAAAAGCTATAATATCAAGGTCATGTCTCGAGACATATTGGATTTTGTCTTGAGATATATGCCCCTTTGTCTCGAGATAGGGTAACTTTGAAGCTAAATTTCTACAATAACATGAAACTGTCTCGAAACATTCAAGCCCTTGTCTTGAGACATACAAACCTAGAACTAAAAAATTTTAGTTGAGCCAAAAGAGACCCAAAATGAATTTGAAATAGAATTAAACTTTATTGTTAGTATATTTAAATTCTAAAGATGGTAGTATGACCTTGATAAAGGTCCAAATTATAAGTATTTGATATAGAAAACAATGTTCAGTGCTAAATGTAACATTCATTACTTGAGTTTCCGGGTAAGGAGTGTACACAATTTTTGTTATTAATCAAAAGTTATAATTATTCATAATAATGAGTTGTGTCTCTTAAATATGGATAGTTATGTCACTTAGTTTTTAATGAAGAATTATAATTATTTAAGTAATTTTTCTTGAATAGCTATGTCTATTTAAGAAATATGGTTATTCAGAAAAGACATTTATTGAAAAGTAATGCCTCTATGAAGATATATGAGAATTCTTATAAATAGGAGTGAAATTCCATTTGGATTGCAACACCCCAAATCTGGCCTAGGAGTTTAGGCCGAATTTAGAATGCTACATTAATCACCAAAGTGATCGTGAGAAAATACTATAAAACAAGTTGCTTGAAATCCCATTTTCTGAATTTGTTTATCTCAAAACAAATCAAAGTGTTTAATAGAAATAAAAGTATGAATAAAAGTTTTAAATAGTAGTTGTACCACAGTATTGAGAAAATTTACAGTTCAACCTTAAACAAGTAGCAATTTAAAACCTAAAAATAGAACCTATAATTAATTTCCGCCGCGACTGTCCGAGACCTTCGCGTACCGAGTCCAGTATCCAAAATCAAAAACTGTACCTGAAAGGGGAAAACAGAAGAGGGGGTGAGCTACTCGAGCTCAGTGAGAGATTAAACCATTTAAACTACAGAAGGGAAACCAGGAAAACTAGAAGCAGTTCTGAATAGAACATACTTACAGATTGACTAAAACAAATATAGACCATATGTATCTTTACAGTCATATGGCTCTGCCATACACAATAACGGTAATTCCCAGTAGTCACAAACTAGGCCTAAGCCCTTTTCCAGAATCAGTATCAGTTTTCAGTTGGGGCCTCAGCCCCTCTCAGTAACTATCCAGTCAGACAGTAGCAATCATATCTACAGAATCCTCTTAGGCACAAGTGCCCTACAGTCAATAAGTCAATCACATCCAAATACAAAATCACATTCAGTCAATTATATCATTCGGACATCTTTATTAAGCAGTACAGTCACATTCAATTGCACAGATACAATCAGATGCATATGAGTGCAAATGAGTTATAAAATAACCCACCCATCTAGCAAACAGACCATCTTTGTCCCCTATCACACCTCAATAGAGCTGTAAGCTCGTCTAACCAATCACTCCAAATGGGGATATAATCAACCCATCCATCCAACCCTACACTCCATATTATGTCATCCCGGGTTGCCTGGCAACGATGGACATAGCATTGTCCTCGACTCTTAGGGAATTGGGACTGCCCACGACCCTCTGGGTATTAGGGGCTATCAGTAAGCTGTATAGTGCCGTATGGAAGACCACGATATAGACATGCAGTATGAACTGCCAGATCAGATATGTTACGCAGCAAAGCTAGTGTATAAGCTGTACTGTGCAATACAGTAAATCGCGGTACAGACGTACAGTATAGCTGCCAGATCAGATAGTGGTACGTAGCGTAGCTAACATACATGTAGTACAGTGCAAGTCGGCAATCCGCTATACCATTATCAATAATGTCCACGACCCTCAGGGTATTGGGACCGCCCACAACCCTTTGGGTAATAGGGCTATCAGTCACCAGCAGATCAGCTACCAATTTCGTAAATCTCCCTTCTCTTCAAAATCTCGCCCAAAATAGTTCATGCAAATGTATGTATGCAGACAGATGCACAAAACTCAGAATACCAATTTCCAGATAGTCAATCAGAGACAGTCACTCATATTCAGCCAATCAGAATCAGAAATGTACACACTCATTACTTGAGGTCAGTATCAATTATAAAATAACCTCGCATATCAATGACACGTAGTTAGATGGTCAGATAAAAACTAGTTGCACGCACACTCACTCAGCTAACCGGGTTAAAAATCATCCATTTCACACAACCAATCACAAAAACGCATTATCCAAACTCAGATCAGAGTCGTAAACACCCTTACTAAAGTTTAGTTAAGGGTTTAAACACACAAAGTCCCTATCGCACTTAAATATGCCCTAAAATCAAAATCTGGCGAAATAGGGCCAAACGCCTGTGTGCCCCGGCCGTGTGGGACACTCCAAGCCGTATGGGGGTCCAAACACCCGTGTGTAGGGTAGCACACGTCCTTGTGACAGAGGCACATGCCTGTGTGAAGCAGGGACACAACCGTGCGAGCAGGCCATGTAACTTATTGTCCAATTTCGCCAAAATAAGATGCAGGGCAGACACGGCCGTGTGAGACCCGTGTGCCCACCAGAAACGACCGTGTGTTCCAAAATACACCCCCGTGTGGAATCCTTAATTCCCAAATCAGTCACACGGTCGTGTGACCCCAAATCTCTGAATTATTAATTCTCAAACTCACACGCTCGTGTGAATTCTAAAAAAATCTCCAAATCGGCCACACGGCCGTGTGGCACCTAATTTGGTCTGGAAACCATAATTCCCAAATCCACATGGCCATGTGCCACGGCACATGCCCGTGTGGCCATGGAAGAGGCCACGAAACCACCCCAAATTAGCCTCGAAACCACCGTTTCAGCCACCGTAACAGTCCCTAACCTTTACCCTACCAACATACATCAGAATTGGAGTATTTTACTCACTTCCAGCATTTAGAAAACCCAAAATCAAAGAGTTACACCACAAACACAAAATAGGTCGAATTGAAATTCAGAAAAACCAAAATAATGCAGAGGAAGTTCGAATCCCACACCTGTTAGTTGCAATTGGAGATGGAGGCAGAGGAGCGAAAATCCCGAATTCACAAGTCAGAACCGAAAAACCAAAAAGAAAAGGGAAGAGGGAAAGGAGAAAAGAAGAACGTGAAACTAACAGAGAGAAAAAAGAGAAAAATAAAAATAATATCAACAATAATATTTTAAGGAAAATAATAAAAATTTAAGTAGCATCAAAAGAAAAAAAAACTTAATAAAATCCAAAAATAAAACATCCTTGCACGCACAAAGACTCAGACACAAAATCTCCAACACCCCAACACTCTACTTAACCACTAGACTAGCAAGCTCATTCTTGTACAAAATTGCAAAACTAATCACATATGTACCGCCTCTTCACTGTTCCTATGCTCAAATCCCAAAACTTCTAGACCCAAAATTTAGGGCGTTACATGGATGATATACCAAAAAGTTCTTTTTATTCTTTCTCTATCTTCTACTATTCTTAGATTGTTCTACAAAGAATTATTGTTGAATTTTTTGTAAAAATTGTTTTTCTTATTATACTCTGTTAAGTGCTTAGTGGACTATTTTCCTTAGCGCAAAATGCAAATAGTCATTAGGTTTTATTAATCATCAAAGCTTATTGCTTAAAACTCATTTGCACACTAAGTATAGGAGGGGCAACTAGAACCTTAAAAGATAGTAACTTGATACATGCTTTGGAGCCTGGTCATATTTATTGGTTTTTCTGTTTGAGTAATTGTTCATGTTCTATTTTTGTGCTCAAGATTTTCCTCACCAACAATTCAAAAGTTCTATACTAACTAGGGTCATTTTTCCCATTTTCCTGAAAAATGAAAAATATTGAAGAAAATGTATTAGGTTGAAAATTTTAAAATTGATTTTTGAAAAATGAAAATAATAAAAAGTTATTTTCATTGCTTGCACTAAAAATGTTTTGTAAAATCGAAAAAATTGAAAAAGAATGAGTTTTAACTTTAAATCAATTGATCTTAGTTCAAACTTATATAAATATAAAAATATTCTCACTTTTTTAGATAATTATTAAATACTAAATCTGTTATATTGGCTTGAACACATATTGTTAGTGCTAGTTATAAAGACCAAGTAACTCCCGTTGCAACTTAGTTTGCATCTAGCATACCAATGTAACTTTCCATATTTGGTTGGAATATTCTGACCAAAACTATGGGTTTTTAATTGAAGATCCTTGGGGATATTATAGTAGCATTTTGTTGAGGAGAAAACAAGGAAGAATCAAGTCAAGGAAGGACTTTAGGAAGACTTTGAATGTGTTCAAAGTTTTCATAATTGAAGGGATATATTCTCCAAAGAAGCTTATACCAAGATGGCCTCTACCACTTTATTTCTTATTGAAGACATACTTGAAGATTATTTTTTAGGAGATAGAGATCCATATTGATTGTACTTTTCCAAGCCATTAAAGGCTTATTGAATAAGAGACTTATTATTGTTTATGGGATGCGAATGAGAGAACACTTATACTATTCAAGTTAGGATCCTATTCTAGTGCAAATTTATTGCAAGTAAATTGTTTTATTGATCAATTACTACTTATCTTTCAGGGGGAAAGACTTAGCGGGGAAATCCGGATTGAGTATAGTAGTGATGTTGCAACTTGGTGAGCGAAATAAACTTAAATCACATATTGTACTTTTTGATTTATAGTAGGTTACTCTTTGCTCAAAGCCTCACAAATGTAGGAAGTTTTCGAACTGTTTAACTAAACTTCTATGTCTATCTCTATTTTATAGTTGTTAGTAACTTCGTCTAATTGCAATTGAATGAAAACTTAAGAAACAAATTCAATGAATTCATAATCGGTATCAAAGTTAAACACTTGAACCATCTTTTTAGAGATCTTGTCATTTGCTATTAATATGGAAGAATCATTTGTAACAACCTGGTACAGTGGTGTGGGAAATTACGATTTTGGGGTTTCATTTTAGTGAACCAAGTTTGTAAATAATTAATAAAAATATTTACGGAGTTATGTTACAAATAAATTGAATTAATGATAAGTAATTTAGTTAATTTGAATATTTAATCTAGTCCAAGGACTAAATTGTAAATTCATATCGCTATAGATTTTAATTTAAAAATAGTTAAAGAGATTAAAACTGCTAATAGTCCAAAAGCCTAAGATGACATTAAAACATGCTAAATATATCTAACAATCATGAGGGTGGGTTGTGATATTACTATTATTATTTATTATAAAAAAGAAAAAGAAAATAATATGTATTAAATGGATTAAGTAGAATGAGAGAGAAGATTATCTTCTCCAACCTTCTACGCACGAAAGAAAAAAAAAGAAACATAGAAGAAATTGGGTTTTAGGGCTTCAGACTTTGGCAACTAAATTGATTAGTACAATTAGGTATTTTTATTCTAATTTCTATATTTTGTGACTGTAGGAGCTTTATCTAGGTGGCTTGTGTTTCAATGTACAAAACTGTTAATGTTTTGAAAAGTTGCCATTAATAAATTCTCTAAGCTTTTGTGTTTAATTGATAGATTTTGAGTGTAAATATGAAAAAGGACTAGATTGTTAAAGTTTCATGTTATATTTTACATTTGAGAACTTAAATGGATAACAAGAGTTGTTGTGAGATTTTGTTAGAAATCGATAATAGAGGGTCTAATATAGAAGGAAATGAAGTCGAATTATAAATCAATGCTTAGAATTGAAAGTTATGCTTGTTTCGATTTTAAAGACTAAATTGAATGAAATATAAATTTTATTTGAGATAAAAATTAATTGTGAATTTGGTTGATTATTGATGGTGTTATGTGTTCATGTTAATTCGTAGCTGTTGACGACCCGAATTCCTCAAGAGTAAAGGAAAAAAAGTTAAAGCCACTGACGAATAGCTCAAAATTTATAGTTTGTATTCTATAATTCAACATATTAAATTTTTTTCTCACCTAGTTTCACTGTTAGGTATATTAGCATAACAAAGGAAGTTACACATGAATATTTGATTAGAAATACGATATTGAGATTGATTATTGTGATAGAAGGTCAATCTAAATGAAATTGAAAGTAGTATAACTTAATGAAACAACGAAATTGGCTTAAACATGAGACAAATCATGCCATATTTTGTATGAAATGATGTTTGATTGAAGAATTGATGTTGTTGAGATCAATAAAATGAATACTTAATTTAGAACGAAATCAGATTATTGGTTGTTGTAGTAATTGTTGGGAAAAGTTGAGAATAAAAGGTATGTTATAGAATCGGGTGATAAGGAATTGCTTCAACTATAAATCAATGAGCCCTAGGCGCATTTTTCTTTGGACGTCCCAACTGTGGTTTTTCACAAGTATTACATTCGCTGAGCCGATGAGCATCGGGCACAAATTGCTTGCGTTGGACATTTCGATATAGAATTACTTCAACTATAGGTCGATGAGCACTTAGGCGCATTAACCATCAAACATTCTGACGAGTGTTGGGCACAATTATTACTTCGGATGAACTGATGAGCGCTAGGCACAATTTGTTTAGTTCGAGACGTAATGATGAGGCATTGGGTGCCGAATTACTATATTAGTGGGGTCTGTGAATTAGTTCAAATTCGAGTTATATATTAGAAAATATAGATGTTGAATAGGAAGAGTAGTTTGATTCAAATTGGTAATGCGATGCTGTAACATCCCAAATTAGGGCCTAGTCAGAACAGTAGTTTTGAGACCATAAATCCGAGATAGAAATAATTATTCTATGATTATTATGTGGTTTATGATATGAATACATGCTTGTGTGAAAATTTCATGAAGAAATTCTATGCATAATATGTCCAATTGAACTTTAGGGACCAAATTGGATAAGATGCAGAAGTTGTTTTCTAAAAGCTTTTGGCATGAAATTGCTTTAGATTATAAATAAAAGGTCCTAATTAGCAATTTGACCAATTTTTAAAAGTTTGGACAAAAATGGACATGTGTAGGAAAAATTAGAAAGAAAGGCCTTAAGGGCATTTTGGTAATTTGGTAAATAAAAGAATAAAAAGGGAAAATAAGTCAAAATTGGTGTCCATTTTCCTCCCCCATTGCAGAAAATCTCAAGGAGCCATAGCTAGGGTTTTGTTCATCTTTTCAAGCTCAATAGTAAGTGTTCCCTAATCGGTTTTTAATGTTCTTTACATTTTTGAAGTCCTCGTAGCTTGATTGACCTATTTTCACCCTTATTTTGAAGTAGGGTTTATGTATGAAAATTTACCCATGTGTGAAATGCATGTATTTTGATGATTTATGGAGGAATATGAGAGTTTGGTGTGTGATAAACATCTTTTACAAGATTATTTTTCATGAAAACCACTAAAAAGGACTAAATTGAAAAAGGGTGTAGAATAGGTGATAAAAAGATTTTGATGAAAATATGGGCTGTTATGAGTATAATGAAAATTCGGCTAGGCTTGGGTAACAAAGAAAATGTATGCATTTCATTTTACGAGCCTAGGGACTAAATTGTAAATAAGGGAAAAATTATAGGTAAAAAGGTAATTTTATCAAAGTATGAATTATGGACTGATTTGGACAATGTGATTATTAAACAAGTTAATTTGGCATTATAGATCAAGAAAAAAGTGATACAGGTCTTGATCGAGGGAAGAATAAGGTTTTCGACAAATAGGCTCGTTTATCATCATTTTGTATCGAGGTAAGTTCATGTGTAAATAATGTGATGTATTACATGTTTTAATGCTTCAATGTTATATGAACTTAAATGCTTATTGCTATCATGAATTATATGCCTTGATATTCTATGAGTACATGGTTGGTATTATAGATATCGTAAACGATATTACGAGCAAGTTCGACAGTGATGCGACAAGCAAGGAAACCCCATTTGAACCTTAGGAATAGTCTAGGACACAAGTGACATGTTACTAGGAATTAAGGAATCCAAACTCATTGAGTAGTTTGGGTTCGTGATATATATGTGACATCGTAGCTCATTGAGTGGTCTGAGTTCATGATGTAAGAGATACATGTAATTTGGTTCCGGGTACTAGTCTTATGTGTCCTACTGGTGGCTAGGTAGTCCTGAGTGGTTCGGATACCTGACAACTTGTGTGAGCAGTCCGTGTAGTTACACCTTGACCGATAGCTTATATAAGCAGGCCCGTGAGTAGCTCCTTAGTGAGTGTTACATGTTACAAGGTAGCTTTGGCTACGTATGTATATGTGGCACTTATGTGCAAGTTTTTCGTGTATCCAATAGTATTTAGAGTGTTAAATGGGTAATACAATGGATGAGGTGATGAAAGTCCCAATGAAGGCATATTAAATAATGTATGATAATATGATATATTACGAGTAAGTACATGAATGTACGCTAAACTATCGAGCAATGCCTTGATAAAGGATGAATTGTGATGAGAAAGTGTATATATATGAACCCTTGATAAATAAGTCAAAATACTTGAATGATGAGTGATCTTTATGGCTATGTTATTATATCTTTGGATGATAATTGTTTACTATCATTGCATATTATTTGCATGTGGGCTTACTAAGCTTTAATGCTTACCCCTTTTCCTTTTCCATCCTTTGTAGTTCCATAAAGCTAGCTCGGGGATCGGAAGCTATTAGAGTATTTGATCACACTATCAAAAGAATATTGGGTATAGTGAATTTGATAACTTGAGTATGGCATGTATAAGGGACTTGGTTATTTTGTGATATGTGTCATGCAAAGTTGGCCAAGTTGTAAAGGCCTCTAATATTGATGATTCATTTTGTAATGGCCATGTGATATGGCTTATATTTGATCATTGGGTTGTAATCTAATTACCCATGCATGCATGTGCTAATGCCTTGATGATGTGATATGTTGTTGCTTGGTGAATGAATGATGAGGTGTGGAATAGATGCTAGGAGATAAGAAATGACTTAATGACTTAAGAGAATCATGGTCATGGATATGTATTATGGAATTTGGATAATAAAATTGGTTATGCATGAAATTGGTGTGGAATGGTTCTAAATGGTGTGACTAATTGAATATGCATTAGGATGATACTTTGAAGGCATGAAAATGCCATGGAATTGGATATTAAGTGTTTAAATATGCAAGGTTGCATGTTATGAAACAAGTTTGAGTGTAGGGATGATTGAGGGTGACAATTGGCTTGAAAGATAGCCTCTAAATGGTCCACACGGATAGACATACGGGCATGTGTCTAGGCCGTGTGTGACACACGGTTTGCCCCACGGGCGTGTTGTATAGCAGTGTGTCCCTTGCACCTTAATTTTACAAGTCAGTATGTCTAGTAGTAAACACACGGGTTAAGACACGGGCATGTGTCTTGGCCGTGTAAGAGACACGACCTACCCATACGGGCGTGTACTCTGGCCATGTGAAGTCTGCACCATTTTATGAAAAATTCATTTATTTCTAATGTATCACACGGCCTAGACACACGAGCGTGTGATACAGCCGTGTGACCTTATTTCGATGATGATGTCATAGTCAGAGAGTTACATAGGTTAAGGACACGAGTGTGTGACTCTCCAAAACAAGAAAATTGCTAAGTTGCCCAAAGTTTTTCAAAAGTTCTCAGTTTAGTCCCTAACTATTTTCAATGCATGTTTAGGGTCTCGAAGACCCGTGTAAGGGACATTATACAAGTGTTTGAATGATTTTTAATATGAATGAAATTTTGTAGCTCGATTTTTACATATTGTGTATGATTAAGTCCGGTAATATCTCGTACCCTGTTCCGGTGTCAGACACATATAAGGGGTGTTACAAATGCAATAAGATGAAATGAGACAAAATCGAATAAGGTCGCATACATCGTTAGTATAAAGTGTTAATAAGTTTGTTAAAATTGATTGGTTAATTGAAATATCGCATTTCGTTTATTTGGGATACATGTGTATATTAATGTATTGGATAAACCTTGATATGGATACACTTGAATTGGTCTAAGGAGTAAATGAATCAATTGTGTCCAATCATCTAAATTTCATGCTATATTGAGTGATTATAGTAATACCATTGGAATTATTACACATTGAATGGTCTTGTTTTCATATACAAGCTAGGTGTATTTTGAGATCTTGTACTCAGAGTCGTCAGCATCCAACTGACAGATCTTGGACTCAACAAAGTTCGTATTTGTTTTGTTTTAAGTTGGCATGTACTTGGTTTTTAATTGTCATTTGCCTATAGTTATGTATGTGTGACATGAAAGATGTAACTTTTGGTTGCGATAATTATAATGTTATTAGTCAATTAAATGGTTTTTGTGTGATGTGTTTAGTTTGTGTTATGTTTTGAAATATAAAAGTACTTAGAATTGATTTGGCAGATGATTTGAATATGGATATATTGGGAAATCTGAATTTTGCAACAGGCTTTTACATAAAATAAGCAAAAATGCTGTCGAAATTTTTAATAAAATAATTTTACCATTACGCTTCCATTTCGATAAAGTGAGATAGAAAAAAAGTTTACTTCGGAAATAGAATATGTCATTTTATATTCAGATCCACTAACTCGATCAAATATAGGTGTCACATCATTAGTCTCAAGACCTCTATTTATTGGATGGCACTAATTATGCCTATTAGTAGGGAAACAACAACAAGTGATGTAATTGGTGTGAAGGCCCTTAAACATAAGCAAATTGGACCAAAGATGAAAAAAACTAACTAATACAAACTCCAAGGCATTTAGTGAAATATTTTGTGGAGTTGAATTGTAAGAGTTCATGCATATTTCCAAGTGCATTACTGCAAAAGAAGATTTGGTTATTCTTGAAACTGCTCATGAAGGAACAAATATTGTGAAGTAGTCCAATCTTTAGATGTTAACTACAAGGTTTAAAACTGTAACGTCCCAAAAATTTGAGTGTTGTTTGTAAAGTTTTGAAATAATTTAGTCTTTGTATTTGTGGCTAAGTGCTCTGTTTGTATGTTAGATGTTAGGGGTTGAAACCTCACTTTTGGAAATTTTCTTATTTTGTTTGACTTGACCCTTAGCATTGGACGTTTGACTTAAGTCTATTTCTGCGTTAATTTGTGTCAAGAATGAGCTTGCTAGTTCGATGGTTAAGCTTCTGTATTGTGTTCGAATCTCTGTGTATGCGTTAAGGAAATATTTTTATGCTACTTGGTAAAAGCCTCTTAGTTTTTGGTTGTTTTAAAAACCTTTCTTTAACGTTTTTCTCTTTCTTTTTCTTCTTTTGTTGTTTTCTATTTTCTTTTTGCTTTCTTTTGTAAGCTGTTACCGGGTTTAATTGAGAATTTTGCATTGTTCGCTACATCGTTTGAAAGGTTATTGCGTAAGTTCTATCGTTATTCTCTTTTTTCTTCACGAAATTTCATTGTTGTTCTTCGAAGTTAGGAATTACTGTTGTTTGTTTGAATTTTTGTTAATTGTGCGATTGGTGTTTTGTTAAGCGAAAGTCTTACAGGAAACGTTCCTCAAGTAGTCTAAGTTCAGGTAATTGTTGTTGATTCATTGGTAAGTGTTAGTTTGCTTTGGGGGGTTTGCGTTGAAGTTTTTGACATGTTGGGTTGATTGTTGTTCTTGTGCGAATTGTTTCGTTTAAGTCGTTGATTGAACCTCTTGTAACAGCCCGTTTTTAGTCAAATCAGAACAGTGATTTCAGGACCACAAATTTGAAGTCAAAATAATTATTTTATTATTATTTTAATGTTTACAAAAGGATAGTATGATTGTGTGAAATTTTTGTTAAGAAATTTTATCATTTGAATGCTCAATACGGTAAAAAGGACTAAATCACGTAAAGTGCAAAACTGATGTTCTAATAGCTAAAGGTATTAAATAGCTATAGAACCTTAAACTAAGAGTCCTTAAGTGGTGATTAGACCATTTCAAGTGTGATTGGATAATTATAGGCATATATTAAGTGATTTTAATGTTTTTAAACAAAGTTAATATAGTGATTTGTAAATAACTTAATTAAAATAATTGAAAACATAATGTATCATCATCTTTTCTTCATTTCCACCTAAAATACAAAGAAAGAAGGAGCCATGAAGCTTTTTAAGGTTCGTTTACTTAGTAGCTCAATTGGTAAGTGATTTTGACTCGATTTTTAATTATTTCTATGTTTTTGAGATTGTTGCAACTAGGTCTAGCTAGCCTAGGAACTATTTTGCAAAACTGTTAAAGATTTAGGATTCTTCCATTGATGAATAAGCACGTATTTTAATGATTGATGATAGATTATAAATGTTTGATGATAGTTATACAAGTTTTGTAAAGTGATTTTTGAGAAAAATGTCAAATAAGGATTTAATTGAGAAATATGAAAAGTTTGCGGGTAAATTGTGAAATAAATGAAAAATATGGGCTGATATGTGTACTAGGAAAATTCGGCTAGCATGGTTTGGTATTAAATTGCATGAATTTGTGTTTTTTTTGAAATAATGACTAAATTGTAAAAGTTGTGAAATACTTGGGGCAAAAAAATAAATGTACTTTAATGAGTGTTTTGGATTAAATTGAATAGAAAGATTATTAAATAAGCTAAATTTGATTACATATAGATCGAGAAAAGAAAAATTCAGATCTAGATCGGGGAAAAACAAAGTACTCGACTAATCGACCTATTTCAACGTTTTTGTGAATTGAGGTAAGTTTGTATGACAAATAAGCTTAATATTACATGTGTTTATATGCTTAAATATTATAATTGTGTTATTAAGACACTGCGAAATCTATTGACAATGCATTGACACAGTGAGAATCCTTGTTGAACCTTAGGAATAGATAGGATACTAGTGACATGTCATTAGGGGTTATTGTGATTATATGATCTAGGTGCTGATCCTGTACGTCCTACCGGTGGCTGCGTATACCGACATGTGTTGCTGTTACTTGATAGCTTGTGTGAGCAGCACCATGTAGCTACGTCTTGACTAACAGCTTGTGTGAGTAGGACCGTTGATAGCTCAAGAGTGAGCATATATGTGATATGAGATTGAGATAGCTTTGGCTATGTTTGTGGCACTTCAGTGCGAGATTCTTGAGTATTCGATATTATTCTGAATGGTTCAATGGGAAAAGATGATGATTCGAAGATGTAAGCAATGATACGGATAAGTTCAGGTACTTGGAATAAGTTTGGCAAGTAAGTGATAATTGATAAGTTCATGTGAAAAATAAGTGAAAGTTGATGAATTTATACATGATACATAGACTTATGGCAATGTAAAAGTTATTGAATTGAATGTATTATTTATATCTACTTATGTTCTTTAAATTGTGAATGAATTGGAAAATTAAATTTATTAATCATATGAGCTTACTAAGATATAAAACTTACTCTATTTATTTTTTTGTGTTTTATAGTGATTTCAAAGCTAGCTGGGATTCAGAAATCGTCAGATATTTCATCACACTATCAATTTATCATTTTGGTACTTTTGAATCTATGTTTTTGGAATATATGGCCTGTATAGGAACTTTGGCCATTTTGGTATATAAGTTGGTGGTGAATTTAGCCATTTGAATAGGCTTGTAAATGTTTATGTTTTGGTTTGTATATATAGCCATGAAAGTTGGCTTAATTTGGTTGGTTTGGTTGTGTATATATATATGTGTGCATATGACTTATATTATGTGATTAAGGTTGGCTTTGTGATGCTTATTGATAGTAGGTTTTGTGGTTGTCAAATGGTTGATATTAGATAAGATATATGCTTGTGAATTTGAGCATAATGATCCATGTTTGGAAATGTTTACTTAGTTGAATTGTATATGTGAATTTGGTATAATGTAATGACCCATTTTGTGACTTGTGGATATTATGGATAATGGAATTGAGTTGGCATGATTTAGGCTTGATTTAGTTGGTTTGAATGCTTATATATGCTATGTTTTGGTGCAAATTGGCTTGATGTAGGTACATGTAATTTGGGTGGCAAAATGGCTTGGTAAATAGCCTATTTTTGTCCACACGGGTAGAGACACGGGTGTGTGTCTCAACTGTGTGTGATACACGGTCAGGTTACACAGCCGTATGTCCCCTGGTGTTGAATTAAAAATCAAGTCAGTATGCTCCACACGGCCTCACACACTGGCGTATGACTTGGCCGTGTAGCATAAGTCACTATACCCTACAGGATTGGCACGGCCTACTACACGGCCTGGTACACGGGCGTGTGTGGCTATTTTTAGGGCACACGGGCTAGCCACACGGGCGTGTGTGTTGGCCGTGTAACCCAAGTCAGAGAGTTACACAGGGTCAGACACGGGCTGGGACATGACCATGCGATTCTATTTCGAATATCCACACGGCCTATGACATGGGTGTGTCTTTAGCCGAGTGAGACACATGGCCGAGCCACATGGGTGTGTTTCCCTTATTTTTGGGAAAATTTTCTATGTGTTTCAAAAGTTTCTAAAGTTACCAGTTTAGTCCCGAACCACCCCGAATGCATGTTTTGGGCCTCGTAGGCTCGTATTAGGGACAATGTGATTGAGTTTGAATGATGAATGCATGAGATTTAAAAATGTATGTGAGATGAATGTTTAATTGTTTTATAAGTCCAATAATGCTCCGTTACCCTATTCCGGCGTTGAATATGGGTGAGGGGTGTTACACCTCAGGTTGTCAGTTTTTAGGCTTTGGAATCACTCTTGTTTCTTTTGCGTTGAATTCATATCAGTGTGTAACAAAAAACTAATTTTCTGTGAATTGCGAACGTTGAAAAAACATAGCTTTCGATGCCACACGGCCGTGTGGTAGGTCATGTGTCAGGCCGTGTAACTCGCTGTTTTCAAGTTTGAGGCACATGGGCTAGGGGCACAGATGTGTGTCTAGGCTGTGTAACTCATTGTTTTGGATTTAGGGTCACACAGGCTAGGGACAAGAGCGTATGGCCAGGTCATGTAACTTACTGTTTTGGATTTAGGGTGACATGGGCCAGAGAAACAGGCGTGTGTTTAGGTCGTGTGAGGGGTTCTGAGTCACACGGGCATGTGCTTAGCCGTGTGCCAAACTGTGTAACTCACTGTTTTGAGCCACATGACCATGTGCTGGGCTGTGTGTACCACACGAGCTAGCCGCCCAGGCTGTGTGAATCCACACGGACGTGTGGCCTAAAAATAAAAAATTTCTCCTAGGGCCATAATCGTCATACGGATCAAACGTAGGCCTACCGTAGGGTCTGTATGATCTTTATTAGACATTGAAACTGTTATCTGACAATCTGTCACTGAGTAATCTATTATTCTGATATATATACATTTGTTACGAGATCTAATAAATTAGTGTGATTGCATTACATGATCATGGTTTGTAATTGTATTATTGTATACTTGTATCTGATATCAGTTAATTCTGCACTTGCATCGGGATATGGGACTGTATGAAGAAGGAAGTGAGGACAGTTTAATAATATGCCAAATCCAGTGGCTAAGCCACATACATTTTTAATTCTGGCGAATTATCTCATTCTGATCTGGCATTTATGTTGCAATTATTCTGAACGTGACATGCAGTCACTATAAGATGTGTAGGGATAAATGGGTACTTGATACCCCATATGATGTGTAGGAATGGACGAAAATGGTGTGTAGCAATTAGGGGTAGGGATTTGAATTTGTATCTGAACTATTTTGCCATTGTATCTAATATCTTCTGTTTCTGTATCTATTTTGAGAATTGACTGACTAAAGACCAACTGAAATCACAGCTGTTATATTACTATTTTATTTAGAATATAAGTTACACACTAAGTAAAAACTCATTTAGTCTGTTTGGATTACAGGTAACCCACAGGCTTAGGCGGGTCGACGTGGCAAGAGCTCGGTCAATTCCCCATAGTTATATTACCTTTTTTATTATTATTATAAACTTATACTATTGTGTGTCATTTTGGATTACGCCTTGAAGGTTTGAATTTCTATGTTGATTTAACTAATTACATGATTTTTTTACTGTTGATTCTAGTAGAAAAAGGTTGGTTTATTCTAATATGAATTGATGTAGCCTCTAGGCTTGGTCTAAACTTCTAGGCTAGGTAAGGGGTGTTACAAAAACTCTAAAGATGCAAGACAATGATACCATGTTTTAGTTCTACACAAAGCTGTATGACATCAAAAATTAGGATTTTGTTCTTGGTGAAGAATACTCAAAATCGAAGCTAGTAAAAAAAGTGCTTCAATCTTTGCTTGAAAAATTCGTAATCACGGTGATTACTATTGAGGAGGCAAAGGAAATTGATAGCAAAGATAGATGAATTTGTTGGTTCATTACAAACATTTGCGATAAATCTCAATGAGACAAGAAATAGCAAAGTCAAGGTTGAAAACAACATTGCATTGCAAATTACAACCGAGTTGCAATTGAGGGTAAAAAAAGGGTGATATTGGTTTGTTTTGATTAGATTTTTGGATATTTTAAATTGTCCATCATAATCCAGTTCAGTTCAATTCTCGATTTTTCCATATTATTTTTTTGGACTTTAGACTTATTTTGACAAATTAGCTTTGTTTTATAGCTTTTGAATATTATTTGACAAAATTTCAAAGATTTTTCATAATTATTTCTAAAAACAATCATTTTTAAGAACATTTAAGTTATTTTCACTATTTTAAATATAAAATTTTTATTTTTATATCATAAATAATTACAAATCTAATAAAAATAGAACTAAATTCGATTTCAAATAACGGGGATTTTTTAACTTACATTCCATAAATCGTTCAAACACCTTAATTGGGGTCAATTTTTAATTTTTTTTTCCTCATCCCTCAGTGAAATTACCGTTTGGTACTTAATTCGGATAAAAAAGGATAGAAACTAAATATTGAAACTAAAATTACGTAACAAATGGCTTAATCACTCGTTTTTAAACCAACAAGAAATTGTTTGTATGATAAAATCAACTGAACACAACAATGAATCTACAACACCTACACCTAGTGTAATAGAAAACATAGGGGAAATGGTAATAACAGTTTAACAACATGTAAAACAAACTAGAACCGAAAAAATAAAAGGGGAAAGGAGAAGTAGGTCAAGAAGCTAAAAATGAAAACTTAACTATTTTATTTCTGTAATTGATGCTAATATGGAGGATAAAATATATATGGGAAATTGTTTGATTCAATGAAGTTTTTTAGATTCTATAAACAAAATAATGGTTTGACAAGTATATTGTAGGATGTAGTAAAAATAAAAATTTAATTATATAAATAAATGTGACACTTGTCACACTTTAAGCCTGCAAGTGGAGTTTTTTAGACTCTATTAATGGTGTATCAAATAATTAACATATACATATAATAAAATATTTTTAAAGAAAAAGAAAATATATAACATCTTTTAAGTTATCTTTCACAACTCAAGAAGAGGACGGAGATAATGAACAATTGATGAGTCACTTAACTAACTAAAATCACGACAAAGGCAAGCGCACCTATCAAATAGTAGTATAACTATGGTGAGCCGGGAATATCGTATCCACGAGGACTAAAAGTACTAGTAATTACTATTTTTTTATTATTTAGTCGATAAATTGAATGAATTATTTTTAATCTAAAATTAACTAAACTAATTACTAAGAACGCAATAAAGAGCGAATTGGGAAAATATTTGAAGAAAACCAATGAGATAGACAATACCCAGGAAAGAATCCACCTAGACTTCACTTATTATTCTAAATCTAAATTAAACGATTTATTCACTTGTGCCTTAATCCGTACAAATCCCTAAATTATGTTAATATCTCTTTCGAGAGTAAGAACAACTGACTCTAGGTTGATTAATCGAAATCTCTTTCTAATTAAAACCCCTATTGTTGTATTAACTCGATCTTTGGATTCCCCTATTAGATTTGACTCTAATCCGGTAGATTTATGTCATCCTATTTCTAGAATTGCATCCAACTCCACTCAATTATTTCAGATCTACTCTTAAACAGAGACTTTTGCTCTACTAAAATAAGCACATCATACTTGAATTAATATCCTGAAAATATTAAAGCAAGAAATAAGCATACATAATTGAGAACAAGAATCAAATATTTATCAGGTAATTCAGAAAATCAAATAATAAGATCCATCATATGTTTCATCTTTCCTAGGTATCTAGGGAATTTAGTTCATAATCTGGGATGGAAACATCTTAAAATTAGAATAACAAGACATAAGAAACCCAATAAAACTTCGAAGGAAATTTGAATAGAAATCTTCAATCTTGAAGGAGATCTGTTTCTGAGTTGATTATGACGGTGTTTTTCGAGTAATTTCTTCATTCTACTCTGTTTCCCCCTTTAGTCCTCTTATAATATGTATTTATAAACTTTAGAATGCTTAGAAGCCCTAAAAATTGGGTTTTTCCGTGCAAAAGAGAAGCAAGGTTTGAAATCGACACGAGCTGGTACATAGGCATGTGGCCAGATCGTGTGGCTCACACGGGTGTGTGCCCAGCCCGTGTGGTTCCTGAAAACAACTCTTTTTGTTTGATTTTGGCTTGTTTTTCGTTCCTTTCACTTCCCTATGCTCACCTAAGTATATAAACATAAATTTAAAGGATTAGGAACATCAAATTCAATAATTCACATAATAAATCATCCAAAAGCATGCCAAGCATGGGATTAAAACATGTTACTTTTATGGTTTATCAACAATCTTATAAATCCCTAATTTTCTAGATAGTTATTAATAAAATAAAAATTAGTAATGATGTTGAACCTCATGTGATGATCTGATGGTCAACAGTGTTCACCGCCCCAAGTGTGGCCTAGGTTCTAGTTGCGTTAGTTGCGTTTACACCAAACAATTCAAGAGAGAAAACCAAAGAAGCAAGTAAAATCTCGGAAATTTGTACAATTAATATTTTGACAGCAAATGATTTGATATGCAAATCTATTTCCCACGATGGAACCAATTCTATTCGGGTTCTACACATACTAGTGTCACGGGCTTAGATTTTTCTCACGTAATCCATGTGGCCTTTGTACGCCCCAAAACCCAGCCTAGAAGTTTAGACCAAATCTTGGAGGTTACATTGGCCACCAAAAGTGGCGGAAACAAAAACTTTAATTTAAACCAAGAAAACCTTTTTGTTCATTATGTTTGAAACAATATTAAAGCAGCGTCAAACATTCATAAATAAATCCACAGTTTCTAAAGTTCAGTCTACAGTTTGTATAATCGTCTTACAAATTGACTTAAAGTTTACCATATAAAACTTATGAGGTTCTACTTAAACCGAATCAAACTATATCTGTTTAAGACATCCAGTATGCCGAGTCCAGCTATAAGACACGAAAATTACCTGAAAGGAAAGACACTATAGAAATGAGCTACGCAAGCTCAGTGTGAATCCGAAACATAAACAGATGTCAAAAGCCGAAGTGACACAATAATTGCTTCAGACACACATATGTATAAAAATATCACTTACGAAAATCTCAATCGATATGTCAAATACATTATCGAACCACAAAAATGATGATCCAGTCATACGCAATAATCAAAACATATCACATGACATTAACTATATTGTCCATAACCAAAAGGTCACACAAACAGACAGAATGTTCTGACAAGCAGACGCATATTCAGATGCGAACGGATACACAATTCAAAATCCCACCCCGCCAACCAAACACCACATAAAGGCTATGGTAGGCCCGTCCACCAAGCACACCTCATAGAACCATAATAGGTTCATCCACCCTATACACCACAACGTGAAACTATGCCACTTGAGTAACTATATACAGCTAAGCTGATATACGTATAGGATAGTACAACAATTCGCTGTACAAAAGTATCGTAGTTAAAACTACTAAGTCTGTCTTCCTTCTCTTCATAGCTAGATCCAAAAATTTTCATGCTATGCAACAATGCACATATTATATAGACAATATACAGAAACAAACATTAACATCTCCAGTTGAACATATTCAGATTTGATCACACTTCTATTCTAATATTCAGTTACGACAACAATAATAAACTCATACTTTTTTATCACATAAACGAGCAATAAAATTAAAGCCCATAAACACACATATATACACGAACCAAACTAAACCAAGTCCCAAACACACGTATCGAGGCTTGGCTAAGGGTTGGATTACACAGAAACATAAAACAGATAGTTTATGACTCAAAATAAAAATTCTACGAAATAGGGCCATATGGCCGTGTGCCTCAGCCGTATGGAATTGCCCAGGCCGTGTGGGGTCTACACGTCTATGTGAAGGCCACACACGCCCGTGTGGAGGGGACACACACTCGTGTGAGCAGCCTATGTAATTCACTGTCCAAAAATGCCAAACATAAAGAGTAGAGGAGACACGGCCGTGCGAAGATCTGACACGCCAATGTGGTCAGGCTGTGTGGCACCAAAACTTGCCCAAAAACCATAATTCCCAATTTCACACGGCCGTTTAAGCCACCCATGTGGGGCACACGCCCGTGTGGCCACCCGTGTGGTCACGAAACCACACCGAAACAACCTAAAATTTGTGTTTTTGACAACAAAATGATCCCTATCCCTTGGAAATCCGGAAACATATTGAACTATGTAGAATATCATGCAATCCCTCAATAACTCAACACTTAAAATCAACAGTTTCAGAAACACACCTTAAATCGAAATTGCAACAACAAGGCTTAACTGTTTCTCCTCCACAAGACTATTCTGACTCATATCTGATAACACGAAACACGCAAGAGCAATCTCGTTTAACGGAACGATAAATAAAAATTGTGTAAAACAGAAGAAGTAAGAACAAACAAAATTGAAATTGAAAGGAATAGAAAAAGAGGAACTATAGGGAAGAAAATGAATAAAAATAAAAATGAAGAATGTAAACTTATTTTCTATTTTAAAGTTAACTTCCCCTTTTAAAAGAAAATAAAATAACATAAAAACAAATAAATATTAAAAACACTCATAGGGATTCGAACACGAGACTTAGAGATACACTAACACACAACTAACCACCAGACCAGCAGACCCATTGTAACATTAAAACGTGAAACTAAAGCCAAGCATTCAACCCATTCACTGACCATAACTACAAATATCAAAACTTCTAACCCCAGATTTCGGGATGTTATAGCCTGAGGCAGTTTCTTCAATCTAAAATTTCCTAAGTCAGCCTAACTCCCAACAATAGAGGATTCAACAGAATTCCTCTAAGGCACCCACAAAGAACAAGTGAAAGTTTTGAGTGAATGCTCTTAAAATTCTATTACTCACTGAATGAAATACAATGGGGGGAAGAGGCCTCTATTTATAGTTGAGCCTCCCCAAAATCAACGGTAAAGATCAAAGTTGTAACACCCCTAACCCGTAGCCGTCGCCGTCGCCAGACTAGGGTTAAGAGGTATTACTGAATGAATCGAAACATTATATAGTCAAATCATAGTCATCATTCAAAAAACATAGTATAACAGCCAAACATCTCCATATGTCTCATATATCTCATTTGATCGTAATTCAATTACATATATCATATGTCCACAAATATACATATACTTACCTTTCAATCTCAAACATAATATACATTTCAAACGTACCTGAATTGGATACACATTCATGTATTCATTTGTTTCTCGGAATACTCGTTGAACCGTACGAAATCAAATAAGATACGCGGATAACTCAGAAAGCTCGTACAATGCCAATGTCCCAGACGTGGTCTTACATGCAAACCAATATCTATGCCACTGTCTCAGACAGGGTCTTACACGAAATCAAATACGATGTCGATGTCCTAGACATGGCCTTACACGTAAATCTCAAATCGATGACTACGTCCCAGACGTAGTCTTACACGAAATCACATATCGAAAATCCTATGTCATGACATGTATCCTAACTATTCCTATAGTTCGTACGGGACTTTTCAGACGTTGCCACATTATCAAAACTTTCTCAGATTTCTTATATTCTACTCAAATATCCATTCATCAAAATTCATTAACATATGAGCAATAATAGTTCAATTCAAACACATTTATTTGTATATCAACTTACCTCGTACGGAAATGAACGGAAACGAATGGATATTCAACGACTTTTGACTTTTCTAGATCTAATTCTGTTTTTTTTGTTCTTAATCTAAACAAATTCAAATTTGACTTATTCAATTTTACATTCATTCAAATCAATCCATATACACATATTTAGGGTATTTTACAAATTAGCCCTCACATTTTTATATTTTAACACTTTAGTCCTTAATTCATAAAATCACAAAATATGCATAATTTCCTTGCACACATGTCTAGCCAAATTTTCCTTTAGCTCATATAAGCCCACATATTTCATTTATTTCACATTTTAGCCCCTCAATTTCTCATTTTCGCAATTTATCCCAACATACTCAAATTTATCAAAATTCAAAGACAAAACATATTAACCCAACACATATCTTTCATTTTCCATCAACTAACATCACAAAGCTCACCATTTTATCAATGGCATAATTCAAATTGGTAATCAAATTTAGAAATTGAGACATGGGCTTGATAGATTACTAAGCAACAATCAGAAAAACGTAAAAATTATCAAAAACAGATCAAAACACATACCTAAATTCAAGTTCAAAGTGCTGAAACCCTAAAACAAGAATATGGCTTCTTCTTTCTTTGTAAATTCAGCAAAATGGTGTAAGATGACAACCAAAATCCATTTTGTTTTATTTAATCAACATTATTAATTAATTTACAATTTTAACCTTTTTCTAAAACATTATAATTCATCCATATCCCGCTAACCATGGTCAAATTACATAATAAGGACCTAAAAAATAATAAATCATAACAAGTAGGCACTTTTAACAAATAGCAAGCCACTTTTGTATTTTATGCGATTAAGTCCTTTCATCAAATTGGGCACACAAACAATAAAATTTTCACACGAAATTTTCATAGATGTCAATTCACACATTATAAGCAAGGAAAATAATATTAAAATATTTTTCTGACTCGAATTTGTGGTCCCGAAACTACTATTCTAACTAGGGTCTAAGCTAGGCTATTACAACTCTCCCCCCTTAGGGATTTTCATCCCCGAAAATCTTACCATTAAACAGATTCAGATATTGCTGTCTTATAGTATCTTCGGGCTCCCACGTAGCCTCTTCAACACCTTTTCGATGCCACATTACTTTTATTAACAGAAATTTCTTATTTCTCAATTCTTTAATCTCGCGAGCCAAGATACGGATCGGTTCTTCTTCATAGATCATATCGAGTAGAATTTCAATCTCAGACAAAGAAATCACATGCAGAGTATCAGATCTATATCGTTGAAGCATCGATACATGAAATACATTATGAATCTTTTCTAGCTCAGGTGGTAATAATAATCTATGTGCAACTGGCCTAATAATCTGAAATTGAACGATGAACCTCGGACTCAATTTGCCTTTTCTACCGAATCTGAGTACTTTCTTCCACGGAGATACTTTCAAAAACACTTTATCCCCGATTTCAAACTCAATATCTTTTCGTTTCAATTCTGCGTAAGATTTCTGATGATCTGGCGCTGCTTTCAGACTATCGCGAATCACTTTCACTTTCTGTTCAGTCTCTTTAATCAAATCAACTCCGTGAATCTTATTCTCTTTAAGCTCTGACCAATTCAATGATGTACAACATTTTTTTCCGTATAAGGCTTCGTATGGTGCCATTCTAATGCTCGATTGAAAATAATTATTATACGCAAATTCAATCAATGCCAGATATTGTTCCCACGTACCTTCAAACTCAAGAATGCAACATCTCAACATATTCTCAAGAATCTGAATAATTCGCTCGACCATCCGTTTACGGGTGAAAAGCAGTACTGAAGTGCAATTTCGTACCTAAAGCATTTAGCAGTTTCTTCCAAAACCTCAGAGCGAATCTTGGATCTCTATCTGACACAATAGACAATGGCACCCCGTGTAATCTCACATTATCAGAAATATATAACTTAGCTAATTTATCAAGCGAGTAGTCAGATCGTACCGGAATAAAATGAGTTGATTTTGTCAATCGATTAACCACAACCCAAATCGCATCTTTCTTTCTCGGAGATAGGGGCAAACCCGAAACAAAATCCATCGTTATTTTATCCTATTTCCACTCCAGAATCATAATCGGTTGTAACAAACCAGATGGCACCTGATGTTCAGCTTTAACTTGCTGACAAATCAAACATTTTGAAACAAAGTCAGAAATATCTCTTTTCATTCCAGGCACTAGTATAGCTGTTTCAAATCATTATACATTTTTGTACTCCCCAGATGAACAGATAAATGACTATTATGAGCTTTGCTCAAAATCATCTAAATTAACTCTGGATTTCTCGGAATACAAATTCTATCTTAGAATCTCAAACAATCATCATTATCAACTTGAAATTCTGAATCAGGGTTCAAAAACACATTGAGCTTATTTTGCTATAATCTCATTATCAACCATCTGAGCTACACGAATCTGTTGAATAAATAACGATCTCGCTTTCAATTTAGCTAAAAACGAACCATCATCAGACAGAACCAAATAAGTACTCGTTGCATACAAAGCAAACAAAGATTTCCTGCTTCAAGCATCAGCAACAACATTTGCTTTTCACAGATGATAATATATAACAAGCTCGTAGTCTTTTAGCAATTCTAGCCATCTTTTCTGTCGTAAATTCAAGTATTTCTGAGTCATCAGATTTTTCAGGCTTTTATGATCTGAAAACACGTGACATTTTTCACCAAACAGATAGTGACGCCAAATCTTCAAAGCAAACACAATCGTAGCTAACTCAAGGTCGTGCGTCGGATAATTCTTTTCATGTGGCTTTAACTGTCTCGAGGTATAAGCTATGACTTTTCCTTCTTGCATCAAAACACAGCCTAGACGGTTCAATGAAGCATCACTATAAATGACAAATTCTTTACCTGATTCTGGCTGTACTAACACTTGAGCATTAGTCAATAAGGTTTTCAACTGATCAAAATTTTTTTGACACTTTTCAGACCATTCAAATTTCACATCTTTCTGAAGCAATTTCGTCAACGGAGTCGTGATCATAGAAAAGCCTTTTACGAACCGTCGTTAATAACCAGAAAGTCCCAGAAAACTGGGACTTCAGAAACATTTCTCAGAGGCTTCCAATCCAAGATAGCTAAAATTTTGTTCTGATCAACTCGGATACCTGACGCTGATGCAATATGTCCCAGAAAACTAACTTCACCCAACTAGAATTCACATTTACTGAACTTTGCAAATAACTGTTTATCACACAAAGTCTATAGCACTATTCTCAAATGCTCAGGATGCTCAGATTCATTAAGGAATATATCAAGATGTCATGAATGAATACGAAAACAAATCGATCTAAATACGATCTGAAAATTTTGTTCATCAAATCCATAAAAATAGTAGGTGCATTCGTTAATCTTAAAGGCATAACTAAAAATTCATAATATTCGTACCTCGTTCGAAAAATAGTTTTCGAAATGTTTGAATCGTTTACTCTAAATTGATAATAACCCGATCTCAAATTTATCTTTGAAAACACGGTAGCTTCTTTCAACTGATCAAACAAATAATCAATTCTAGCCAGAGGATATTTGTTCTTGATAGTCACTTTGTTCAATTGACGATAATCAATGCACATTCTTATCGTGCCGTCTTTCTTTTTCACAAACAGAATAGGAGCACCCCAAGGTGAGAAACTCGGTCTTCTGAATCCTCTATCAGTCAACTCCGGCAACTAAGACTTTAATTCTTTTAACTCGGTCGGAGCCATTCTATACCGAGCTATTGAAATCGGAGTAGTCCCTGACACTAATTCAATGCCAAACTCAGCCTTTCGGATCGGTGGTAAACTCGATAACTCATCAGGAAACACATCAAGGAATTCACAGACAACAGGCACTGATTCAATTTTCTTTTCTATCACTTTCGAATCAATCACATAGGCAAAGTAGGCTTCACAACCCTTTTTCACATATTTCTGTGCTAACATTGAAGAAATCACTGCCGACAAACCATTTAGATCCTTAGACTCAGTCCGAATAATCTCATCATTCTGACATCTCAAATCGATCGTCTTTCTTTTGTAGTTCACAATGGCATCATGCAATGTTAGCCAATCTATACCCAGAATTATATCGAACTCGTCGAATGGTAATAACATCAAATCAGTCGGAAAACATGAATCTAGAATCATCAACTGACAATTCTTACACACTTTTTCAACCATAACACATCGGCCTAAAGGGTTCGACACTCTAATTACGAATTCAGTAGACTCTATAGGTAAAGTCTTACTGCGCACTAAGTTCATGCATATATAAGAATGAGTTGATCCTAGATCTATCAATGCAATCACAGAAGTATCATAAAGAGTGAAAGTACCTGTGATAAGATTTGGAGATGAAGCCTCTTCGTGAGCGCGAATAGTATAAGCTCTGGAAGGTGCACGAGCCTTAGATCTAATAGCTGTGTCTTTAGTCATTCTCTAGCTACCACTCACATTACCTATGTTTCTGGGTGGTTTACCTCGAGCTAAAGTGTTACTCGGTCTCGAATTTTGTGTAATCTCTTGTTCAACAAACTCAGGACAATCTCGGATAAAGTGATCTAAAGATCCACATTTAAAACAAGCTCGATTGTACAGTCTAAAATTGTCGGGATGTTTTTTACCATAATGTCTACACTCGAGTCGATCAGATCTGACATTTTCGACACTAGCAATCGAAGTAGCTGGAGCTCTAAAGCTTGAATGTGATCTAGTACTTTGACTGGGAGCAGGCGCATTACTCGTAATATCGTCAGCTACGGCTCGTTCAGGATCCATTTCCTATATAAAAATACATTTTCATTGTCAGGAATTGATAACAAAAACTTGATCGCAAGGTTTCGTGATAGGTTTTAAATATTTATAACTACTCGTTCTTGGACTAACTATTATCGCGATGTAGGCAAGTGCACCTATCAAATAGTAGTATAGTTTTAGCAAGACCAGATTGTCGAACCCAAAGGAACTAAAAGTACTAGTAATGACTGTCTTTTTATTATCTAACCTAAGAATAAAGAGGTTTTGTTTTAATTAACTAATTATCTAAACTAAGAACTCACAGAGAAAAGAATTGGGGAATTGCTTTTGGGAAAATTGATTGAATGAAGAGAATACCTAAGGAAAAATCCACCTAGACTTTACTTGTTATTCTGGCTCCAAATCGGACGATTTATTCATTCAAATTGTTCTGTAGAGATTCCTAAGTTATGTTATTATCCCTATTCAAGACTAATAACGTCTAATCCCTAGATTGAATAATCGAGACTTTTCTCTAATTAACACTCTAGGTTTGCATTAACTCGATCTATGGATCCCCTTATTAGGTTTCACCCTAATCCGGCAAAATCTTGTCACCCTATTTCTAGGCGCGCAATCAACTCCGCTTAATTATGACAAAAGTACCCTTAGACAGGGTCTATTCCTCATCTGAATAAGAGCATGTCTTGAATCAGTATCCTGGGATATAAAAACAAGAATTAAGAACACATAATTAAGAACAAGTTAAATATTTATCATACGATTCAGAAAATAATAACAAGATTCGTCTTAGATTTCATTCCCCTTAGGTATTTAGGGGTTTTAGATCATAACTAAATAAGAAAACATCTCAGAATAATAAAGAATACAAAACATAAAGAAAACCCAAAACTCCTGAAGGGAAATTTAGGAGAGATCTTCAGTCTTGATGAATCCGGCTTCTGAGATGGATCAATCGGCTTCCTTGGAGTAATTCCTTACCCCTTATTCTCCGCCTCTTTTTTCTTCCTCCTCTAGGGTGTATTTATAGGCTTTGGAATGCCTAGAAGCCCCCAAAATTAGCCTTTTCCGAATTGGACTCAACTTGGGCTCGACAGGGACACGCCCGTGTGCGATTACTTCAGGCCGTGTTTGAGCCTATTAAAATTGCACGGGCGTGTGCTATACCCGTGTGAATTGTGCTTCAATTTTGCCAGATTGACACAGCCGTGTGGTCTGCCCGTGTGAAGAGGTCCAGGCCGTGTTGATTTCGTACTTTGGCCCATTTTCTCTATTTTTGCTCTGTTTCTCGTTCCTTTCGCTCTCCTATGCTCTCCTAAGTATAAAACATGAAATTAAAGCATTAGGAGCATAGAATTCACCAATTCTAA